>NC_066313.1:72323637-72664137 GCF_022539315.1 Serinus canaria | reverse complement strand
ATTAATAATATTAAAATTATACTTAATGGCAGTTTTAGAACTGAATGATTCTTCCTAGTTTCAATTCCTCCAGCAGTTTTCTAGTCATGGGAACTATATAAATCTTGCTTACTATTTTTCAACTTTTCTATTAATAAAAGTTAATAAAAACGGTGGAAAAACATGTTTGTTTTTTTTTTCTTTTTTCACAACTATTTGGGATTTTTCTCCACATCATGTTTACATTTGCTTTTTAAAGTTTAATGTATCCTGCATGATAAGGCTTCCTAGAAACAGTATGTGTCTGTAATTAATCCTAGGTGTTTTAATAAAACTAAACCATTACTTAAATAATTAGATCATTCCAAAATTATCTTCCTTGCCAACACTTTGTTTATCATTCTTGCCTTTCACAGTGGGTTCTTTTGCCACCAGATATTGGCTTTCTTCTAGTTTAGTTCTCTGAAATAACCACAATTAAGGACAAAAGAGTGTCAGAGACTGCAAAGCAGGGTCAGAAGTGCAAGACCAAGTTCAGGAGGGAAGAAGTGATTTCAGCAGCACCTCTTTAAATCTTTTCTAGAACTGTGCTTTCAGTTGGTATGAATACCTGCATTACATGTATTTTATATGCATTTTTAATTGGCATAGGGAGAAGCTAGATACATAAAGCCATTTTATTTCTTTGTTCTGCATTTTTTTCTTTCAAATCCTTAACCAAGTTCCTCTTGAAATAACATTTTGCTTTTTTTCAGCAATTCTGATTCCATTAGAAATATTCACAATTATGGAATTTGCTGTACAGAAACTTACTAACACATATCCAACCCCTGGCTAACTTGCACAACATTTAAAACAAGTCTCCTCATCTCTTGTGTGGTTAGGGTGAATTCTTTGAAAAATATTAAGAAAGAAAGAGGGAGCATGAAAACATTAATTGAATTTACTCTTCACTACTTTGGATCCAAAAAGAGAGTCATTATGCCTGTATTACTCCCAATTTTTTCTCTGATCACTTTCCTGACGAAAAAGGTTTTAGTTGCACACAACACTTTATCATTACTGGCTTTTTACCATCCCTATCCAAACATCTGTTTTGGAATAATATTTACTACTTAATGCAAAACAAAATTAGTGAGAGCCCACAATCAAAGGTCTGGTGACACCATCTGCTTTGGACACCTAGTACAGTTGTTTTTGGAAGGAACTCATGCTGCACTGGGAAAATGCAGAGTAATCTCTCTGACAAATAGACAAGGTTCACACTATGCAATATATGGGTGAGTCAGCAGCCATTTCCAGCAAACACCTTGAGCAAATCAATTGGACAGTTCCAGATTTACCTCCTGCTTTACCATGGAAGCAAGCCATGGTATTTATCCACCTCCATTTCCTCTCTTGTTAAAACATATACACACACAGAGCCAGCAGATCTCTGTCACCCCAACTTCCACTAGCATAAATTATTTGCTAAATAAAATGGAAGATTCCACCCAAATTCTGGTATCTTGAAACTCTATCTTGAGTAATTTGGCTGGAGATACGCTTGGTTTCATGCAGTATGCACAGGGAAAAAACAAAAAGAAAGAGATTTTAGTGTTTCACTGGCAAAGAGCCAAAATACAGGGAGCCATAATGAAAATAAAACCGAGGGTATTAAATACCAAAGTGTTCCCTTCTCTACTGGTAGCAGTCTGAGCTATGAAAAATGCTTGTTGTCTATATAACAAGTAAGCAAAAACATTTCAAGCCAGTTTTCATCATCTGCTTCGATGCAGCCAGTTGCTCTCCACAATATCTGCATTCCACTGCCCTGACTAGTTCAGGTCACTAAGATGTTTTATCAGGTATTAAAGACACATAATCAATGTGTCCCAGGAGGATAAGAAACAAAGAATAGTCATGTTTAGAGCTGACCTACAAGTGGCAAAACCTGCACTCCAGGTGTTTCTTCTCTTAAGCAGGCTCTAGTACCCTATTCTTTGGTAAGAGGAAGATTCAAATGAGACTATTTTTAAGCCTTTCACTTCAGCTGAAACACTGTACAAAAATAAATGCCATATGCAAAAATCCAGGGATACAATAAATAAGTGCAGATTTGCCTTTACATCCAAGTTGAAAAAAAAAATCTGTTTCTGTTCTATGTTCCACAAGCTCTGTTTTATTTGTTAAAGAGTAATAAACAGCAAACAATATTTGCACCACAGAACAGCATGCAAAGAATAAAAATATATTGTAAAGACAGATCAAAAGTGTAATGATGTCAATAAATCCTTTTTCCACTCTTTGTTTTCTGAGATTTTGAGCAAGACCCCACAAAAGGATTAAGATTTCATGATTTTTTAATTTCAGATGTTCCAAGTGTTCACATCAAAATTTACTGCTGTATAGATAGATAAATTGAGAATTTCAGTGTTTAAATATATAAAGATAAGATTGTATGTCTTTTTTTCCTTGTGCTGATCTTAACTTTAGTCATTTATGTACTCATTCATTTATCTTTTATAAGGAATTCTTTGGTTTTCAGACAGTTCAGGTGTTAAGTTTGCCTTTAAAAGGTAATTATGATACCACAAATCCCTGATGTATTATTTTCCCTTACCTAAAGATCATAAAAAGGGGACAGCGGGGGACTGCAGAACCTGATTTTTTTTAATTAAAAACTTAGCAGGTCACCTTCTAATAGATTTACCTATGCAAAGGGATTTATATATATTCAGTAAAGACATAAAAGTATAGATGGCAATTAAGAACTGTCCTCTGGGATATCAGCATATGCAGCCGTCTTTCCCCATCTGTACAAAGCTAAGTGTTTCCTATCAGATGTCAAACACCCTAAGAACCACAGCCAACAGGCATTGAAGGAAAAATCAGTTTTTAATGATGCACAGCTTCATGCAGGATTGAAATCCCAGATATGATGAATTGTCTTAGATTTCAAATTATAATTGTGATCATACAAAGAAAGAAAAGGTGTAGATAATTTTATTGCTCCTCTACATGTGTGCAAAAGCCAGAACTGGTGGCAACCCCATGAAAATTCAGCCCTGGAATGATCCCATCCAGGGAGTTGATTAGAAGGAGAGAACTGATAAAAAAATGTATCTGATCAAGCTAGTCTAGGATAAGCATTCAGCAAATGAAGATGTTCAAAACCCCAAATTAATTTGTTTTTTAAAATACAGGTGGATAACTGTAAAGTATTAAAGATGGTGTCTAGGATAGAGCATGGGAATCCCACATCTTGTTAGGACTGCTGGCCGCCTTTCAAATTATTGCTAAGGGAGGCAAAATCTTCCTCAGAAGAAGGAAGAATTAAAATCCACTTTTATTTTATATTTAGCTTTTTTGAAGCAGTACTCTGATTTGCCCTTTGCAAAGTATTTTGCATAATATATCAGAGAGGGAGAGACAAGCAGTGCCTTTTCAAACAATGCTTGCTTCAAAAAACATAAATGAAGGTATCCAGTAAAGAAGTACTCCTAGGCTGAGAATTAGTCTGACCTTTATGAAAATTGCAATGGCCAAGCCTTCATGCCTGTAATTACAGGAACAGTTGAAGAATTAGCCCTTTTGACAAAAGTCATATTACTTTAATTACCAATCTTCAAAATCAACAGTGCTCTTAAGAATTAGGAAGAAGAAAAAGTAATTATTGAAATACAGGTTTATTATTAAAATGCTAATGAACTCAAAGTGGTGACAATCACAGGTAATAAAAGTGATTTTGCAATATTTTAAATCTTAATCTTAATTTCCTAGTTTTAGGAGTTGTATTCATTATTAATTTAGGAATATCTAAATACTAGATTTGAATGATATTCATAATACTATGTTTGATGTGTTGGTTGACTCACTATCTTTCTTTTAAGTGTCTTACACAATGGTTGACTCACTATCTTTCTTTTAAGTGTCTTACACAATGACAAACTTCTATGAGGATTTTTTTTCCTCTTTTCACCCGAGCTAGGATACTTTTATTCAGAAAGGCACCTGAAGTAATTCTGAACAGTAAATAGTTGTACAGGAAGCTAATAAAGAACTGTGAAGTGCAGCACAGATATAATAAAAGATTATATCACAATAGATAAAAGGTACAGTGGTGCTTTTCTCACAGGGATTTTGAAAAGGACTTGAGTTCAATTACACTGTTAGGCACTTTAATCCTCATTCTCTATTTGCTATAAATAAATCAGAACCAAATTTATCAAGTCAACTGATGAATAGCATTCATTATTTTATACTACATTAACCCCCAAAGTTCTTCAGGGTAGCAATGATTCACCTCAATAAGTCATACCCAACTGAGGCCATTTCTAAGAGCTTCAGAGCTTCATAAAAAGGCATCAGTGTGCTTGTACATGGAATATTCTCTGCTTATTCCCATACACAGAGAATAAAGGACCCTCTCTTTGTTCCATATTTAATTTTTAAAAATTAAGTCTTTCCTACTTTAACTACAACAGATTTTTTTATTCATATCTTATCAGATTCACTCTTATTGCTTTCAGTACTTAGCTAAGGGAATGATTTTTGGGGTCTAAAGTTGTCTTAGAGTGCTCTTGTGGTTTCTGAGAGAAGTACCAACCTCTAGAATGTCACTTTGAGCATCCTCCTACATTTTCCCATGGAGATACAGACGTAGTAATGTCAGCATCTTGTAGGTAAAATAAAGAGAAGAGTTCTCTAAAGAGAAGGGTTCCACAGCGCAAGGGAGACATGGAGTTCCTGGAGCAGGTCCAGCAGAGTGCTAGTAAGTTGGCCCAGGGTCTGGAGAATGTCTGTTACAAGGAAAGGCTGAGGGAGCTGGGTCTGTTTAGCTTTGCAAAGAGGCAACTCAGAGAGGTCCTCTCTCTAAATACCTAAAGCAGGGGTGTGAAGAGGATGGAGCCAGGCTTTCTCGGTGGTGCTGAGCAATACAACAAGAGGCAACAGGCAGAAACTGATGCACAGGAAGTTCCATCTGAACAAAGGGAAGAACTTCTTTACTCTGTGAGTGACCATGCACTGGAACAGACTCTCCAGAGAGGTTATGGAGTCTCCCTCAGTGAGTTATTCAAGTGCTGTTTGGATGCAGGCCTGTGCCACATGCCCTAGGATGACTCTGCTTGAGCAGGGAGGTTGGACTGTTTGACCCAATGTGGTCACTTCCAACTTTACCCATTCTGTTTTTCTGTGATTCTTTAAGTCCATCTGACAATGCTTCACATGCAAATTTGTTTTGATTCTTCAAATGCACTTGGGCTCCCCTCCAGTCCCTTATGACTTGAAGCTGTGGATTCCACAGGCTCAATGTCATGCTACCTGTGAGGGAAAAGCAGGCTTAACCCTTCCTTTAACACCAGTGAGAGAAGAACACTTCTCCAGGATTAGTGAGTGTCAACAACCTGGCCTGAGCAGCAGCTACAACTTTGATCAGTGGCCAAGTGTTTAAATGTTTTGAATAACAGACTGCTGAGCATATGCAATCAGTGCAATGCATCCAGAACACGTAAAGCATAGTGTGTGTGCTCTGGCCATCTGTGCAGCTCACAGACAATTGCTCAAGTGAATCCCAATGTGTCAGGATAACTCTGTGTGCCTTGTACATAACACAGTCCCAGGTTTCCTGAAAGCAACACCCAAAAAGCAGAAACAGAAGAGATGCATGTCGTAGGATGCCCATGTTACAATCCCTTTGCCCCAGTTATATTGCTCCTTATCAGCTATTGTTTTACCACCACCAGAAAGGGGCATGCACCAAAGAGTGCCATATGACCCAAAAAGTACCTCTGTGTAATACATATAGCTATCCAGTTCTTTTACTGCTCCTAAGTTAAATAGTCAAAATTACTTGAATATTTTTTTCCCTCAGAATCCTTTGCATCTTTTTAAATCTTTTAATAGATTGTTTCTGAGAGCTCACACTCCAAAGAGCTGCAGAAGGGTGAATTCTCATGAAGTGAGATCTTGTTTTTCAGGACAGGCTACTGTCTCTTTCTTAGCAGAGTCATTTGGCTGAAGACTCTTGACTACTGGGGTAACCCTTTTGGTGGTGTGGTTGTGAAAATCTGAGAATAAGAAGACAATACATCATTAATGTATCTTGAGGGTTGAGTTAGTTTCTGGATCGATTCAGAATGAAGCCTTTGGGTGTGACTGGAGTTGATTTGTGTAACAATTCTTCTTCTCCCCTCAGAGATTCCCTGCTTGATTCAAATCCAGAACAGGGCTGTAAATGTGCTGCATACTTATGGCTACCACAAGGCATGGGAGAGACAGGTAAATATTCTCTTGAGACCAAGATGTAGGTACCCACTGCAGGCACTGCAATCAGTGGTAAGATGCTGGAAGCATGTATCCAAATGACACAAGCTAATTTATTGACAGCTACCTGAAAAAAGCTCTAAAATAGTATGGCATACATGAAAGACCACTTATTTCTAAGGTCACAACTCTTTCCTTCTCTCTGATTGAAATATTTTTTCAGCTATGACCTTTTCTGATCAGCATAATTTCATAAAATAGGGTGGCTTTACCCACAAATACTGCATAAGAAATTAATGTAGCTTGCAAAATAAAATTACTCTAAAATTCCATGTTGCTTGCTTACCAGGACCTTACTGTCTTCAAGCTGTTTGTTGTTCTCACCCTTGACCATTGTTTCCAGTATTGCAGAAATGGAAATCACATGTGTGGGACTCATGTGCCCATGCTGTTTACTTCTTTCTATTTTTAAGAAGAAAAACCAAAAAGGAGACTACCTACCCGTGCCTTTAGTTTTTTGCTACTGTTCCTCCCTGTCCATGTTTTTTCAGAAATAGAACCATAAAACCAAAGAATACGCCCTTTCTCTGAAGAGACCTTGGAAGACCATCTGGTCCAACATCCAATGGAAAAAGGGGCTTAGTTGAGTTATTTTGCATCTTGTCTAGTCAAGTCATGAAAATCTCCAGTGATGAGGACTTCATCCCTAGGGAAGTTGTTCCAGTGATCAATTACTGCCAGTGTAAAAAATTTCCATATTATATCTCTTAATGCCTCTTGTACCCATGCTCCTTGTCTACTCCCTATGGCTTCTTGTGAAGACAGAGACTCTGCCATCTTTTTAGCTGCCCTTTGAGTACTTGAAACTGTGATAAGACCTTCCTGGACCTCTTCTTCTCCAGGCTGAAAAGACAGCTGGTGTCACATTTAGTGACCACAGCAAAACAGTTAGCTACGAGGATCTTGATTGTCATTGACTTGCAGGAGTAGAACACCGTTTGTCCTTCACAGCTTTGAAAATCTCTTCTACCTTTTACACAGAAATATTAACATCTTGGGCAGCAGAATATCTCAGCTGACTAATTTGCACATGTTCAACTTTACCTTTACAGGCAATTTTTCCTTGCTAATTACTCATATTACTTTTTTTTCTGAACAAAAAAGAAATACTTTTATTTGAACAAAAATAACATGGCAGCAATTTTTACCATTTCTTTAATTGCCTGCATTACTTTATTCTTTTAATAGATCTACTTTCTCCTCAGTAATTCTTTCTCCACTGATGTATTTGTGCAAGACTGTCTCTATCCCATTGACCTTTATGGTTAGCCTCAACATACTTTGATTTTTCCTGCCTTCATCTTATCCTCAATACCAATAATATGCATACTATTACCCTTACATCCAGATAGCATTATTGCCATTACAAGTCAATGAATGCTTTCACCTTAGATAATAGTTTTTGCTGGGGAGTAAATTCAAAGTTAAATGTGTTAAGAATGCATAAATTATTTTCCTTGAAGCCTCAGCAGGTACTGAGTCACAATCCATTAATCTTTTCATATACTTCTCAGCACGAACAATCACTATCCCAATATAATGAGTATATAAAATAAGACTAGTGATGGGAAATATTAAAATTTAAAACAAGCAGATAATCAGAATTTTAAAGACTATTCAGAGACTGTTAAGTACTGTTAGATAAAACTAAGATCAGTTCAATACATATGCACCAATCTAGAATCTAGAATCTAACCATTAATAGGAGAGAATGCATTTGCAGCTATGAATACTATCCCATAAGATCTAAATTAAAAATTCAAATGTGATTCATGCTTAGGATAAACTAGACATTTAATGATATAACTTCATTTACAGAAACAAGGATATGACTGCATAAACCTAGAATAATGGACTATTTTGGTTCCTTTTATTAACAATGGATGTAGATATTTATACAACCAGTGGTTCATTTGTAGAAAAATGAACAAAGGAAAAATCTATCTAGAAAGATGATTTGATGTTACAAAGCATAATGAATACCTTGTAAAACCTCATGACATCCATTGCTGCACTTTTCATAAAATCAAAGAATTGTATGGGTCAACAGACCTTTTTCTATAAAATATTGTTGGATTATTTGAGTTAGCTACTGTTGAAATAAATTTATATACTGTGAAGTATCTATGAATTTACAAACCTCAGTGAACACTTCCTTTAATTATGTCTATAAAAAATCAACCTCTGTCACTATATCAAATTGGAACATAAATCTGTCTACGGTTGGTGTGCAGCAGCAGAACCATTGGAAAACATGCTCTGGAATTAAAGGTTGCCCTTTACCCTTATGCTATTGAAATATATCAAACTTTTGAAAACCAGGAAATTAGATCTTGTCTTCTCTGATTTTGTCTCTTAATTGAACTCACAGTAAATAGATATTGCATCAGCATGAGCAAGGAATTCCAATTGCTTGGAGGCTGGCTTGTAACAATTCAAAGATCACAGTTATTTCAACAGCTGCAAGAAGCTCAGTAGTTACAGCACTCAGTTTTCAAAGACAACCAGAGTTCCTTAAAGAAAAGCTCCATCCCTTTTCCATGAGAAAATGAGTCAATCACTTAAATTTATTTCTGAATGTTCATTAGTTTTTCAATTATAGTAGAAAAGGCTATAAGAAATAAAAGGAGAACTAAACACTAGTAAGGGAAAACAATGCTTTTAGTTAAGATAAATTTCTACTTGAGGCCTTTCATCTTTGTAAGTTCTTTCTGTGCAGGAAAATAGAAGCTGAGTTCCAGTTCAATGAGTTTTCTTCAATTATGTCTGGATTGTCATTAAACTCATATTAAAAGATTCAATATAGAATCATAAGGCTTTAGATCAAGCCTACATTAAGGAGTGAAAGACTGCTTTTTTTCTCTCACATAATTTGCTGAAGTTATCTCTCTCCTATGACTTAGGGATGAATATATGTAGCCTGTAGTTTATATATTTTTCCTCTCACGTGGCACTCCTGAATGACCCAGCTTCTCTATAAGCTTTTTGAAAGCCATGCTAGAGGAGCTTTATTTATTGGAGCAGTATGAAAACTGAACTTACATTTGAATATATATGAACTCCCCTAGAAGAGTGTGCAAGGAAAATAAGTTTATCTTATCTATTGTGGGTTTAGGAAAAGAGAATCAGAGTCAAAAACACCATGGATATTACTTATCCTACTCTTGCAACTTCAAATAACTGAGACCAAATCAAGCCTTTCTGCAGAATAGGGGGGAAAACAGTCTTTCATTAATTTCACAGGAATGCACTTAGACTGCATCTAAAAATCAAATTTAACTTAGATATAGAGAAAAGCACACGGCAATCCAGATAGTTTAAATACCTTGGATGCTCTGGAATTGCTCTTTACATTAGCTGTAGAAGCTTAGGCAATCTAGGCATCTAAAGTTAGGTGAAATGAATCATACAAAAATCAGCAGTCTCTGGAAAATTGTAGAATTTCGTTCTTGAAAGCAAAATGCACTTACAGAAAAAAAATAGCAAGACAATGTACTTAAAATGTATTGTTTGCAAAGTTTCTTTTTTCCTAACAATGAAATTATTGTTTTAACAGTCTATGAACATATGACTTTAATCAAATGGCATATTAAGTTAGCATAGATGAGTAACTCACAAGGCATACTCAGCAAATGTCACCATTTTGCTGCATGAATCACTTGTAACTTTTTAAAGATAAAAATTATCAGAAATCATTACACTCGAAAAAAAAAATACAATATGATTCCTTCTATCACTTGTGGGAGTTTCAGCAAGTTTCTGAACTTCTGAACAACCTGTTTTGTAAAGGTTAGGTAGGTGTCATGGAATATTTCGGTTCTCTGATGAGATGAATCATGATGAGATCTGATGTGTTAGCATATCTGAATATGAATTGGAAATGCAATTCTTGCTTGATTTATATGAAAGAGGTAATTGACAGAAACACCTCTGAAAGCATTTGTTAAAATAGACATAAAATTCAAAGCACTCCTGCTATTTTTCCTTACATACCTCACAAAAAAGTAGGAAAAAATAGAAATTAAGTTCTGGTCCAGAATAGATATAATATCATAGGAAGACACACAGCTTGGCCTACAAGTGCTACAGAGTAAATAATGTCTGACCACTGCTCCTATTCTCCCTTTCTGCCTCCATACCTGTTAAATACTTGACTATTCACAGCTAGTTACTGACCAGCCAGTGGTTGCAGCATGCCTCAGGGAAACTCAAGCAGCTTCACTCACCCCAGCTTCCTCTTCCCAAGTCAATGCTGTCACCACATCAGTTTGGCATCAGGAGAGGTTTGTGACTTCTGTCTCCATGGGAGAAGCTGAAGCCTCGTCACCAACGCCATAGATGGGTGGCTGCAGGTGTGCTGAAGAGCCTGGGTCAGCCCCACCTCAGATGAGTTCCTGTTCTTACTCTGCTCTTGGTAGACCCATGGTGGCCATAAAAAAGTGAACCACTTTTTGGAGGTGCTTTTTTCTCTGTGTTAATCATTTGACAAGAGCAGGTTTACATCACTGTTCTGCTAGATCCTCCTATTTATGGAGATTATGGTTCTTAACAAATCACTCCAGCAATCTGACTATATAATCATAATTACAGATTGTGATTATGATGGCAGCTTCAGTGTTGAATTTTTTATTTCAGCTTTACAATGCAGTACCTTCCTTAGAAGTCACATCATGAGAGTCATCAATTACAAAAAAAAAATAAAGAGAGATAGTCATAAACCAGCAAGACACAGAGAAGGGAGGTACAATACCAAAAATTTGGATGCTCCTCAGCAAAACTCTCTCTGCCTGGCATTATCTTTCCTGCACTTACAGAATGCCAAACCTCCTTATCTGTGGCAGTCAATCAAAATGAAATTCAATGGAATATTTTTTGTACATTAGAAGTGAGACTTTGAGTCATGCTCTTTAATTTCCTTTAGCTTTTTCTTTGGCCAAAAAATCTGAACTCATTTTAAAGTGGAATTTAATTTTGAGATTAAAAAACCTAATGATTTTATACTAATGCAAAATGGTGCATACTGAATTAAGTAGGACTGTATTTAATTAATTCTATATACCACATGGTTAAATTTTATAATTTTATTAAGCACAGAAACTGACTGAAAACAGTAAATGCATTTTAAGAAATTTTTTATACTCATTTATCACCTGCCCATACATCTATGTTTTAGCTATATTTTCAACATTTGTTGCAAGATTCTTTCCATCTTCAGGCAAAACTAAAACTAAATTTAGGAGTTACCTAATGACTATATGCATATATAGCATAAGCCTCAAGAAATAATATGAGGAGTGAATATAAAAAGCATTTAACAGATTTAAACAAAAACCTTTTCTGAATTAAATCATGCATTTCAGAAATATTTCACTTGAAAATTGGATCGACAGCTGCTTTAAATATTTGCCAACAAAAAGACCTTTATTGTTCTGTCATTTTAAAATCTCATATGAGTTGTATTTCAAAACAAGGGTACCTAAATAAAGATTATGATATCCCATTAAGCACTTGGTAGAATTTGAATTGGCCTTTGAAAAAAAAACTGAAATAAAACTTACAGTTTACAGAGACACTTCTTTTAACATTTTTATATTTTTACTCTCATTCCACTGGTAGTCAACTTGAAATAATCTGATTTTCTGAGTGAGCCTTACGTTTAAGGAACTGAGCACCAAGATGCAAAAACTAAACTTTGCATTAGGTATAGTGACTTCTGTCAAGACAGAACATATTAGACTTCAACTTATGCTAACCAGGAAAGCCCTTTGCCCAGCAAAAAGGGAAACCCGGGTTTTTGCAGTGTTTTTTGTGATTTTTTTTCAGATTATTTTTCTAAATCTTTCTATAAGTCACTTCCCACTGTTTTCTCATGCAAAATATACATGCTATCCATAGGCAGGAAGCTTTGCATATGCAAATTCTGAAAATGCACAGCTGGAACAGATATTATAGTTCTAAGCAATGCTCTGTTCATGCATGTTAACAATGATATGTGGACAGAGATCATTGCTGAACTTCTAGAAAGCAGGCAAAGGCACAGGCAGAAAGAACATTAGCAGGCCTGTTTGCTGCTGTCCAAAACACCTGTGATAGTGACAGAGAAAGCTGCCTCTTTGCTCAGGCCAGATGCCTGAACAAGGAGGGGAGAAAGCATGATGCTCCACCAGAATCAGACAGTCCTGGGGAAAAGAGAACCAAAAATACATGCAGAAAGCCCAGCCACCTCAATGTGCAAAATGGCTGTGATTAGTTGAGGTTGTGAGGAGAGGTTGGAAAATGGTGAAGTGGAAATCTGAGTCAGTCCTACTCTCTTGGCTGGTTACAAGAGTACTGAAACTTTCTGTTCATCACCTTACTCAGGATCCCTTGGACTTCTTCAAGACTACAAGATGTCCTCCCAAACACTTTGCTTTCTCAGGTACTGGCATAGTATTCCCAGGAATACATCCACATTTCCCAATCTCCTCAAGTGTAGGATCAAGGCACAGGCACTCTTTTGTTCCTGTGTTGGCTTGCCTTTAGTCTATTCACATAGATCTTCCTCCAATTCTGTGTGGCATCAAAAAATTAGAATTTTTTCTTCAACCAGATCTCTGTACCAGCAATAACAGCCTTTTCAATCAGCTGATGCTGCTCTGGATGCTGGTGGCCCTCATCTAAAACATGTAAATAAATTAATCCTGGGATTAATCCTGGGATTAATTCTGGGCAGGAAACCCATAGAAAGGGTAGCACAGAGGTGAGGCATTGAAGAAACAAGAAAGAACAAGGGTTGTGGGCAAAATGCTTAACCAGAAATATCTCCTGCTAACTTCAGAATGAGGATTCACAGCTTATATGGATTTTTGTCTTTAATAAAGGCTCAAATCACTTTGTCAAAAAGGAGAGGAAATGCAAAGAATTTAATTACTCTCTCCCAACGCAATAGGTAGAAAGGTTTGGCCAATGTGTAGGTCTTCTGAATTGCTTTTCACTGGTCACAGTGGATTGCACTAGCAATGCAAAGAAAAGAGATACATACTAATTGGTGCTTTAAAGGAATTTATCCCCAGGAGATAATTTCACTACCTCTAAACTGAGGGTAATGATAACTGCTGCTCAGTTCTGACATATGTAACTGCACTACACATAAGAAAGATTCATTTGGCTGGTATTATCAGATTAAATGGTGTGTGGTCATTGGTAAACAGATTTAAAATTTCCAGGCTTTCAATTTTAAAATGAAAATGGAGAAATAAAGATGAAATTAAGTGAACAGGATATTTAACTCTTGTGCCCTTATTTCTGAAGTGTTGTAAATGCAAGATATATTTAAACTTTTCAAATCAGGACATTCCATTAACTGGAAAAAACAATGACTGTGAGGAATCCATTATATAGTCATATAAAAGTTAGTACCAGACAGCACTTACAGTACAAAAGAAAGCAAAAAAAAAAAAAAAATCACCTAACATATGTTCTCAGTGTAAGCCGTGTGACTAAAGGAAAAAAAAATGGGGACATATGGTAACTGCCTTTTGAATACGGTAAAAGTAAGTTGAAATAACTCAGGATTGAGATGGTGAGAAGTCCCATGAGAAACCAGGAGTTTTCATTCCTGGTTTCACCCCCTTCTTCTTTTCGCTGCTTTTAGCTCAACTGCACCATACATGTGAACTCTACCAGAGTTTCTTTAGTGGAGGTATAATTTAGTATAATGACTTTAAAGGGTGTTTTATACTGTCAAAATAAGTCCAAAAGAGGGAAAAGCTGAAAACCTGAGGCTTCCATTGGAAGGAAGCTGCAATATATAAATACCTTTTTTGAAAGAACTATCATGCTAACTCAATAAACAAATTGCCCCAGAAATGCTCTGACTTTGTGGCATCTTTTCCCCAACAGAAATATCCTCAGCAAAGAAGAAACAGCTACATCCAGCACGTGGACTTCAGATGCTGGAATTTATGTATGGACAATATCAGCTTGTTTTCATGACAGAAAATGAAAGCAGAACAAGCCATTGTGTGTGGTATTGTGGGAACAATTGAATGCAAGTGGCAGTGGGAGGCCTCTTTGAGGGCTCAGTAGGGTTTCACCAGCTGTACCTGCTTTCTAGTTTTGCAAGAAACGTATGTGGGCATGTTCCAGCACATGCAGAGGCATCCAAAGCATACTCTCTTACATATGGACTAACACACAAGGAAGAGCAAATAGCCTCTGCCCTGTATGGAAATTTTATTCCTTCTTCTTCACTCCTTGGATGAACAGGCATGTATTTAGATTATAATGCCAACTGCTTCCATTGAGGAAAGAAAATGATTAAATGAAAAACCAGTCAGCCGATCCATACTTAGCATTTTTTCTGTGTTAAGAAATATAGAAGCACTCTACCTTGTCAAGCAGAAGCAGTGAAGACAATATGGCAATAATGCATTCTTCATTATTCCCTTAAAAAGGTTTTGTGAGTGAAAAAAAGCTATAAGAAAATAAATACCAATTTGCCTAAAAAACTGCATGAGAACACAATGATGCTTTCTATGGAAAGCGTTGTACTTTTCTAACTGCTCTGATCAGCAAAACACCCAAACCCTCCTATTATTTGCTATTTATATGGTAGTAGAAAAAATGTCTAAGTCATCTGAAGAGTCCATGTCCCAAAGCTTTTTAAAATCAAAATAACTTGTGACCTCATCAAACAAATACTAGAGAAAATGTGTTCTGTGCTGTTGGCTTACACTTTAGGCAGCTGCTTTTGAGTCTGTGCACTGCACAGACTGTAATAATGATATGACACACATAGCTTATCCACAAAAAAAAATTTCAACTTTTTACTAGTCTCCATTAATGCAATATAAATAGAATCTGTAGTGAAAAAGTTCAGTGCTCACCCCCCCATTTAAAGAACACAGTGTATTAGTGAAGCTACTAAATACTTTTTCTTCAGTGTTTATGTTGATATTTTTAGAAAACAAGATTGACTGTATAGCTTGCTGCAAAATTTCCTTATAACCAGATGCTCTTTTGAGACCAGAATCCTGCTGACTGGCACAAGAAGCATCTGGCCAGCTGTCAGGATTGATTTGGCTCAGTAGAAACTGGCAGCAATAACAGAGTGGAGGAAGGCAGCAATTACACCAGACAGTAACCCCTCCAATTCCAATAGGTGGGAGCATAACCAAATACCCTTGGCATCTGGTAAAAAAAAAACCAGTGTAATGTTTGGTTCCTGCATTAGTGAAAAAAGATTTCATAGAGCTCCACCAGAACTGCCTTGTCAGCACCCTAAAAAAATACTGCAGGAGTTACAAGTGGAAACCTGAGAAAAAGGATATTGAGGAGAAAGAAAAACAACCTGTGCTTCCTCCCTAATCCTTTTCACTAGCTCCTTCATGCATAAGCCTTCACATGTTTTATTCTGTGACTATTAAGACTCAGATTTGCAGTGCCTTTGTAAAACATTCCTTTCTAACTTTTTGGATCTTGCTTAAAGTACTTGAATACTCCCAGAAACCCCATCCTTTAAGGAGAAATAGGCTGGAAGGATTCTTTCTTCTGCCTTCAGTTAGAGCTGGCACCGGCTGCAGTCAGCTGGCACGTGGTGACTGCATGGCAGCAGCTATGTGTCATTTGTTTGTTGTCAGCTCACACTGACATTAACCAGACTGCAAGGTGAGAAGACACAAGGGGAGAGGGGAAAGAAGACTGTCTCCACAAAACCTTTGTCTGCCATCCTATTCAGCTTCTTCTCTTCATACTTGAAGGCCATTCTATTCTCTGGTATTGAGAACACTTGTATAAATATATGGTTATTTCATCTGTAAAACTGCAAGATGTTGAGAGGATTTGAATAACAGAGCTCCTGAAGACAGCAGGAATGTAAAATACCACCATATTGTCTTTCAGAAATCTAGGCCCACCACACAAGCTAAAGTGAACTCTTTTATACCTAACCAGGTTTTATTCTGTTGCAAAGCCAAGAGCAGCCTAATAACCTCACTGAGAGCATGTACTAAAGTGCAAGAGACTGCAAATTTCCTCTTGTCTTACAGGAAGGGAGTATTCTTTCACTGGAAACAGTACTTTTTTTTTTCTTCTTTTTTCTGAGTAATATAACCCGCAGGTTGTTAAATACCTTATAGAACCAGCAAAATTTTAAAACCCACAGAAAACTTAGATAAATATGAAACTTGGGTAAAGAACAAGATTTTCGCCTCCAAAGAGCAAATTTACATATTTAAAAAAATAGATAGCTTTCAAACCATAGATATTTTATGGTAGGACTATTTCCCTACTGCTGTGTATGTGAACTGTTTTACTTTAATAGATGTATCTCTGTTATGCAAACAAGCACACATCCCATACATCTCCACTGAATCTGTAAGTAGCACACAAGTATTTTTCTTGGCTGCTAATTTAATATTGCATTTCATTAGAATAGCCTGAATGTTTCTAAACGCTCTTTCTTTACACATATAGATGCCTCATTCTTTGACAGTCATGCTGGAATAACTGCTTAAAAAGTCATCAAGAAAGGCAGTGAACCAGCCTGCATCCCTGAGATCTTGTTAATGGAGACTGTGTGCTTTTCTAGTTCTACTGCCATTGTCATGAAGACTTGGTGTTTTCCATGGCTAAGCATGAAAGGGGTTAGATACTACTCAAAACCTCATTACTGTTATTTATTGGTACTAAAAAGTCAAAGAAAAATTACACCTGTCTTGTTTAATGTCATCTCTTACTACGCTTGTTTACTTTAGCTGCTAAAATGCTCATGGCAGGAAGCTATCGTTTCATTTCTTTCCAGGGCAGAGCACATTAAAAGTTTGGATTGACTCTGCTATGTGTAATAATTCATGTGGAAGCCAAAAAGGCTTCTCAAGAAAGATAAAAACTAGTATCTTAAATTAATGGGATCTCTCAACATTCACAAAAAAATTGACATGCTCAGATTACAAAAGACTGAATTTTTATTAACCCTTCCACAGAATTTAGAAAGGTTAAGGTTGGAAGGAACTAATGCATATCATCTGGAGCAATCCTTTTCTCAAGCTGGCCCACCAAGAGATGGTTGCCCAGGACCATGCCCGGGAGGCTTTGGAAGATCTCCAAGAATGGGGAATGCACAACCTATGTAGGCAAGCTGTGCAAGTGATTGATCAATCACCATCATCCTCAAAATTGTTTGCTGGTGTTCAGAGGGAATCTCCTGAGTTTCTGTTTCTGCCCATTGACTCTGGTCCTGTCACTGGGCACCACTGAATAAAGCCTGTCTCTGTTCTTTTTGCACCCTCCCTTCAGGCCTTTGTATACATTGATGGCATTTCCCCCAAGGGTTCTCTTCTCCAGGATGAGCAGTCCAGCTGTCTCTGACTTTCCTCACAAATGAGATGCTCCTGACCTTTAATCTCCTTTGCAGCCCTTCAGTGCAGACTCTCCAGTATGTCCATGTCTTGTGTAACATATAGCCTGTATGAAAAGTTCAGCAGCTTTTTAGTATGCAGTCATATTTAGAATATTAATATTATTTAAAAAATGTTCTGTATGAATTTTTAAAATCTGAATAAACTACTTGGAGATTAAGACAGAAAAACAAATGTAAACCAAAGTACATAGCACCTAGATGTTCTGTAATCAGATTTTAGTCTCAGGTTTTAGAGAAAAAAAAGGGTGTAGAAGAGGACAGAATACCATGTCCTATTTTTTCTAGAATGGATTCTATTAAGTAAAGAATAAAAGTGTCCATTCACACCCTCTTAATGGATTTAAACCATTGGATCAATAGTAAAGGATAAACTAAACCACTTAAGCAGGTATTTCATTAATAAAATCCTTTGCACCTGTCTCTGTAAAAGAGGATAAACAGAGCAGAGTTTCAGGGGGTGATTAAGAGAGCATCAGGTTGCAGTGAAAAGCTTAAAGGGGACAAATTAGCCTTTGCTGTACATGGAGATAAGGCACAGGGCTGCAAGACTGAGCTACACATTACAAGCTTTTACAGGCAGATTAAAAGGTTTCAGGTTTTTTAAAGATGCCAGGGGGATATCACATGACAAAATATCTTGAGGCTGTTCATATAACTAATAAAAAAGATGGTAAACTACTGTGCTGCAGCTGCCCTTAGGGCTGCTTGTTGATCTTATTTATTGCAGCCAGAATTATACTTGATTCATAGCCATTCCTATATTCATTCTGCAGAAAGCCTTCTGGGACATGTGGGGGAAATGTGAGGATTCAGTATGACTTTATTGCATTTTAATATTAAAATGTACAAGTTGTAATACTTTTATGAGCTTGTTAGTTTATAAATACAGTCTAGCAACAGTCAGAGAATCCCTTATGTTCATGCTCTTCACATTCTCCTTCATTCTCAGATGGCAGCTGTCTTCAGAGTTTCACAGAGCTGTGGGCCAAGGAAGGTATTTTATCACCTAGTCTCACTTCTTAGAGGTGAATATACACTGAATTTTACCCCTGTGTGGTCACAACTGACTTTATGGGGTTATAACAAGCAAGTGCTGAAGGAGATCTGGCTCACTACGTGTATCACAAAAGTTTATTAGGTAAACTACAGACTAAAAGATCTTGGTAAATATTACAAGGTGGTTCAAAAAGAGAATGAGAAAATGGCCGTAAATGGCCCATTATCACTGTGGGTGGAGAACATCAACAATATTCCATAAGACTTCGTGTTGGGCTCCACATCATTCAAAACATGCATAAATTTCCTAGAAAAGAGGTGAAAAGTAAAGTGAAAATATTGCTATCACTAAGCTATTTGATATAGTGGGGTCAACTATGAAGGATTCAACAAAGCATTTTAGGGGATTAGGGAAGAAAATAGCTAGCAATATGCAGCCAGTGTAGGTAAATATAGGGTGATGTTTGTGGCAAAGAATCACTTTCCCTCTTGAATTTTGAGTTAATTTCTATCAGTCAAAGAAATTAGCTTGAAGTTATACCAGAAAAAATCATTAAGAAATTAGGTGAATCTCAGTAACAACAACTACTGAGTTTTTAGAAATGAAGCCTAGAATAAAAAAATGGACAATGTTATTCTAAAGCTGCATAAAGCATTTTGCCTACTGTTTGTACTCTAAGTACCCAGAAAACAAAATGATAGAGAGGAACTGGATAAGGTTAAAAGAAGGACAACAAAGAACACGAGAAGTATGAAACAGTGTCTTTACAAGGAATAAATAAGTAGTCAGAGACTCTTCTGCTTGAAGTAGAAATGACTGAGGGGGAAATGATAGAGCATGTAGAAAACTGATCTGTTGTTCTCTGGCCCTTGACAGCAAAGGCAGTAGTAGGCATCAAATGAAGCTGTCAGCTGTCAGGTTCAAAACATGGTTACAGAGAGTGTGTGTATCACCTTGACACAAAGTATTGTGGATGATAAAAATGTAAATGGCTTGTAGGAGGACTAGACGAATTCATGTCAGAAAAATCCATACAAACCTTTTCTGCCTCAGGAAATCTTGTAGGCTTGAAGAAGTATTACCATATGCTGTTGGGTTTTTCTCTGGGAATTTACTTTTAGTACATGTCAGAAAAACTCTTGTGCCAACTTAATCCTTGGTTAATCTTTTTTGATGGCCTAGTATCAACTGCACTGTGATGCTAAAATCTCCAAAACCTAACAAGACAGCTATGATCAGAGAATGAAGACAATAGAGGTATTTATTGAAAACAAAATAATAAAACTCATTATCCTCTCCCTTTTGAATTGTCTTGAGTGAGCTGTTTCACCTAGAGTTGTCTTCAAATCACCTTATACCTATAGGATTGCTTTAGGGGTAAACTTTTGTAATCTAATATAGATAATCGCTCTTGCCCAGCCAAATTTTCAGTCAAATGCATTGTATTGTAGGCATTTGAAAAATTAATGATAACCTCATATTCATGAGACAAAGAAATCAAACATCTGACTTCAACTCTAGGTGACATGAAGGAGTACAATCATAGGGAAATCACTCAGTGGTAATCAGTGGGCATGAGGTACATCCTGCCCTACTGTTAAGAGTCAGATGTTTACGTGTGAGCTATACATGTCTAAATTACCACTGCATTCAACAGAGACTCAAGGAATGAGTCTTACCATGAGGGGTAAGGGAATGATTCAATGAGTGGGCTATTCAGATACATAGGCCAAAGGATATCATGCCATTTTAAGCACCCAGAGGCATTTTCTCACACATTATACTAGACTTACAACAGAACTGTATTCTTCTGGACTCACAGCTGGAGGCTTGGCAGCATGTGGGAAAGCATCTCAAATGTTTTAGCAACTTAAACACATCCTGTGTGTTTCCCTGATGATGATGTGGTCAGCTTCTACACTTCATCAGCAGCATCAACTGTAATTTCATTCATTTAGAGTAGCATAGCATAGCCTATAATAGAATAAATGGAGTAGTTCCAATTTGACAGGAAGTAACAACAACCCTTTAGTCCAACCACCTGAGCATTTCAGGGCTGACCAAGTTAAAGAATGCTGTTAAGGGCATTGGCCAAATGTGGCCCTCCTAAACAGTGGGGCACTGCCCACCTGTCTAGGATGCCTGTTCCAGGCTTTGACCATTCCCACACATCCTATCATCACATCCCAGGGAGGAGAGATCAGCTCCTCCCTCTCCACTGCACCTACCCAAGAAGGTAGAGAGCAAAGAGGTGGCCCCTCAGCCTCCTTTCTCCAAACTAGACAAGCCCAAAGTCCTCAGCCACTCCTCACAGGACACAACTTGCAGTCCTTTCAGCAAACTGTTGCCCTCCTCTCAATGCATTGAAGGACTTCAATATCCTTCTTGGGCTGTGGGACCCAGCACTGCACACAGCAGTGTGGGTGCCTCTGGATGAAGCTGCACCAGAATACAGAGGGCCTCAAGCCTCTGTTCTCCTAAATTTTACTTTTGCCCAGCTTTACTCTGTCCTAGGTACAGAATCCAGCACATGGACTTGTTAAATTTCATGCTGATGCTCCTATGTTCACAGATCCCTCTGCAAGACCTTTTGTCCCTCAAGAGTGTCTCAGTTTGATGTTGTCCGAAAACTTCCTAATGGCATGTTCCATTGTCCTGCATCCAGGCTGCTGATTGAAGAGGACTGGCCCCAGAACTGAGTTCTGAGGAATGCCACTGGCAACTGGTCACCAGCCAGAGGTAGCCCCACTGACTATAGACCCTGTGAAGGATTCTGCCCTTCAGCCAGTCCTTCACACATCAGTTACAGTATTAGTAACAGGTACACATTTGCACATGGATATAAGGATAGACAAACCCATAAAAACTATAATTCTAAACATCAACAGTGCACCTTCGTTTGACAAAAAATCCCAATGTGATAACATAAAATATATTTTGATATTTCAAAATTCATTGTAAATACTTTAAATATACTTAGAAGCAATGTGTAAAGAAAACAATTTTCTGAAAGTGAAGTCAGGATAGTTGTGGTAGTTGCTGGCAGGATACAATAAACTTTAACACATTCAAAATGAAATAAAGAGATATAAAAGCCATCTCATAATTGAGTAAGCCATTTACAATGAAATAGACATCTTTTAAATAAAGAGAATGCATTAACAGTAGTTATTATGTTAAAATTATTTCTTTCTCTTAACCTGTTGTAAGTTATGCGTGCTTTTAATGTATTAACTTTTCCTGAGTCATTGACAGACAAGCCTTTAATACACTTTGAGATATCTTTTTCTAAATTAAGCCTTTTATCTTCTGCAGTGATATCAAGTCTGTTTCTTGTGCAACATTTTAAAATGGCAAAATTGTTTGAAATTGATACTCCTTATTTTAAAAACATTAAATACAAAGCCTAGAACACATTTTTAAATTATTTGTAGCAAGGAAGATAATGCAGTTGTACTTTGAAAAGAAATAATTTTTGTCATCAGTTTCATGGTACGAGTCCAGTTTTCCATTTCTGAAGGATATATATTATGTTGTTAAATTTTGAGATTCTGATGTCAAGATGCTCTGGCATACTTCCTTCTGATTCCTTATAAAAACACATAATGTTTGCAATGTTCTTTATTTGAACATACAGTCTTCACTTGCCAAAGTAATAAAACCACATGTATAAAGCTACCTTGAGAACCTTGGAAAATTATAAAGAAATCTGGAATATGTCACTTTTTATTAGGTGACTTTGCTGAATATACCCACAAGTTCATGTCTCTTTTTATGGCACATAATAATTTATGGCTTTTACACTTTGCTATAGATATTGTGTATTAGCAGGACTGGAAAAGCCTTTTGTGGATTAAGGCGGATGCAGAATTTCAGGAACTGGATTTCAGGACTGTATTTCTGTGATAGGATTGCCTGCCATGGTGGATAGGTAGATCTTTGTTCTGCCCAAGACTTTGGAGTGTGGAGATGCTGTTTGTGAGGCCCCTCTTAGAAGGCTCTGCAGAGACATTTGTCTGACAGGGCAGCTTTTGCCACTGTTTGACAAGAACATGTCAGAATTAAGAGTGAGGAACTTGCAGGAGTACAGAGAGGGGCACATGCTATACAATATGTTACTATGTTTGTTGTATGCAAGACATAACATTTCTGAGTTGGGTTTTCATCTTATTTTCCACCTTATACTTCCTGTATAGTGCATGTTTTATGCACACCTCTGGTACTGTGGGATAAAAAAATGCAACAAGGCAAAGAGAAAAAGAAAGGCTTCATTGTTTTACATATAATTTGAGAATAAAACCCACAGATTTATTTATAAAAAAGAGGTATTGCAAAAATGTAATATGTATTCTTTTTCATAGTGCAGATTTTTTTAAGCCCTATTACTTGTTAAACTATCCTAGACCTGATGTATTACTGGTTCTATATATTTAAGTAATTTTTAAAGCAGGAGTTTCTTATGGAAAGAGACCCCTTTGTGTTCTTCAGTTCTAGTTTCCTTTTATAAATTGCACCTCTGATTTTGCTCATCATATATTAAGTCAAAATTCTGTCTTCCTGAATTCATTCTTCTTGCCTCAAAGGCCACTGAAGAAAATGCAGGGATTTCATAGCTTTCCTGTTGCTGAAAAGTGCACAGGGACTGATATTAGTATTTATCTTCTGTAATATATGGAATAATCAGGGAAGTAGCTTTCCTCTCAGCCTTCCCACAGCAGAAGACTTAAAATTCAATGACAGCTAAGGGATACCCAAACAATTTTGTAACCAATTTCACCGGTACAATATTTGCATAAGGACTTAGAATTAATTTTCACTATGACAGGGATTTGGGAAAATAATTCCACAATTTTTTATCTCTTTAGACTGCTTGGACTGGCAATGTATCACAAAGTTATGAATAATGGGGTTTTTACCTACATTGCTCTTTCTAATGGAAAGATACAATAAGTGACAAAAATGCACATTTTTCTTATCTAGGTCAGTAGCTACTTGAATCTTAAAGAAGGAAGGGAATTAGTGTTATTTTGTGTGGTCTTAATTATGGCATCATTTCATGCTGAACTGCTGTAACATCAGCACTGCTGTGACAGCATTACAGTCCTTTTATGGTGTCTGTATGGTGAAAGGTGGTAAAAAAGATCAGATACTTCTTTTATTTCAAGTGATTCTGTTTTAGGGGTGGAAGAATTTGAGAAATACAGATTAACTGAACTGCTCTATAAGGCAGATGAACAAGAATTTTTTTTTGAATTTTGAAAGATGTGAAGGGTGTTCATCTCTAATAATTTATATATCATAATGAGAATAAAAGTGTAAAAAAAAGCTAAGAAAATAGGGAAGGGTGGGATTAATCTTATCCTCCCTCAAAATACATATAATGAGTCATTGACATTTACGTACAGATTAATTGTTTTGATTCTACATAGATTCTTTCAAAAAAGGACACCTGGTTACAGTTCAGTTATGCTAAGATTAGGTCACTTGACAGAGAAGATAATGTGAGTCTCATCAAATCATTCTCATTGAAAATTTTAGTGGTCAGTGCATCTAGTTTAAGATGAACAAAAATGAATATGGATAACAAGTACATAAATCTGTAAATAAACACTCTGTATTACTCTCAGGAGCATTCTCTACATGTTTTACTCCAGCATGTATAGGAGTGTGCAAACCTGAACCAAACCCAATGAGGAGCAAGTAAATAATTAAGTCATATGGACAATCACTGGACAGTGTTTGAGACTGCTCACAGGCCCTGATACAGATGTGTCTAAAGATCCCTCCAGACTGGAGCTGGACTCCAGAGTATGCCCAGATACAGTGACAAAAAAAGAGATTTTGAAGTTAGGACACTGAAAAGATCTGCAACAAACTGCACCTAATACTGATGTGGAGTAACCTGTACCCTGTTTTCAGGTTGTGAATGGTTCCTGTAAGACCATACAAAAATTTTTTCACAACATTCCATTACTTGAGTTTTGTTATGAAGGATGAGAGTTTAACAGATTTCTATAAATTTCTGTTACAGAAAAATTCTTCTTGATAATTTGAGGTACAGATCAGTGTGATCATAAACCAACATAGGGGAAAAACACAACTGCAACATATAGATAGGTGCAGTCAGGTCCTGTCTGTCCGGTCCCAAAGGGACTTATAAGGGATAACAGCCTAGGGAAATGTCATCTTTTTGATTGATTTAGTAAAGCATACTGAATGGCTCTGCACAACCTGGCTCAATATGTGCTAGAGAGGAAAAAAAAGTGTTTAATTTCATGATAAATGTATATCAATCACTCCTTTTTGTCAAGTCAGGTCTCTCAGTGAAGAGGTCTTACCTTTTATAAATGGACTCAGGCTAAATCTAACTATTTGAATAAGAAGGTCTTAACCCATTCTTTTGGATGTCTCTGATACAAAGATATTCCATTCCATTTCATTGACCTTATTTTGCAATTAGCTTTCCTTACATATACACTCTCATTAAAACAAAACCAGATACGTATTTGGAAAATGTTAATAACTAAATGATATTTCTATTTGCTCAATTCTGAATAGTAGATAAGGAAGAAATAGAGCTAGAGATAATTACCAAATTTCAATATTTATAGAAACCAGGCACTTGTGTTGACAATAAGACAATTCTCAATCTATTTTGATGATGATGAAGTGCCAGTTTTCTGTAAATATTGAAATAAGGTAATTATCCCTTGAAATATTTATTATATATCTGGTTTCAAATCACAATGGATACAGTCAAATTGCCATTTTTTCATAGGAATGTGAAGCTAAAAATAAGTATTGTGCTAACCTTTCATATACTTACTTTCTGGAAGTAGTTTGAAAAGTGTTTTACAAGATGTGATGAGAGAGAATCTCTACATACATAAGGAAGGACAAATTTTTAAAATTTGTTTTTAAGTTAGGACAGCAAGTTTCCTAAAAATGAACTATCCAACGAATCTTAAATCTCTTATCACACAAACACTGACAAAGATAAAGTTATTTACCATATATGTGCACAAGTCTACTAAATAAGAGCAAAGGACATGTTCTGAGTGGCTGGGTTCTGTACTTTATATGCCTGCAATTAAATTAGTCAATCTGAAAAGCATTAGGACTCTTTTTAAACCAACTGCCTTTGTTGTTTCTGCTAATTTTATGTGAACGCTGTTTCAGAACCTGCATTTTTGGAAAGAAAAATTTTAATTTATCCTTAAAAAAAATCCAGAGTACTTGATAAGTATTTATTCTCATGCAAGTATTACTAAATACATTTGTAGACATTTGCAAAAATAAGTCTTGGCTTGTACTTTGCAAGGACTATATATTAGCTTTGTTCTTTATACAGCTTTAATTACAAAAATAAATGAAATGTAGTTTTTATAGATAAAAAGACACTACAGCACTCTCTAAATGTATTTATTTACAATATTTTTTATAATGCATTGAGTGACACACAGAACCTCATGCTGATAATAATTTGGAAACACAGTAACAAGAGAAGTATTGAAATGCAAATTTGCACACCAAACAAAAATTTCACTTATGATAAAATGATGCCTACAAAATATTAACCTTTATGTTATTTTAGTGTCTGAACATGCTGCACTCAGAATTATATTCTAGTAAGACAATACAGAATACTTTTATTTAGGTCCATATCCAAAAATATGTTTTGCCCAAAGATTGGAGAAGGTAAATATTACCTCCTTCAAGAAAGGGCAGAAGGAGGACTCAAGGAACTCAGACTGGTAAGCCTCACCTTGTTCCCAAGGAAGGAGTAGCTAGTTATGGAAACAATTTCCAGGCACATTAACAAAAGGAAAATCATCAAGAGTGGTCATCTTGGATTCTTCAAGTTGAAGTCATGCCTGACCAGCTTAACAAACTTATATGATTAAGTGATTGTCCTGGTAGATGAGGGGAAAGTGGTGAATACTACTTGGACTTCAGTTAGATCTTTGACACTGTCCACCATGAGATGTGCATAAAGAGGCTGTTCATGAATGGATGGAAAAGCAGACTGTGAGACAGACTGAAAACTGACCTCGTGGCTGGGTCTGAACAGTGGTGATTGGCAGTACAAAGTCCAGCTGGACACCAGGCAGAGTGGTGTTCACCAGGGGACAGTGTTCACCAGAGTGGTGTTCACCAGGGGACACCAGGCAGGGTGGTGTTCACCAGGGTACACACCAGTGGGTACAGTCCTGTTTGACATCCTTAGTGATCCAGAAGATGGGTAAGACTGTTTGCTCAGCAAGTTTGCTAATGATGTCAGACTGGGAGGAGGGCTAATTTATCAGAGATACATGCTGCCAGCCAGAGGGACTTTGCCAGGATGGAGAAATGGACCAGCAGGAACCTCATAGAGTTCAGCAAGGGGAAGCACAAAGTCCTGCACCTGGGGATGAACAGCTCCAGGCTCTGGCACCTGCTGGAGCAGACAGAAAGCAGCTTGGCAGAAAAGGACCTAGGTGTCCTTCTGCCCATTAGGCTAAACATGAAACAGGAATGTGTCCTTGTGGCAAAGAAGGCCAATGGTATCCTGGGCTGCCTTAGGATGAGTGATGCCAGCAGGTTAGGAAGGTGATCCTGCTCTTATATTTAGCACTGTGCAGCCACACCTGAAGTCCTGTTTTCAGCTCAGGGGTTTCCAGTACAAGCCATGGACAGAACAAAGGCAGTCCAGCAAAGGGCCATGAAGATGATGACAAAGAGGCTGGAGTATTCCTCTGTGAATAAAGGCTGAGAGATCTGAGACTGTGTAGACTAGAGAATAGAATGCCTGTGGGTGGAGCTGATTAATTTTTTCAGTGGTGCCAGTGACAGGACCAGAGGCCATGAAATCAGAAAATGCCTTTGGGCTGTGAGGGTGACTAAAAACTGCCATAGACTTCCCAGAGAGGTTGTGAAGATATTCAGAATCTGTCTGTACAGGGTCCTGGGCAAGCATCTCTAAGTGGCCCTGCTTGAGCAGGAGGGTTGGTCCAGATGATCTCCAAAGGTCTGTTCCAATCTTAACCATTCTATGATTGCCAGAATGGCAATCTGCCATACCAGATAAAATAACAAAATATTTCCCTCCATTGAAAATAAAATGTGTCTTTGTTTAAAAGAATATGATCATGATCTCTTAAGACATGGTTGTTCAAACTTAAATATGCAGCAGAAGGAAGGAGTGTCTGAAGGCTGGATGTTGTGAATGTTCTCTCAAGAGAGGCTGAAAGCTGGATGTCCAGGAATTGCTCTCTCAGGAGTGGCTGAAGGCTGTCATAGGGCCTGGAGTCCTCAGAGTGCTCAGGGGTTGTGCATCACCAAACCATGTGAACTCTTCTGCACTCAACAATATTTCATATATCTCAACAAGATGCTATCCCTCCTCAGCTTCTGAAGAACATCAGTGTGGGATTATCTTGCTATCAGTGGGTCCCTTGAAAGCACAGTCAGATGAGATGTGGCTGCATCAGGGCTGGACATCAAACAGCCTTGATCTAGCATTTAAAGAAAAGGTGTCAGTCTAATTTGCATAAAGATAACTTGAAATATTTTTCCTGTTTGTTTTCCATGAAAGCCACAAGACTTTATAAGAGAATCTTTCAGAAATAGAGCAAGACTAATTTGCCTGATAAAACCTTTCAAGTCAATAAGATATTTCACTGAAGAACACTTAAAAGTAGATATAATATGCCTACAAGCTCAGGGTCATAAGATCAATTCCTTTTGAAGAAAAGCTGTGCTTTTGTTAAAATTAGCAAAATTATTGACTCTATAGCTGATTCCTATGAGATTCTTTGGACACATGCTTTTTTAGTTTCTGGCTAAACAGGGCAAGAGTTTTGATGACACAGGTGGGATTCATTCATCTAAACATAGGCAGGTAGCACCATAATACTCAAAAAACCAGCCCAAAGCTGATTTTATGACAGGAACACACTCAACTCACTCTGAAAAAAATGAATGAGTTTAAACAATGCACTGGAGACAGAAATAAATTTCTGTGGTTATTATATGCAAGTAGTGAAAGCTTCCTTGGAAAAAAAAAAAAAAAAGACCAAACAAAACAAGAATCAGAGTACAAGAATAACATTATCACATCTTCAGCACTTAAAAAACAGGGAGCTTCAAGCTATTTATCCTAAGCATTACAATACTATTTTTATAATAATTACCAGATTCTTAATATATACTGAAAGGCAAAAATTATTAGTTAAGCAGTTTGTGGGATGATGTGAAAAATTGCATCTACAAAACAGCTTACACTTTTTTTTATCTCCTGTCTTACATAACAATTTTCCCAAGGCTATGTGGACTCTTAATAGCTTTTCCATTTCTGCCTTGTAAATGCATGTGCCATGGCTCATGGGCACATGTTGGTGTGTATAATGTTAGGTACAGCTAATTAAATTTTCATGGGGAGGCAAAAGAAGTATAAATATGTGTATGTTCAGGTGTAGGTAGCATAATAGTGCTGCAAGGATGTACACTTCAATTCCAAAAAAAAAGAATGAAGAAGAAGAGTGACTCAGTACTGATGAAGATGTGACCATACTCTTGTAACAGGCAATTGCATATTAGCATCAGCTCTGCAATGCTACAGATAGGAAGCAATTCTTACTCTTGTTTAAATGGTTAAAGTCCTGGTTCCACATGGGATGCCAACAGCTGGTATTTGTGTTAGACCTTACCAAATTCAGACAGGGATTATAACAGTTCACAGCATGTTTCTAGCACTTTAGCTTACCACAGCATGTATTAAAGCACACAAAGAGCATACCATACATCAGCCAGAATTAGAATCATTATTTTTACAGCATGTTGCTGTTAAGTACAGTAAGACAAACAGGATAGGTATGAATAATGACATTAAAGCAGATAGGTAGTGTTCTGTGTTCTTTCATATGCTTCATTGCTAAGAAATTTTGATTAACAGCCTCTGTAATTATTTCAAGGCTTGCAGATGTCTATCTGCTTTTCTTTTTTTTTTCCTATCTGCTTTTCTTTTCAGGTGTCTATCTGCTTAGAAAATGCAAAGCTTAAGAGTCCATAGAATAGTACCACACTGTGACTTGGGAGTTTCCATAACACTGAGGAGAAAGGATATTTTTTTAACAAAGTATCCCCAAGTTGAATATTATTTAGATGGATCCAAGCTGCTGAATTTACATTACTTCCATTTGCCAGATGTATACTTGACCTTTTGTGTTTGTTCATGTGCATATGTTACATCCAAAAATATTAATTTTTCTAAGCATGCACATGAGGCAAGAGTAATAGGCAATATTTCTCTGGATTCACTCATAGGCACCAGAGAAACTTTCTGGCTCAGTTCCCTCCTTTCTGCATTAACAAATCTAGACACCACCGTGCATATTGGCCTAAGAAGTAAAAAGGCCCCTCTCTATCCCCTGTTTGTAGGTGAGGAAGGGAGATAAGGTAGATTCAGTGTGCACCATCTGATGGAGCTGACTGAGCAAGCAGTCTTGCTACAGACAGACTTCAGAAGAGATAGGTATATGATCTGCAAGTTAAATTGCTTTAAAAGAGTGGTTGCGTCTCTATAGCAACATCAACCTGAAAATTAAAGCAGAAACAGCTATTGATAAGCAAATTTTAGATCAAAATTTTCTGCATCTAATTTATTGCGACAGAAGTGTTGTAGGCATTGTATCCTATATTTTTAATATAAAATAAATTATACTTATTGATTTTTCAAGGTCATGTTATAATTGTATGGGTCCTTTTTTTTAAGAATAAGTGTGTGCTAAGGAATCAGAAATTTTATCATTGCTTTCTTCACTGAAGACACATGAATTTGAATTACTTGTGCCTTGGCTTTGTATTTTTTCTGCATAGTAATTCAGTGAATGAACAGACATGCATATCCTTACCGAGAATTAAAAAATTCAATCCCACTGAATCAGGTGATTTCTGCCTTGCAACCTTCTCTTTAGCCTACGTGCCCTGTGACAGTTAGAGGCCACACTAGCAATTTATCTGTTCAGTCCATACTGTCTAAAAAGGGAGTAATACCTCCAAAAGGGAGTATAATTATTTCTGAAAAAGCCACACATATTGTCCAGAACACTTTCAACAAAACTTTGAGCTGACTTTTAAAAATAGTAAAACCAGAAAGGTAATTTGTGGATTCTTACAGGTACTCAAATACCTACTGAACAACAAAAATGCAGCTGTCAAGAAAGCTGAAAGAGGTAATAATAATAACAACAAACTGAGTAAATTAAGGCACAGAAGATGACATGGTAAAGAATTCAGGGAGCAAAACCATTTCTGCTGTTCCTCCTACACCCTTCTATGGAACCTTCATGCTTTCATTGCCTGTCTGAAATGGCTGTACACAAATGCATGCTGCATGGGGAATAAACAAGAGCTACAAATCTGTGTGAGGTTGAATTGCAGAGACATAGTGGGATAGCTCACGTGACTGGAATACTGTCATGGATGGCCATGTACTTTCTAAAATGGACACGTCAGAGAGGTGAGGTGGCAGAGTTGCTCTTTGTATCAGAGAACAACTGGAATGATCTATCCAGGCACAGATGAAGGAGATAACAGCTTATGGGTAAGAATTAAGGAACATGCTAATATGGGTGACACTGTTGAGGATTTCACTGCAGTCCACCTCATCAGGAGGAGGAGGTTGATGAGGCTTTCTGTGGACAACTGGAAATTGCTTTGTGTTCATGGGCCCTGGCTCTGCTGGGGGACATCAACCACTCTCATATTTGTTGGAGGGATAACAAGGCTTGACACACAGGAAGTTCCTGCAGATGACTGAAAAAAACTTTTTGGTGCAAGTGGTGAAGGCTCCAGTGAGGAGAGGTGTGTTGCTGGATCTTATATTAACAAGCCAGGTTGGAGATGTGGAGGTTGAGACAGTCCTGGCTATTGTGACCATGAGGTGGTGGAACTCAGGATCCTTCTTGGAGGAAGCAAAGCCGTAAGCAGGACTAGAAACATAAATTTACAGAGAGCTGAATTTGGTCTCTTCAAAGATCTACCTCGAGGAATCCCATGTGCTAGGGCTCTAGAAGAGAAAGGGATCCAAAAGATCTGGTCATTATTTAGGCACCATTTCCTCCAAACTCAGGGACCAGTGTATCCCAATGCTCAAGAAATCAATCAAAGGGGGCAGGAGACCTGCATGGATGAATAGGGAACTTCCAGTAAATCTCAAACAGAAAAAAGCAATTTATGGGATGTGGGAAATAGGAGAGAACATGTGGGAGGACTATTGAGCACTGTCAGAATATGCAGGGATATGATGAGGAAGACCAAGGCCCACTTGCAATACAGTCTGGCAGAGGACATAAAGAACAGGAAGAAGGACTTCTACAAAGACACCAGCAGTAAAAGGAAGATTGAGGGAAATTCAGAGCCACTGCTGAATCATGTGGGCATCCTGGTAAGGACATACAAGAAGGAAAAATTACTGAGAACCTTCCTTGCCTCAGTCTTTACTGCTGAGCTCAGCCCTCATGAATCCCAGATCTCAGAAGTAAGAGAAGAAGGCTGGGAAAGGAAGATTTCTCCCTAGTCGTAGGGGTTTGTTTTATGGGTTAGCTAAGCAGATTAAACATCCATAAATCCATGAGCCCTGATGGGATGCACCCATGACTGCTGAAAGAGCTGGCAGATGTTGTTTCTCTGCAGCTCTCCATCATCTTTGAAAAATCATGGCGAATGGGAGAAGTACCTGATGAATGGAGGAAGGCCAATGTTACTCTCATCTCAAAAAAGGGCAAGAAGGAGGATAAGGGAAACTACTGAGCAGTCATTGTCACCCCCATCCCTGAAAAAGGGATTGAGCAGATCATTCTGAAGGTTATCACCAAGGATGTAGAGGAAAAGAAGGTCATTGGAGTAGCCAGCATGCAGTCAGCAAGGGGAAATCATGCTGACCAATCTTACAGCCCTTTATGGTGACCTGGCAGGATGGGTCAATGAGGACAGAGCAGTGGATGTTGTCTGCCTTCATTTCAGCAAGGCTTTTGACACTGTCTCCCATAACATCCCCATAGGTAAGCTCAGGAAGTTTGGGGTAGATGGATGGACAGTGAGGTGGATTGAGAAGTAGTTAAATGGCAGAGCTCAGAGGGCTGCAATCAGTGGAGTAGGATTTGGCTGAAGTCTTGTAGCCACTTGCACTTCCCCAGGGATAAATACTGGGCAAGGGTAGGATCCTGCCCCTGGGGAAGGATAACCCCAATTGCCAGTACAGGTTGTGGGCTGTCCTCCTAGAGGGCAGCTCTGCATAGAAGGACCTAGGAGTCCTGGCAGATGACATCTGGCCAGGAAGGCCAGTGATATCCTGGGATACATTGGGAAGAGTGTGGCTGGCAAGTCCAGGGGGATGATCCTGCCCCTCTACTCAACCCTAGTGAGGCGACATCTGGAGTGCTGTGTCCCGTGAGGGGATCCTCAATACAAGAAAGAAAAGGAACTACTGGAGAGGGTCCATTGGAGACCACAAAGATGATGAGAGGTCTGGAGCATCTCTTATGAGGAGACACTGAGGGAGCTGGGCCTGTTTAGAGAAGAGAAAACTGAGAGAGGACCTCATCAATGCACATAAATATCTCAAAGATGTGTTCCAAGAGGATGGTGCCAGACTCTTTTCAGTGGTGTTCAGCAACAGGATGAGGGCCAATGGCCATGAATTAAAACACAAAAAGCCTCATCTCAAATGAAGGAAAATTTCTTTAGATTAAGGGAGGAAGAACACTGGAACAGGTTGCCAAGCCTCTGTGGGTCACTGAGTCTTCCTCTCTGGAGATATTCAGAACCTCCCTGGATGCATTCCTGTGTCTCCTGTTCTGGGTGACCCTTCCTTGGCAGAGGTTTTGGACTGGATGATCTCCAGAGGTCTCTTCCAATCCTAACAATTATGTGATTCTGTGTTAATATATTAAAATGAAAAACAATAGAGTTCTGTGTGACTCAACAGCTTTAATTTTATTACAAGGGTAAAGGCAGCCAAAATCTCATTTGAAAATTTACATATATGGCCAGGAGGTTGTAACCAAAACATTTCCCTTGGATAACTCATGTATGTGAAGGAAGATCAATGGAGATGTATAGCTCATTTTCTGAGCTGGTCCTTGCTGTGGTCTGTTTGGCATCTCCTATAAAATTCTAATTGTAAATCAAATTAATCCAATTGTGAGTTCAGTTGCCTAAGAATAGGTTTTAAGTGCAAATTTAGAGATTCTAGGGTGTCCACATGCCTTCCAGCTGCATCTCTGGGGGAATATAAGAGAAAGTTAATTGTCACCATAGGGGAAAACTAAAATAGCAACTGGCGATTTTCAAGCTTATTTAGCCCTATTTAATGTTTATGAAAAAGAAACCAAATACCAGGAGCTTCTTAGATACACATAGACATCTCTAATCCTATATTGTGTGGACCATATTCTCTTTCTACATGGCTTACATTGATTTACATAAATTTCTGGAATTTTCATGCCCAAACTCTAGATCATGTCTAATAATTTGGGCATCTCCTGGTCAGAATTGTCCTAAGCATCATTGCAGTATTGATAGTACAGATAAGGGGTTTGAAACATGGTATAAAAATAAACAGCTTCCTTGAAATTTAGCTAGTTGTAACAGTTGAATTAGCCAAAAATATAAATATGGTCCTGCTTCCCTCAAGGTAAAATAGGGTATATTATAAAATCTACTTGTTCCCATCTGATTTTTATGAAAAATTTAAATTAAGTTTGTCAATATCATGGTTTTTTTTTACATTTATAATTTGCATACATCTTGAGGACACTTCAGAGAGGTGGAAAAATTTATGCAAATACTATTCTTTACAGTCAATGAAGAAAGACAATTCTAGAGACTCGCAATAGGAATCAAATTGTAAAAGTTATTAACTCTTTCTTCATTAATCAAAAGGGGAGCCTGAAGGATCAGCTCCTTGAGATTAGCCCTGGCCCCTTTAGTCTTGTCTGTACTCATTTATAAAAGAGGAAAGAGGAACATCAAGCAAGGGCTCTGCCAAAGTTCCCGGCTTAGTCCTGGTCCTTCTGATCATGCTCGGGCAGAGTTCAGGGGAACCTCTCTGGCAGACATCAGCATCTATGGGCAGTTTTGGTCAAAACTGGTATCCTGGCACCATTGCCAGTCCTCCAACACTGTTACAGCATTCTTTGCAACTTCAGCTGCTCCAATGCCTCGTGCCATGTCCAGAACTCCCCTCACATCTACTCTGCCCTCAGTTTCATGCTGTGAAAAATCTCCTTGCGGCGAGCTGCAAGAGAGTACTCACATTGCCTTCTTAAAAACAGTACACAAAAAAGATAAGTGTAACTTTTGGAGTCAGAGGCAGTCCAGGGCTAGATGCTATAAACAAACAACACAACACAACCAATATGATTTTTCCTCCATCTTCAAGGCCAGAAAAAAAGCTCATGTGCTCTATCTGTCCTGCTCAAATGCTGTTAATCCCCTCCTTTAACTTCCAGACTACTCTATTTTTGATAAAGCAGACCATTTATATCATGCTTGTTCTCCTTGTTTATAATGCAAATTGAAACACTTGTGCTGCACTGATTTCAGACTTTGTGAAGGTGTTTGCAGGGCCGTGTCCAAAATTACTGCTATCAATTCTTCCCAAAAAGCTCATTTGAATCTACCTTCTACAGAAGTTTTGATTTGGTTCCTGAACTATTTCACTGAAGAAATTGTATATTCATAATATCTCAGGTTTCTATTTGAAGAATAAAATGTATACAGGTATCTATTAAAAATTAGTAACAGGAATACTGTATCTTATACTGAGGATACAGAAATGCTGTATCCTCAAAACTATTTTTAAAATATAGACATGCACTTCTTCCCCTTTTGCCTTCATAATATCTCTCCTCCTATCAGTCTATTTATTTCTTTAAAAAACAGAATTTTCTTGAAGTTCCATAAATTTACTGCCAAAATATATCTATGAGGGGACAACACTGTCAACTTTCCTTATTGGATTTTTGTGAAAGAATAAACTTACTACACTGAAAGAGCTGAGACATAGATTGTGCCCCGAAATTCTTCCAACATCCACTTTATTCCATTAGTTTCCTCTGAAATTTTCTCTTTAGAACATGAGCATATCAATATCAGTAATCCTGTTAAACTGAGTACAGTTCATGCATGACAATCACTTCATTGCCTCACTTCCATTTGAGATTTTTAATCTGAATTAATCTGAAATTTAATTTCAGTTTGTAATTTAAAAGAATCCCACTTTAATACTCTTCTAATATCAAACACTACTTTTGTCTTTGATTTTTTTTTTCCACAAAAACCTTTCAATAAACAAAAAAAAAAAAGGGGTTTTTGTTTGTTTGTTGTTTTCTTTTTAAGTGAAATGGATGGTGTTTGCTAAATTTTAAAGACAGAATTTTAAATACTTTATACATACACAGTCAGGTTTGACTGGCAAAACATCATTTGAAACAAGGTCCTAATAGAATGAAATTATTACTATTGGAGTTACAAAAGAAGATGGGATGAAGAGGTATGCCAATCACTTTTTTTTGTTGATCAAAAATCAAATAAATATGTATTTCTTCTTTGGAATTTTTGTGCACTTTGAAGTACTGGAGCTGTTGCCTTGTTCTTTTATTGTCACACTGTTGCAGTTTTACAAAACTTTACCAGAGATCCAACTGCTCATTTTTTTTGCAAGACCCTCTGAGAAGAGAATGGTTCTGCAGGGTAAGCAACAGCAGGAACTGTATTTTCACTATTTGTGAAGTACCACTTCCTTGCCAGAACAGACTGAACTTCAAAGCCTGACTAAAACCACCATACACAGTTTATTTGTTTGGAAGATATAAAAAATAAAAGCCAGAGCTAGGGTTGCTACAATGGTATTTCAAATAAATGATAGTGACAGCCAAGTGTTTGTCAAAGGCTGAATATGCTTTTTATCAGCCAAACAATTTCTCTTTTCCTGAAGTTAGTAATTGATCGCTAACTTAACTGCTTTATTGATGCTCAAACTATCACATTGTATCCAGAGCTCAAGAAAAAAAAAAGAATTCATATTTGTGGATCTATTCCCTTTTTCAATTTGTTTTTAATACTCAGTGTTTTTAATGCTTGCCTAATCACAAATTCTAGCCAGACTCTTTTAATTGGTTTTTGACCTACATTCTATTCTGGGCCTGATTAACAATTCCCTAATCAAAGTTGCAAAACACTCTTCTTTGTGTTCAATAATTTAGATATCCTTGTGGGAGTTCATTGTTGCTCTTAGTCTCACAGTGAATTTAGTTCATTCTGTGCATGTAGTCTTGAGATTCACTTGAGCAAAAATAATTTCAAACTCAAAAACCCCCTAATACATCCAAGAATACAATGAGTCTCTAAACTGTACTTTTTCATTGTTAAAGACACCTACAAATTGAATCACTGTGTATTTTGCTAATTAGCAAAATGGCATATTTGTTCTACCAGAAGCCCCCAGGACCAAGTCTTAGGATGATTACTTTTAACCATGTGGCCATAGTGCTTTTGGAGCTATCAAGATGTTAACAGGCAGGTTTAGGAAGGTTGCTCCCCTTCATGAGCAAGGCAAAGAAGATGACATATAATGCCTCTCTTTAGCACCCTCCTTCTCTAGTGCCAGGAAAACAGGAGCTAGATGTGGAAATATTTCCTGGCCACAAAATACTACAGCCTTGTGATTAAAGGTTTATAAGGCCAAATGTCTGTCCCTAACCCATTGACCTGTAGATTGCATCATTCCTGTAGGCTCCAGAAAGCAAGAGAGCGATGTGGACATCTCCAAGGCCAAACAGTCTTTTTCCAGAGGAACAAATGCCCTTTCAGAGAGGAATAGCTTAAAGTACAGGTGAGGACAAAGGAAGAGGTCTGGAAAGCAGCTCAATAGTCTTAACAGGCCTCAGTGACTTCTGCCCTATTATGTACTTCTTGGTCATCCTAATCTTCCTGTATCAGGGATCCCACCATGGCAAGATCTCCCTACTTACCCTCCTGCCTTTTTTCCTTTGTCCTTTATCCACACAGAAAGTTGCTAGTTGGTTTCAGAAATGTTTTATACTTAGGGAGCTGTTTCAAAGCACATCTCAGTAGAGTTGCAGCTTATTCCCCGTTCAAATTAAACACAGACCAGAATTATATACCTGATGACCATTCTCTTGGTGATTCATTCAAACAGTTGGACAAAGACTTTCACAGCTTAGGGAAAAAAAAAGCCCAAAACCCATTGTGGCAGCCTAGACTGTCCCTGAGCATACTGAAAAGTAGATTTTGGCTAAACATTTTCTCAAAAGGTGCACAAGGCTAAACCAAATGTATTTCAACTAATTTGCTGATAACCTTAGTTAGCCACCCGGTGAATTAAAGTAATACTGAAACCTTGGAATTACCTAATGAGCATTCTAAGACTAAAGATGAGGTAACAAGCTCCCTTGTTGATAAACCTGTGACATATTTTTTCACAGCCAGGGAATTTTATGTATCAGAGTAGACTTTTTAAGGAATAGAGAATCTACCTTACATGCATATTTAGTCTGATGCATGATGCTTTGCCAGGCAGTTTTTCCTCAGGGAACTGTGTTGAAATTAATTATAAATATTCAGTTTCTGACATGTCTGCAGATAAATTAATACAATCCAGTAGATAATTTCTTTTTTGCAAGAATCAGACAAAGTAGTTCCATCACCAAGAAGACACGGAAGTGTTTTTAAAATATATGCCGCCTGAACGGTGCGTGAGCAGCAGCACAATGCAATTGAATCTCTTGCAAACTGAAATTAGGAAAGAACATGAAAGTTGAAGAGATTGTTGTCCTTAATTGCTTAATAGCCTTAATTTTCTGTAAAGTTTAAATGTGTAAGGAGTTTCTTCTCATTGGTTTTACAAAAGCACAAATGTGTACGTTTGTACATAAACGTACACATTTGCTATTATGAAAATGCTTTTGGTCCTTAATGTTATTTCTCTGCACTATGAGAGAAGTAAAATTTGTTACATTTTTATCAAAACTAAAACTCACATCTTGCATGACTCCAGGGGTAATAGTGCTATTTACAGATTGAACAGGGATACAAAACAAATACATTATGAAATTTAGTGTCAATCTTAAACTCAGCAGAAAGATATAAAATAATTTAATAAAATTTAGACCCTATCAGGTAGGCATTATCAACAGAAAATTTATCAGGAAGTTGTTTGAATGTTTATACTAAAATCCCCAAATTGCATGCAAATGATAGAAACTGTTAGAGAATACAAGTGAAAAACCCAGCATGACATGTACTTTTATTTCAAGGTTAGAAAATCTACCCATTTATGTACCATAATCACTGTATCTACAATAAATTAGATGCCATAAAATTTAAACTAAAGCACACATTATGGTTTCTGAAGCTAACGAAGGATCTGGGGAAGAAACTTCAGAGAGCACACAGAAAAATTACCAAGAAATCACTGGGGGTCTTAAAGTACAGAAGGAAGTGAACTGTAATTGCTTAAAATCTTTATCTAAATGTTTAGCTAAAATAAATGATCAAGACTACATGCTCAGAGGACATTCCTGCCTGTTGGGTTTAAAGGAACTTTTAGATGCCAACAGAGCAGTGCATGATCACTTTGGAATAGCAACAGTAATGATACATTCTACGAAATTACATTCTGAGAAAACACTTATTCCAATTTTATTTGTCAAGTTCCAGTTTTGCCTATGAATGCTATTGAACTCTTCCCAATGTAAACTTTCATGGAAGAAGGTCTGAATTACACCATGGAATGCAACTTTACGGAGTTAAATGTTGTATATTTTGGGAAAAAAAATCCAAACATCTCCCCAAACCAAAACATCAAGAAAAGATACCTTTTTTCCTTATGATTGTGCTAAAATAATAATTCTCCCATTTTTTCTTATGTATTATTTTATGAGGAACTAAATGATAAAAAATTCAAAGTTTGAAAAGATTTGTTGCTCTTTGTATGAATACAGAGAATATATATCTTCATCTGTATTACAACATATTCTTTATTCATCCTAAATTTCCAGTAAATATTGTAAAAAAGTGGTGGCAAATTTGTAAAGATGCAATGAGTTTTCATCTATTTCTGATTCCGTTTTGGAAGTATATTACTGTTTTTATAGATGGAGAGATGACAGAACAAAAAAGGTAAGGTAGGTATAATATAGCACAGATCATCCTGTCTTGAGGCATGATTGCCACTTGCAGCATTACCTTTGTGAGGACAGATGGTATCAGTATTGATTAATGTTGAAATTATAGACATATTTCATTGGGTTCTCCAAGAGCTCAATATCTAATATTATTCCTCTGTTTTACCTGAAAAATGGTGGAATTTGTGGGCAATAGCATCCTTGGTAGTATTTATGTCAGAAATGGTTCAGACTCATTTAAAGTGCAGACATGCTTCCAAACCTGGCCAGTTAGAGACATCATCCCCAGAGTTTCTGAAAGATGACAGCGGAGAATTCACCCCTTGTAAGTTAGCCAGTGCTGCCTGATATCTCTGTCTGAGACTGTAGGAGGCAATCCACACTGCCATGCTACATCTGCTTCCAGGGTGTGGGCCATTTTACAATGGAAGTATGTCTAGATCACAACATCATAGAATGACTTGGGCTGGAAGGGACCTTAAAGATCATCTAGTTTCAACTCTCCTGTCACAGGCAGGGAAATCTTCCACTAGTTCAGGTTAATCAAGTGCAAGCTGATCCCGAGCACTTTCAGTGATAGAGCATTCACCTGTTCCAGTGTCCCACCATCCTTACCATAAAACAATGTCTGATGTTTGTCCATTCTAAACATGCTCTCATTCATTTTAAAAGCACTGCCCATTCTCCTGTCTCTGTGCTCCATGACACAGAGTCCCTCCCTCTCTTACCCATGGGTCTCCTTAATGTACTGGAAAGTTGCCATCAGGTCTCCTCAGCACTGTCTCTTCTCCAGGCTGAAAAAACCTAAATCCCTCAGCCTGTTTTCATAGGGCAGATGTTCCAACCCCTGATGACCTCATCCTCTGGACCCAGTTGAGCAGGTCCTTGTCTTTCTTATCCTGAGGGACCTAGAGCTGGGTGCAGTGCTCCAGATGGATGGTCGCAAGAGCAGAGTAGAAGGGGAGAATCCCCTCCCTTGACCTGATGGCTACTTTTCTTTTCATGTGGCCCAGGATATGACTTGCCTTTTGGGCTGTGAGCACACATTTCTGGCTTATACTCAGTTTTTAATGCCAAACCCTTCTCTTCAGTGTTGCTGTCAATTCCAGCATCACTCAGTCCTTTTTCATGTCTGTAAATCTCTAAGCCAGGAGCAGGACTTTGCATTTGCCCTAATTGAACCACATGAGGTTTAGACAGACCCACCTCTCAAGTCTGTCCATTAATGGCATTAATTTTATGTGTGAGGTCTACTGTTGTGATAAAACTTTTACCTTTATTCTTTTCTTCATTTTATTTTAGAGAGATAGAACATTCTTTACTTTTTCTTTGTGCTCCTCTTCAGGCATTCAAAACCTGCTTGGTAGATTCACTCTTTAAAAAGGATAATGTTGAAGTCTATTCTAAATAAGAGAAATCTAGATTTATGAATTAGGGAAAGAAAAGTTCACTTAGTATTTATATCAAAACTTAGGTGACTGGTCTCTGAAAATCAGTGTGTGAAAAGTAATAACATGAAAATGTATTAGAACTAGTGCTAGGGGAAGCAAAAATGCTTTGTTGCTGTTTTGTTTTTAGAATCAATAACAGGACTTTCACAAAAACTGAGGGAACAAAATATTTACTGCTCAGTCCAGCTATTTCACTTTTGCCCTGGTACTGCAATTCCCATTGATTTAGCAAGAAAAGCTGTCAAATTTCATATAGGTATAGAAATGAATTGCAAAAATCTTCTAGCTTTCAGGAAGATTAAATCATAACTCTGCTTGGATTGGTTTTTAGTTCCACCTATTTGATGCTAATGGCTATGATTTCTGAAATCCCAATAGTCCAGATGGAGTACCTCATACCACTGGGATGAAATTGAAGATTAATTCTATTTGCAGAATTTTTTCATTTGGTTTGGTAAGTACAACATTTTTCAAAAACACATAGACCATACTGTTTATTTTTTTTCCTTTGCTTCAAATATTTTTCCATGAAATTTGCATCTCTTGAACTCTAAAAAGCAGACATCAGCATCATGTTTTTAAGTGAGATAAAAAAAAGAGATACCATGAAAATTCTGAACTAACCATCTAGAGGTCTGTTTATAGTTTGATGAAAATGATATTGGATTTATTATTATGGCACAATGAGAACATTTCCCACTGAAGTGTCAAAGTTTATATCATAAAGTGAGAACAGAGTACAAATGGGAAAAGAATTGTGAGAAATTTGCTTTATTTACCTCAATACCTTAATTACCTTAACTAATGTTTTATATTTTATATTGCAGATTGAAAAGTTGTGAAAAAGCCATTTAAATTAAAAGAATTTGGGTTCCCTGCATAAAGAGATTCAATTCTGTGTGATTAAAAGAAAATATATTAGATAACTGCTGCTCAGAATTAATAACACTAGCTCTGTGAGTAATTTTATATTTCAAATCTAGTATTTATGAGTTTATTTCAGCACACTCTTCTTAATTTTGACAATTATTTGAGTCACTGAAAGATATGCTTTCTTATACTGTTTCATAAAATGTTCTCTTTTTTTATCTTAGTGTATACAAACTTTTTGACAATAAGGTATGTGTCCTCTATGCTAGATGCCCTATACAGGTAAGGGGAAAATGTCCAAAGCAATGTCATGCCTAAATTAAAGTTTCTGGTAAGTACATTTCAAGTCTTGTGGAACTAGTGAAGAAATAGGGGTTATAAAGCTTAATTTTTTAAACATTAAAAGAAAAGTTGTTCAATTTCAAATTTTATTGACATTTGATCATAAAGTACTTTAATAGCTGCACTGTTTTATAAGTGGGAACATGTCTCACTGCAATATGCAGTGCTTCCTTCAGTAATACATTCTGAAATAGAAAGACTTCTGAATGTCAGAAAACTTCACAACCAGTGACTTTTTAATGGAGAGATACATTTTAGAGCAAATTTTTCCATTTATTGAGAGAACTGTCTATGTATTTTGGGCAGAAGAGTGGGAACACAACTCACAGAAAGACATGCATGTATTTACTTCAGAAAATGAAAAGGTATTCAGAGTTTTTCATACAGAAACAATCTCTCTTCTCCCCTTCCACCAAGGTGGGTTTCATGAATTTAGTCTAGTTAGCCTAACTTGGAGAATAAAGCAGTGTACCAACTCTTTTATGTAGTAGAAGTAAGCAAAATACAACAACCCATCTGTTCCAAACAATTGAATATTTGCTTTGTGAGTTCAATTAGATAAATAGCCAAACTACAAAAGTTGATCATCACACTCAAACATGTCCTGGAGTGTCCAGAACAAGTAGACAGCATTGACAGCAAACTGGGGAAAGAATGCAATTTGATCTCATTTTCATCATCAATGAGATATTTTCTACCCAGTCCTACAAATGAGGACACTAAAGAATACTCAGAGAAGCCAAAGGAAGAGGTTCCAGCTGGGACACAGAAAAAGATCATGTGAAGCTCTGATGGGAATGCATGACCCTGAAGCATGATTTGGGACCATGACTCCAGCACTTCAGACCTTGTGGCCCAGCCCCAGAAGCACACGTCCCACAGCTCTGATTGCTGCACTCACCTTCATGACTTCACAGCTGCATTGTCTCTCCCATGGAACATGGACATTGTGTAATTCTCAAAGTTGCATATATCTGTGATTTAACTATTTTGGTATCCTCAGCCATTTAATATTCACTTTGTGATTTGTTCTCAAGCAACAAGAATTAGGTTTCCCTTGCTTTGGGGATTTTTTTCACACTTATGAGAAGATCAGATGGGAGTATTAATAAGCAATGGTTCAAGAGAGCTGCTGCTCTTAAGACTTCTTTAGAGGTTGAAGAAGCAAGGCTGAGTAGGATCACAGTATGTAGAGCCACTCCCTAGAGCTGTTTGAATGGTTACAGCCTCTGCACATCTTCCATGCTACAAGCAGTAGACAATACACAACCTTAACCTTTCAGAAAGCATCTTAGCATCCCGCTCAGGACTAGGTACTTCTCTATCATCCAGCACTTTCCTGGGTCTCTTGCAGGCTTCAAATATAACAATAATATTTCTGTGTACTTCTCCACGTGTTGTATTGCTCTGGGAGCAGTGTGACGAAGATTACCAAGCTAGCATTTACTGCGTGAAACGGAGGACATGAAGGAAACATTGGAGATATGGCATGAGGACATACTAGATATTTTGCAGGCCTAGAGGTATTTTTTGAAAGCCAGAGGACACCAGTCAGTGCTGTCTCAATCCTTCTTACTGTAAAAGATTCTCAGGAACAAAATATCCTCAAACTGTTTTGGTGCTTTAAATCAGTGAGAAAATTAGCAGTTCTACACCAAAGATTTTTCTAGGGACCTAGTTATGCCACACAACCAATTTTGTCGTAGCAGTCTAGAATTTAACAGTCACAATGGCAGTTTATGCTAATCATAAATCCTAGAGATTGTGTCTCTGCAGGCATAGAACATAATTTCACTCTGCTAAAAAGCATGGCCAATCTCATTCCCACAGAACCATGTCCTAAACACATCTAATACTATTAAAATCTGGTATGCCTGGTGTGCTAGGACTGTATCTTACAGCAGTCCTGCAAGACTACAAGGTTAACATGTTAAATAATCTTTTTTGGATTTGAGAGCAGTGTTAGGCATTTAAGGCTACAACTAAACTGTCACTATCTACACTGTTATGTATGTATGGATGTAATCCATGTAGTGTATGGATTATAAATCTCTTCTTCAGATAAAAGAGATAGGTCATATCCTACCTCATTGACAAATCCCTGCCTTCTTTTACAGTGGGCTAAGTTTTTTTTAAAGAAGTCCTCTAAAAGTCAAGGCAAATATATCCATTGAAAAAAAAAAAAAAAGCCAAACAAAACAAAATAAGAAAACCTTATATTTTATATTAGCAGTTTGGTTATATTGAAAAAGAAATGCCATTTAGTGAATTGAGGGATCACAAACACCCAAGTACTTTGAGAATGTAAATTTGAAGGTAACAACAATTTCTACAACAGACATGACATTTAAAAATATTATTTAAACTTTAGAAATATCCATAGGAAATTAATTTGAATATGCCAGAATTATCCCTACTGCATTTGGCAGCACACTGAAGGAGCCAAAGTTACTGGAAGTAACTACAATCAGATTTCTAGAGGAAACTTTTATTAAATAGATTGTAAAATAAAGGAAGTAATGAGTTTGGAATTATATTCCATAGATATATATTTTGCATCTACTCATGACCACATAATTGTTAAGTAGAAAATAAACCACACACATTTACCATAGCTACAACTTCACTGACGTATGAACCAACATGTAAAGAAATTTTGATTGATAGCTACAAAATATTAAGGCTGGAACACAATTATTTGGGATGCTGTAAGTTTTTCTACTTAACTATTCAACAAGATAAAAAAAAAATTACCTTTATGAAAATAAAACTTAGTAGGCTTCTATTTCATGGTCTGATCTGCACTTAATTGCAAAATTATTCTAAAACAAAAGTCTCAGTTCTTTGAAAGCTAAAAATGAAAACTACGTATTTTTGAAACACTAGTTTCTCTTTCTTATTTTCTTAAACAAGATACAAAACTTGTGTAAAATTGAAAACTTCAGCCTGAAGAAACTGTCTTCTCTGAGAACAGAGCTAATGATCTTTTAACCACAATATTTTGACTTGATTAAACAGGTTGAATAGCCATTGAAATTTATCTATTTAAATTTGCAAGGGATGCACTCACTAGTAGTGAAGGTGACTTGATTTCTTATTTTTCCATCTGCCTCACACTTCTTACCATCTACACAGTCAACAAAAAAACGAAATTCAGAGCAGGGACACTGTACAGTGGCCCAGTAAAAATGCAAACAAAAATTGTGCCTACTGTGCAAAGCCAGTGTCCTGACCTTTGAAGTACATTACCAACTTGTTATAAGTGGCTGTGTGAATTTGAGCTTGATACCAGGTGTCTCTTGTTATGATGTCGAGTTCAAGCATGGGATAATAGCAAGTGCCTTGAAAATGTATGGGAAAACAGAGGACCTAGACCTGCAAACAACCCCCAGATGTCAATTAATTACTGGCCACTGGGGACATACAGCACTGACGGTGGGGAAAAGACTCCTTTCAGCATACTAAAGAAAATAAGCAGGTAAGCAAAAAAAATTAGCTGAGCAACAGGATAAAGCACCTGCCTGTGAGAGTAACACCCTCAGTGCACGTTGCAGTCTCGTCAGCAGAAGCTAAAGGCAGAAACTGCCAAGAAGCACAAACATTGCGTAAAAAATAACAGGATTTGAAAAGGGGTTATGGAGGAAGAAGTATTTATGACAGGAATTGTTTCAGCAGAATTGGTGAGATCACTGGAGTAGTGAGAGAGCTGCATCCTTTTGCTGCCAGCTGCCAAGAGCAGCAGCTCTGGCTCTCTCTGCCTGTTGCAGAAGCCCTTCATTCTTTTGACCTGCAGTTGTCCAGGATTGTATGTGGGAGGGTGTGTCTGTCTTTCCTCACAATTTCTATGTATTTTTTCCCTGTAACTCTCTAACTTGCTGGTTAAGCCTTATTACACATAAATGATTCTACTGTTTCCTCAGCTGCCCTTGACCTTAATCTGTTCTCTTCATGTAGCCTCATATAATATTGTTTGGTACTATTTTACAAGCCAGAATATATATTTTTTTGAATCCAACAACTGGTCAGAATATTCTGCATGCTGTGTGCTAGGAACATGTTAGGAATGGGTGACTGTATGTATCTCTCAGTCATTTTGGTATTTTCTAGCCAGTTGTCTTAGTAATGTGTGTAACTACTATCCTCATCCTTGCCCCTGATCCATTAATCTGAAAAATAAAACTTGTTTTCTTGCTTATGTAAATTTGTTCCTTCCTTGAGGAATAAGAAGATAATGCCTCATAAAGGTGATGACACCTTGATACACTTATTTGTCTTAAATCCATTTTCACTGTATTTAATAAATCTAACTTAAAGAAATTTTGTGGTTATGTGGCAATTTCAGCATTTCACTTTCAAGGGTAAGACGATCCTAAAACTACAAATAAGACATTCAAATGAGAGCTAACTGATACAAAGGGAACAGGTGGGATTTGCCTTTACCTCAGGAAAATGTGATTAAAAATGCAATGACACATATCACAGGAAATTAAAATAGAAGGAACAAGATTTTAAGAGATGCAACATCCCTGGTTTTTTGAGATCTGTGTTGCTAGCTTCTAGCCAATAAATATTTTTGCTTTTCTATATTTTTCCTCTTTCCTGTTTCAAGGAAGGTGAAATATTTTATTGCAATTGGATAGGGTAAAGAATCCCAGTGGTGAAATCTATCACATAGTGACACAGTCTCCAAAGGAAAGTAGTAGAAGCTTTATTGCTCAGTACACTTAAGTCTAGATGAGACAAAGCCCTGGAAAATATTCTTTAGGGAACAATCTGGTAACTACATGAAACAGAAAACCAAATAGCTGTTTTCAGCCCTAATTTCTACCATTAACATCTATGTTATAGTATGAATTGAAAGTTATTCAGAGATTAATGTGTTACAGAGCTGCTAGAATAGATTAATAATGTAAAAATCTGCATTTCACTCATTTTGCTCATTACTGTAGGTTCCAGGGCTAGTAATTTACCATACTTAAAAGAAAGCATAACAAGCCACAGTCCTTGCTATTATAGCAAGGACTGAGCTGTAGCCAAAAATAGCCATCTGATTTTAAGTTGTTGCTTTCCACACAGCAACTAGAAATTCTAACCTCTGATCTTGCTTTTCTTCATAATGATAGATGCTGCCTAGGAGTAATAATTCAAATGGTATGTCAATGAATACACCTACTGGTGTCCAATGGGCTGAAATGGATACCCAAGACAGATATAAAATGCTTTTTAACAAAACATGCTGATTTATCAAGATAATGCTTTACTGATGTAACTATAATGCTAGTCTGTATTAACTGCAGGGGTGATGATAAAATGATGTGGAAAGACCTCTCTCAGAAAATATATAGATCTCATCCAGAGGGAACAGTGTTTACGATTTACCTAACAATGGGGATTTTAACATTCTTATTGTTGACAGTTTTAACTTCCTTTTTTTTTTCTATGATTTACACTTGTATTTGAGACTGGGAATTAAGCTACTAAAATAATTCATCAGTACTTATAAACAATACTATTTAAATACAATAAATGGAAATGTGTGTGAGAAAAAAACACTGGAAGTTTGCTGGCTTTAATATCCTGATACTTAGAAACATGTCAGATACTACCCCAGTGTTCTCTTGCTCCTATTCCTCAATGAGACAGGTGAAGAAAATATTATGTAAGATAAATAAATGAATATCACTTACCAAGGAGCAAAACAGACTTCCCTTGAGGAAGAGTCCATGAAAATTATCAGAAGGCTGGAACACTTCTTCTTTGAAGGAAGACTGAGAGACTTGGGATTGTTAAGGCTGGAGAAGAGAAGGCTCCATGGTGACCTTATAGCAACCTTCCAGCACTTAAAACAGGACTTATAAGAAAGACAAAGAGAGATTTTTTTACCAGGGCTTGTAGTGACAGGACAAGACTCATTGAATTTAAATTAGAAGAGAGTAAACTTAGATTGGATGCAAAGAAGGCATTTTTTGCAATTGGAACGGTGGAACGGTGGAACAGGTGGGTGCCCTAAAAATGAATGTGTTCACAATCAGGTTGGGTGAGGCTTTGACTAATCTGAACTGGTAGCAATTATCCCTGTCCATGGATGATGGGTCAGACTGCATGATCTTTAAAGGTCCTTTCCAACCCAAACCATCCAGGCACACTTGCTTTGTATCAACTCTCTGGAAAAAGATGGAGCACAGCAATACAAGATGTCATATTACAGACTCAAACAGGCCTGTTGAGTGGGACTGGCTATATCACCAAAGGTGAATTCTCAGCTTATTTTTAAAATTAATGTAATTTATTAGCAATTAAAATAGATTAGGATAGTGAGAAGTAAAGGAAAATTTTAAAATACTTTCCTGCCATCTATTTCTCAGCTCCAACTCCACTTGTTCAGTCCCAGCTCCCATAACTACCCCTGCTTCATGTGGCTGCTACAGTGTGGTATTTTTGGGGTCCCCAGGATGAAGGAGGAATTGATGAATCTGACTCCATGCTCTTAGAAGGCTAATTTATCATTTTATGTATTTATATTGTATTAAAGAATGCTATACTAATCAATAGAGAAAGGATACAGACAGAAGGTTACAAAGAACGATACTGAAAACTTGTGACTGCTTCCAGAGTCCTGACACAGCTGGATGGGGATTGGTCATTAAGTCAAAACAATTCACATGAAACCAATCAAACAACCACCTGCTGGATAAACAATCTCCAGACCACATTCTAAAGCAGCAAAACAGGGAGAAGCAATCAGATAATTATTGTTTTCCTTTTTGTCTGAGGCTTCTCAGCTTCCCAGGAGAAGAAATCCTGGCAAAGGGATTTTTCCAGAAAATATGACAGTGACAGCACAGGGAGATGAGGAATGGGGTATCATGATCAGTCAGCAGCACCTCTATGTCCATCCTTCTTCCTCACACCTTTCTTACACTTTTTAGGGGTATTTCTGGGGGCTTGAGGAAATGTCCATGTGTTCTGGCATAGGGTTGTCCCCCAGTCACACTGTGGATATCTGCTCCATCACAGTTCTCCATGGGTTTGAGTAGGACACCCTTCTTCATTGTGTTCTTCCCCCACTGTCTGTGGGGAAATTTCTTCTCTGGTGCCCAGAGCACCCTCTCCTCAGCTCCTTCTCTGACCTTGATATTTCCACTGGTGTTTCTCTCTTTTTTACCCCCATCACACTACTCTTTGTCTGGCATTTTTTCCCTTTCTTAAATGTGTTTATGGAGGTACCACACACTTGGATGATGGGCTCAGCTGTGTCCTGCCATGGGTGTTTTGTGGAGCCAGCTGGACACAACTGTGTCTGGCACAGGATAGCCCCTGGTCCCACAGAGACTACTCTGTAGCCCACGTGATGCCAAAACCTTGCCACACGCACCAATACAAAGCTGTACATCACGGGGTACCCAGTCCAAACAGGGTACCCAGCCCAAACTTCTGACCAAGCATCTGTTTTAAAGCTCTCTTTAAACCAGTTTTGTTGTCTTTAAGATTACGCTCTACCGGTCAGAGAAGTCAGCTTGTGAAACCCATTGCTCTAAAAGGATACCAGAGTATTTCAAGGTCTATTGACTTAGAGCTCTGTTTCTCAGAATACACATTCCTGATCCTGCCCTACATATGGACAGACAGATTTGCAAGGAAGGCAAACACTGACATTTGTGGTGTTGCCAGCACTATTTATTCAAATAACTGGAAAGGCACATATATGTGCCTTTTGCTGAAAAAGAAGGACTGGAATACTGAAAGGCACCTACAGATAGACCTTTACCCCATATTTCTCAACAGCATAATGTACCAGGATCTAGGAACATTCCTGAACTCCTTACGATTAAGTCCTCATCTTGGGATACCAGAGAGTTTCTCTATTCAGTAGACCTACTAGGGATTTTTTATCCTATTGGTTATTGTTACGAAGGTAAAGCAGTATGAATATTATTCAGCCAGAAGCTTGCAGTATTCCTGATCAAGTGATTGTGAAAAGAAAGTTAATGCAGGTTTTATATCTCTTCCCTGCGTAAATACTTTTTTTCTCAGTTCATATACCTAAAGCTCTTTTGAATTCAGAAAATAACTGCAAACATGTTACCTCCTGAGACATTTACTGACATAATGTCACAAAAAAAAACCAAAACAAAACAAAAAGATGGCTTTTAGCTCTTAAGGACAATGTAGGAAAAGAAGTAAAATTCATCATACAAAAATTCATAAGTTTATATCTGCATACATTGTGATATCATTCTAAATCATATCTGTTATCATTTTGCTTCACCTTTCATAGAATCAGATTGTATATTTGTTTTGGTGCTCAAACTATTAAGATAACCATTTATCTTTTTGGCACAATGAAAGATGAATGTTTAATGACAAAAGTTAGGAAAGTAGATGTTTCTTGGGATCATCTAGATCTTCTATAATAATTTGAACATGTACAGTCAAGTTTCTTATCTACTTGTTAAGATTTATGTTGAAACTGGTCTTTCTATGAAATAATGAAAGGGTGAGCTAAACCAATGAGGGATCATTTTAAAAAGAAAACATTCTCTCTCTGTATCACTTTAGCAATACAGATATAAAATGAAATGCTCAATTAGACTGCTTTTTCACTCTGTTCACTTCAGCCTTGCATGACCATGAGCTTCGTGTGAGAAACTTTTTACCAAGTCTGACATAATTTTTCATTTACTTTTTAAGCTATAGAGTCCTGCCACTTTCAGAGTACATAAATTTGTTCTTTGATACTGAGGGAAACTACATAAAGGCAAGTTGAACCCAGAAAATATGGGTGTGGTTTTGTTTTGTTGTTGCTGTTATTTTTAGAAAGCTATGTCAATTTATGCAAGCAATCTGGATAAAAGCATGTTATTACCCTTAACATTGTTCCTTCAGAAACAGTTTTTTATAAATTTCTAGTACTAAATGGTAACTCATAGGACAGGAGTAATGTCTGTTGTCTATTATATCACTAAGTATTTCACAGTCCTTGGCATATTTGCAAATATAAATTTATATCTTTTTAGGAATGATAGGAACTCCATGCTACATGTTCCTCTATTACTAGAACTATGAATTCATTACCTAATGAAACATGCTTCTGCCTCTGTTTTATAGCTTGACCTGATTTAGCTCTTCTATTAGAGTTCAGATGTTCTTTGTCAAAGACATTAGGCTTTTCCTTCCTGAACTCGTGTATTCAGAGACATTACAGACAGACAAACAAAACTATTAATAAAAGCATTTAAACATGTGATCAGTCACTGTTCAAACAGAGCTCATTTAAATTAAAAAAAAAAGAACAGAATTAAATCAGAAATTAATGAAAAAAACTTCCTATAGTAGGGAAAAAAACAAAGGACTGTTGCTGAAGACAAATATTATGTGGAAATCACAGATTGGGTATTTCCAAATTAAGTAATTTCTCAAACTCTGAGCTACCTAAAATTACCGAGTGAAATGCATATGCCATCATACTTATAGTACCATAAGTGCAGGAAGAGTAAAGTACAGCACCACTAATAGCAGTCCATAACTTTTATGTGTGGAAAACACAAGACAGGATGCACACAGAGCTTGCCTTGTTCTTTCCTCTTCCAGAAAACTACAGCATATGCCTTTTACAGCTGGAACATCTATTTGAAATGTCAGGTTTGATGGCCACAGACAAACCATTTCTCCGTGAACTTGCTGAAATAATTTTTGACATTTTAGAAATTATTGTGCTGAGTGGAAAAACTATTACAGTTGTTTATTTTAAACTTGCTACCTGAGAATCTTTTTAGATCCTTCCACATTCTCATATTGTAAGATAGAGTTCTTATTCACCTCTATATTTTATAGCACTCTTATACACCACCCAAGGTCATGCAATGGTTTCTAAAGGATATATAGAAGAGAAACACAGTACAATAGTTGCAAAAGGGAGGCTTTAAACTCAATTAAATGAAGAAGCTTCACTATATGTCTTTTTTAGACTCCATATTTAAAGAATAAGTTGCAGTAAGCAACACCTTGCCAACATTCTATCCTATTTTATAATTTTGCGATTGTAGAAATGTCCCTTTTAGAAAAAAATCCAACCAACCAACAAACCCAACCAAGCCAAAATCAAACAGCTGTTTGAATGTAATCTCTACAAGTATTTTTAAATTCTTGCATTTTTTTACTTAGTATCACTATGTGAACTTTCAACTCCTGAGGCCATTTGCCATCTCATACTCTCTGCAGTGTTAGATAATGCACTTTGTGCTTAGAAGTCACTCTGTATTTTTCTGACTTATTTGTTCTACAAACTTTCCCTCATCCTCCAGTATTTTCTCTTCATTCTCTGTTGTCAGCTTAATAAGGGTAAAATTCTATCCACCTACATTTTTCTTCACGGCAGTTGCTCTCAAATTTTCATCATTATTCCCATGCATCTCAGATACATTCAGAGATCTGTGATTTTCCTCTTGGAACCTTTTCTTGATTTCCCATCAATTTCTTAATTTCTAGTTCCTGGAATTTTCATGTCTTCTGACCTCATCATTTTGTATGATACCATCTCTCCTTTGTCAAGTATTTTGTTTATTTTCTTTAAGCAGAGAGTAATAATACACTCAGATATTTTGAAAACATAATTCCTATTTTATTCTCAACTAGAAAGGGTGTAAATATTATCCAGCAGTTCATCCTTTTAAAAGGCATGTCAAGTGTCTTAACAAAAGGAATGAACAAAGGTGTCTTTTTTCTTATGGTAGGTTTCAGAGTCACCCTTCAATTTCTAATACTAACCAAGTCACTTAATTTTATGTATTCAATTTCTCATCATTTTATGTTGTGAGATGGAGTCAATGTAACAGAGCAACATGTTATTATTCCCTTGTTACAGAAGTTAATTTAAAGTACTGAAGGAGAGCATTTAGTTTGGAAAATCCAATAATAAATACTAAAATAGAAATTTAGGTTTAGTGATGTGCCATACTTTGGGGCTTGCTTTGGAAGAATGTTTGAGACATGCTAGTACAACAGCCACAAAAAGCTTCTTAAAGGGATTTTCTTTTCAAGCACATATCAATTCTTAGGGAGTGTAGGTAGACCATATTGCAAAGGCACTTTCTCACTTTTTTACGGCTCTGCACAGAGTGACAAATATTTTGTTTGATTGGTTTGGTTTTGTTTCTTGTCTCTAAAGAAAACTAGAAGAAAGAGTTCTTGTTTTGAATATTAATAGCTCCTTGAAATACTTCTATGACACACAGTGACAGTGCAAAAGTATTCCTTCCCCATCCCCCCTCTTCTTAGCCATCTACTTAGTGTAAGGTCACCATTCTGAAAACAAGAATTGAATAATATCTTCGGTTATCACCTTTGGAGAAGGACATAAATTAAAACTCATAACACCTGTGGGGCAAACTGCATCCATATTTCTCAGTGAAGAAGAGAATAAAAGAATAGAGTGCTTTATGAATCATTGTGAATGGTAGAGAGAAAAACAAGTTAGAAACATCACCTTGGAATTTTTCTTAAATGGAGACTGAGAAAATAGGAATTTCTAATTAATCTTTTACTCTTTATAGGAGTGGCCATAAGAAGAACATCTGGAGTCTTGTGGGTAAAGAATGTCATGCTTTTCAGCTATGCTTTGAAGTTGGAGATATTTAACTTACTTTTGGCTTACAGTAAAATAGTTTGTGTAGGGCAGCTGTCTTTCCCCGTCTTTAATGTATCGGCAAAACACAGCAGAAGGAAGGACAAGAGTAATTACATAGTCCAGAATAAAACATCTTTCATGCACCACCACAAAAAGGGAAGATAAAATGGTAGGTCATCTCAGAATACATTTTTAGTACTTCACAAGCAGGCAAGTATTTTTGACAATTCAGATCTTATCTGCAATTGTCCGTATATAAAATTCATTAATTCCCGAAAGCAGGCATGCTATCCTATATCAGCATTCTATAAGGAATTTTTACCAGACAATTTTCCAGACATTTGTTGCTCTACCCCCACCCCAGTATTAATAGGACAGTACTTAGCAGAGAAGCTGTCTATGGTTGAAGAGGATAATTTTTCAAAAGATTGTCAGCAGAAACAAGATCTTTGGGGCCTTCCATCAGCCAGGGACCAAATTAAAGTCCAGCCATGTATTGTAATGTGTGTATTGTACAACATATGTGGTAGGGATAGAAAAGAATGTGTGGTGTTTAACATGCCTCCCTGAAAAAGATTGGTGTGAGCAAGGACTAAGGAGCATTCTAAATATCCTTGAAAACAAGCAAAACTCTCAATAGATGCCTCAGAGGAACTGTTTCTAACACTGTTTAGCATTGAGATTGTATGTTTTTATTGATCAGTAAAGTAAAGAGTGAAAAAACAAGACAAAAGACTGGAAATTAGAACTAAAAAAAAAATTATTAAAAAAGAATATAGATAAAATCAGAAGGCAGATAAAACAAGATTGTTATGAAAGTTTAGACAAAATAGCATCCCCCAACTGAAGCCCACTGTAGCATGATGTGCTAAGTATATAAGAAACCAGTGTTCCATTAAAAAAAAAAAAAAATTGTTAGGTACCTAGATGCAAATTAGTTTCCTAAACACAAATTATTCATTAGAATAATTTATTATAAAAACATATTTTAAAAATAATATTTCTACTGTTTTAGGGTCTCACTGTGATTTGATTAATATTGTCCAGAAAGCTGCATTCAATATACAAGCTGAATGTTTTTACCACTTTAATGAAAAAACCTTTTAAGCAAATTTCCTTTTTCTTATTTAATTTTTGCTATTACAGTCACCACTAAAATATGAGCCAGAGAAGAGAGACTAAGCATATAAAGAAAGCCCTGTTGAATAGGAGTGTTACAAAAAGTATTACAAAAGCATTATGAAACTTTTAAACCTATGTTTTTGTCGAGTTGTTTCAATATCCACTACACACTGCCAATTTACCAAGCTGCTTTAATGCCAAATAATTCCAAACTTATCAAAGCACTTTTTGTCATGGGAACTGCTACTTATCTTTCAGTTTGACATAATTTAATAAAATGATATTTTCTTCTAAATGGTCTTGAAATAGATAACCTAATACAAATAAGCCATTGCCAATTAAATAGGTAATGCTAGACCAAAACACCAGGTATTTCTTGATAATGAGGACACCCAAGAGTTCTCCAGGTCATTTGTGGCACAAAGTAATTTTCTTATTGAACATGCAGGGACTCTGTTTCACTCAAATTGATTGACACTGCTCAAAGGGAAGATATTGACTTTTATTAGCCTCTTTTTAGCCTTTTCTTTCACTCTCCAAGTCTTCAAATAAATTGTTTCAATTGACACACACACAAAGAAATAAAACTGCTCTGCTTTGATAAAGCCTGGGCTGCAAAGAAGATGATTCACTGCAGTCTTAGTGTGGAAACTCCAAGAGAGGACTAATTCAGATTGAATTATTCTTTTCAAAGTGCCTTCAAAATTAAAAAAATATAAATGAAAAATACAGAAAGAAACAGAGAGAAAAGATACAGTGGCCAAATGGAGCCCTTATTGCATATCTACAGAGTTTTCAATACCGTTTCCATTTTCTTCTTAACATAGAAACAAACCAAAACAAATTTTCTTTTCCCCCCTAAAGCATGTAGTTTAGTGGAAGTGTGCATAAGGACTAAAGAAGTAAAGAAGTGACTTTCAAGTAGCTGCCTTTCTCAATCTGCATCTGGCTCATGTTCCTATTATTTTTATGGCACATTGTGCATGTGACTGGCAAGGACAGCCTGCTGACCATTTAAAATTACCTCCTTAAAAATGAAAAGTCTACAAAACAAGGTTAAAATTTAATCCTTTTTTTAACTGCTAATTAAGGATACCTAGTGGTTTAAGAACAAATGACAGAGGTTTAAGGACAATATTTTTATACTTACTGATAATGAAAGCCACCTTCAGTGATTTTTCACTGACACCATTTACCAAGGGCTATGCTATTTAGTAAGGAAGAGTGTTAAAAGTTGCTCAAATGAGTTCATAAATGCTATGTAAAAAAAACTTTTTCAATTATGACGGATATTTGGAACAACACTTTTTCTTGATTTGTTTCAAGTACATCTGTTTGCTTCCTGTGCATACTAAATACCACACCCTATAGTTAACTAGCAATGAATCAGAAACCAGGCTTGGTTATCTTTTGATAACTAAAGCAAGCCAAAAACACCAGAATGTGACAGGATGATACTTTGGATAGATATGCAAGAGGAACAGTATGCTGATGTATTTCTTGCTGGCTTTTTGTATCGGTTTCACTGCTTTCCCTGTTGCTGTAAGAGCCTCTGATAAAATTCTGAGAATATGAATGGAGGCAGAAGAGGTGTCACAGTGCAGTGAAGAGTCCTGGGCAGAGAGATTACATTCAGCTCTAGTTAACTTGCTTCCTAGCATCTCCTGAAATAAAAAAGTCCAAATGAAATCTGAAAACATGCATTTCCAAACACACAATAAATTTTTAGATTAAGTCTTGGGAAAAATCCCTTTTTTCCTCTCTCTTTTTTCTTGGCTGAAGAAATGGAAGACATAACACTGGAAATATGTATGTTCTGTAACACAAGAAACAATATCTGCTGATATTCCTGTGCTGTCCTTTGGAACATATCCTTTTGAAGAAGAATGATAGTTTCTTTCCTATAGTTGTGACTATTTTCTAATATTTAAATGAAGGGCAATTCCCCAGACATGAATCTCATATAAAATAATGGAGGTTACATGTGACAATTCACAGAAATCCTGTCTGAATTCTGCTGTACTAGACTATGGAACATATAGTTCCACTGTCTAAAAGGAGATTGAGGCATATATTAATAAGCAATCAAGAAATGAAACATTTTTGATGGATGGAAGTGTTCTTCCTTCTGTCAAAATATTTCATGAAAGTTTCATTTCATAAGTCAGTTCTAACTCAAAGTAAAGATGTTATGTGCTGCCTTCTTTCCTTTTCTATTTTTGCATTGAAAAATCTCCTTTAATCATTTCTGAAGACAGTAACTTCAGTTTTTCATGCCAATTTATGTATAGAATTTAAAGCTGTACAACAAAGTTTAAAATGTTTGCCAGATGCTGTCATAAATGATAAATTACCATTAGTTCTACTTTCTAAATATTTTTTTTAGCATTGGGAAAGCTAGGGATTTTTTTTTATTAGATGTTAGAGTCTCCTTCTGGATAAATTCAGCCTGTCATATTCAGAGCAACATAAGGCTCCAAAAATATTGTTGTAGAATCCTTTTGTAATATAATAAATACTGTAAAAAGAGTGTCTTGGAACCTTAAAGAGGTAAAAGTGTTTATATCAGAATAAGTGACCAATATCACTCAGAGTGATGGGAACCAGCAAAATGGCAGCAAAGGACGCTGTGCAGGCAGAACTTTGAAATTTCAATTAAGAACATATGTACAGATAGGTTAGGATTTCTTTAAAACAAAACACTTCCCACTAGAGGTTAGTTTTATTATGTATTTTTGTAAACCCTTGTCTTGTTTCTTCTTTTCTTAGGTTACAGCCGTCCTAGCCTCATCTTTCATCTTTCATGCAACCCCCCTCAAAATGTTGAAGGTCAGGATTGAGTTCACTAGTGTACTTGTGTAATTTTTCCTTTGTCCTAACTCTTTCCATGAGCTTTAAATCCAATTCAAGACAAAACTCAATTTCCCCAATAATTCACCCCAGCGTTGATCATGATAAAGAGATATATATTTCAAAAATGAGTTTACAGACCAAGTCCAGCCACAAAAAGAGGAGAAAAAAATTAAAATAAAAGAAATGCAAATATTTTGTGTTCTTGTACCGCAAAGAAGAGTTTTGAATCGGGTTCTAGCCTATGAAATATCTGATTCAACAGACTTTTTTGGGTTTTGGATTGTTGTTTTGTTTTGTTTTGTTTTTTGTTAAGATTCTCTGCCCTTATCATCCCATAATTAGAAAAATCAATATTTCAATGAAAACGAAGTCATAGCTATAATTTTAAAGCAAAAACTGTTCCTTGGCGACAGCCACAAAACTGCAACAAAAGAAAGATTTTTTTATTCAAACTTTTTGTTTATTTTACAGTATTAATTTAAGACCATTCTTATTTAAAACTTTTAAACTAAACCCCCAAACTATGAGTTTCAAAATAAGAAGGTAATATTATCAGAAAAATATGCTTAGTTTTACACATTGTAAAGCTGTGTCTGTTCAAGAGATAATAGAGTTTCTTGTGGATGTATAGAGCACTTGACACTACTGACCTCTTCCAGAGCTGTCACAGCTTGCAATGTAAATATGCATGAGATTCACATTTTTAAGCTGATAAAAGGCAAATTCAACATATTTGAAAAGTAAGGCTCAAAGGTAAGTGCTGAATCAATGAAAAGGCAAAGATCATCACAAAGCACAATGAGAACAGAAGAGGCCTAGAATTTGTTCAAGGACAAACTTTTAGGTAAAATGAAGGGCATTACAATGGCTGTGGCTAATTATCAAAAGCTATTAAGAGCACATGCTGCCTTCTAATTATTTATATTCACAAAATATTCTTCCAATTGCTCAAAGCGATACTAGCACAGAGTCTGAAAACATGAACAAGTTATCCCAACACAGACAGCCCAACAAGAAAAGTACTGCAATCGGAGGAATAAACAGTATTAACCTAATTATTGCTGGTTCCTGCTGAATTTTATGCATTGTGACATCGCCACTGAGTAGAATCTCAGTGGCATAGCAGATGGAAGGGGCAGTACCAATGTGGCTTTTTTATTACGGTGTTTTTTTTCTAATACAGGGACTGCAATAAGGGAAATATTATTTCAGGAATGTTGATATAAACATTATCATCATCAGCAAACAAAAACATTCACAGTCCTAAAAACACTTGAGAAAGAGAGATGAAGAATAAGAACAGCAAGAGACTTGCATAAACACAACAGCCCAAGCAAAAAGTGAAAATACTTTTCTGTGTCTATGTCATTATTTTCCTTTATTTGTGAAGCAAACCAGAGAAGAAGTAAGGGAAAAAAGGGAAACTGCAAAATATGATCAGTTGGTAGAGAAAAGACAAAAAATAACAAAGAATGAGGAAAGGGATTTAGTGACAGAAGAAAAACCCTTAAGATGTTAAGAAATGCAATAGCTGTAAATTCTGATTTTTTGCTATGGAAAAATCAATGGTACAAAATTAATCGTCATTAAAACAAATATATACAACATAGCAATAAAAAACCATGATATTGAATCAGAGCAAAAAATGATTCTTTTGTTAGTTGCAGATAGGTAGATCAAAAAAAATACAAGACACAGGGCAAGTAAAAATTAAAATGTCCCTTGCTGAAGAGCAAGTATTCAGTAAGAGTTTCATGCAACAAACTATATGCCTGATATTGTTGTGCAAGGTGCTGCTGTTTTTGTGATCACAAACAATTGGGAAAAATTGGGCAGAAAAAGGGGTCAATGCAAATCGTTTTGTCTAGCTTTCCTTCCTTCTATACTTTAATTCTAAATCATGAAGCACAACCAGAAACTGGCTGTGGGAGAATAATCAGAAGTCACGTGAAAGTTTTGCACTGGCATGGGTGGCCAAGATATGAAAGGAAACCAATGGGCATGGGATCAATTGGTATATTGTACCCAGGAGCTCTTAGCCTGATTTTTAATGAACCAGTTCTTCAGTCCACTTGCTTAATGAAATATAAGTTTTCCCATGTAACTTTTGATGTACATGATTATGTAATTTTGCTGAATCTGTTACTACAGGATGATGTTCCCTGAATTTCTGCCATAGTGAATAAAAAATCAAAGCTAGATTTGGCAGAACTCACGAAATTAAAACTATTTCTATACATATGTTTTATGATGATTTCCCATGTGAAAATCTGTAACTTTTTTCACTCGATTTTCATTTAGCAAGTTAACCTTTCAGAAATCTGCTTTCTATTCTCAAAATACATATCCTCTACCGTAAAGTTAAAATGTTCATGATATTTGCAGAACCAAAAGATATGGTGCATTTTGAGAAAATCCAGGAAAAAAACCCCATAACAATGTCAGAGCTCTAACACCTATGGCTTTGTAAGAGCATTTTCGTAAGAGGAGTTGTAGCCTGAAGAGAAAACTGAAGACATACTAACTGCCTTAATTTATGTAAAATCTTCTGTTCTCAATGTCCATAGTAGAAAAGCCAAAAAGTATCAGACTTAAAATAAAGCAGGAAAACTTTAGGCTAGAGTTTTAGAAAGATTTTCTATCAGAAGGACTTCTAAGAACTAAACAGGTTACTGAACTAAATTGTAGAGACTCAAGATTGGCAACCCTTAAGACCAGATCTGACAAAATCTGTCAGGAACGACCTTCCTGGGGTTGATAAAGATTAACTCAATGAAGTGGAAGGATATCCCTGCATCTGCTGTAATTCCAGTTGTAGCTCATTATTTCACCTGGGAGTAGATCTCACATGCCTATTAAGAAACAGGGAAAAATGGTGTTAAGAAAGGCTTGAAAGACATTAATGCTTAAATATTTAATTCAGGTTTCACAAAAGAGAATGAATCTATTTACATGGGGATAGACTTTTTATCTTGTGTGCATTAAAAAAAATCCCAGTCTCTTTGAAAAGAAATTGGTATTTGTAAACAGGCTGATCCTCTAGCAAAATTTATGGAATGACAATAATAATTGCAATATAACAAGAAAATTCAGTTACACTTGTGGACTACCAGTATGTCAGGTCTGTTCCTGTGCACATAAGCAGCACTTTCAGTCTGTTCCTGGAGTGGTCCAGAAAGTCAAATCTATTGTGAGCAATGAGACAAGGAACTGATGTGGGGCAAAGTGGCTGACTGAGTTGCTATCTGGTTTCAAAGAATGCATTTAACAAATTATCACAGAACCTCTGCAGGTGGGGATTTCAGACAGCCCTACCATCATATCCTTACCCTAGGAAGCTCTTTCTGGACCTACACCAATTGATAGGTACTGTTTGTATGGACAGATGTATTGATAAACACCCTGGGGTAGATGTATTGATAAATACCTCTGGGGACAATTACAGAAACTCTCTCAGACAAGTGCTTCTGCTTGTGTCTAAGAGATTTCTATAGAGTCAGTGGAATCTTTACTGGCAGATATGGAATTGTTCATTTCACAGAATCACAGAATGGGTATGGCTGGAAGGGACCACAGTGGAATAATTTGGTCCAACATCTGTGCTCAAGCAGGCGCAGAGCACATCCTGGAGCACAGGCACCGATCTGCGCCCATGTTGATTCTGAACATCTCTGGTGAAGGACATTTCACAGCCTCCCTGGGCAGACTGTTCCAGGGCCTCACACCCTTGCAGTAAATAATTTCTTCCTGATATTTTACCTGCCCTCTTTTGAGCTTTCTGGCGTGCAAATTCTGCTTTACCTATTAAAGTGTTTTCGCCTCAGTCCATGAGCCCCCTCACTCTTACCCTTCTGATTCTCTCCTGCAAGCCACAGTTGGGCAGTGAGCCCTGCTAAGCCTTTGCTGGGATTAGATGACTATGGGGTTACCCACAATAAGTTTAATAATAAAACAAAAGAATTAAAAGTAAAAAAAAAGGTCACTTTTATGACAGGCATATGTATGGGTGCATTTATGTGTATATAACAAAAACCCTATTTTGACCAAAAGAATGTCGGGGAAGCTCTTCAGTTCCTAGACAAATCCCATTTCTTTGCATACATTCACTTAGCATATTTATACATACATTTTAATTTTTTATTTGATTTTTTAAATAGTGACAATATGACTTTTGCACTTCTAAAAAACTATATTATTTAAAGTATAACAAATACTGCAGAAACAGATTTTACTGGGGCTCTTGTAATGTAGCTCTTGCAACTGTTCTATTTTAAACTTTTTAATTTTTTTTTTCTTTATTTAACCCTGTGAGGCTGTAGCAAATCACAGCCTTGTTCTTAGATTAAATATTCACATGCTTAACTTTGAGCACAAGTAACCTCATAAAAACCAATGACTTAAGCAGATGTTTAAAATTAATCATGACAATAAATCTTTGGAGACTAGAGGCCTTTAAATTATATGTACCGAAAGTTGTATAGTCACTTTCAAGGAATGACAAGAATTTTTATCAAAAAAAAGTCATTCGCATCAAATTACCACTTATGTATATATTACTGAGTAATAACTTTGGACATTACCTTCTCCCTTAAAAATCAAAATCCTAGGCCAAACAAAATTGAGTTTGTAATTTCTAGAAAGAAGAGCCCTAATTAAGAAACATATGTGGTGTAGGGAGGAAAGCAAAATGGAATAGTACTCAGAAGTCATAAATAACTTTAAAATATTTTTTGAGAGCAATATTATTCAGAAGACTTTTAGGGCTATATTCAATATTGTGTTATGATCATGAAGTGCAACTTATGTGAAATTTAACACTAAAAATGTGATCCAGATGCCTTCAACTACATTTCGTTTGAGTTTTTGCAGGTGCTTCAATTCTTACTGTGTCAAATTACTTACGCTGATTGCACAAAAGAGTCACAAGATAACATTCATATATGGATTAAAAGAAACAGTCACAACACTGGACTTTTTCTTGTTCCTGGTATGCCCACAAGGCCTGTCTCCAGTGAAATATTTATACTCTTTTCCTTTTCCTGACTTTTGTGTTCTTATTGGCTGTGCAATATGGCAACATGGCCCAGCTTCAACCTGAAGCGTGCATCCATCCCAGTCTGTATTCTGGGTGGAGAAGTAGGGTTTGCAGATTTGGGTCAGAGAAGGTATAGGACTTGACCTTTTGATCCTTCCTCTGTGTCCACACAGTGAATGTAGAGAAGCATCTGTCAGTACCTAAAAGGATTATCTGAGGCACGTCAGTATGAGCCAAGCTGAGTTAACATGACAGCAGCCCAAACTGGTGGAAGACAAGCTATTTTCAGTCTGCAAATGCCTTGCAGCTGTACTACTGCAGGTGATAGCCACAATAGTGACTTATTAAGGCCAGTCTGATGGATCTATATGCAGGCATAGGCTTGACCTCATGTATATACCTAATTTTGGACTGGATCTGTCTTATATCCAGTCTTGTCATAGTGTGGGTGAAGGCCATGGGTCACACCTTTGCCTCTCTGTGCCAACATGTCATGAGGAGCCTGAGTTACCCAGTTACAATCAGTGTTCCTGGGCAAGGATTTTGGGAAACATATCTGGTTTCGTGGATCCCATTCCAGCTTCCTAAATAGTATATGTTGGTATAGTATTTCATTATACATAAACCTCTGGGCTTCATCGTCTTATTACTTAATCAAATGTATTTTTTCCAGATCAGACATAATTAGGAAATTTCATTGAGGCCACAAGTATAAGATCAAGTTTTCACTTCATCATATATTGAAAGTTTTTCTATATAAGCCACCTTAGAGAAAACAAATTAGAAAATATGTCAGTCCAAATTAGAGAAGTGGACAAGTAATGAATTCTTAATGGACTGCCAGTCCTGGAAAGAATTTTTGTTCTTTAAACTTGGACCACAAAAGCTATTATGGCAATGACTATAGTACCTTTTAGATTATTTTGTTTTGACTTGGAGGGTGGCAAGCCTTTCTTCTACCCTTCCAGCTCCTCCTTTTATGACAAAAGTCATAGCAACATTGGCCTTAATCCCTCAAATAAATCAACAGGTCAGCCTGTGTTATTAAGTAGTGTGATGTTAATTTCTAAGTCTGCAGATAAACAGGTATGTTTGAAAAAGAACATTAGGAAAGCAATTTCAAATTCACAGAATGCAATTTGTTCTTTTCCATTGTCAAGGCAATCCTGATAGCTTTAAGATGTTTGCTACTGCCCTGCTAATCTGTTTTTACGAAGAGCTGTCCGTCCTCTAATTTTTCTCAATTTAGTGAAGGCATTCTGCCTCTTCACTGCAAGAATTGCATTATATACAGAACTTTTAGGTCAAAGAAAAGCTATTGGTGCTTTCCTTCTACCTTTTCAGTGATTTCTGGTCATAATCATACCTACATGGTTATACTCAAGTCTAACACTGATTGATCAGGACATTACACTTTATTTGGCTAATGCATTTTCCATAGAATTCATATCCAGTTTCCCTATTATGTAAATATATCCTCTTACAGAGACCATACAAAGCACCTTCCATAATGTGATAAAAATGAGAGAAATTTCTCAATGTCCAAGTTCTCTGTGGCAGAACTCAGAGCCAAGTTTAAGTCTGTAAAATACTTTAAGTTCCCATCTCCATGATGAAAAATACTCAGGTATTCCTGGCTGTATTAGACATATTTACTTCGGACATCTTACAAGCAGTTAATCTGACATACTTATCCAAAGTTATTTTTCTAGCTGGTCTATCTAGATCTGGTCACAGACCCAAAACTTCAGGGTTGCATAGACCAGAAACTTGTAGTGACCAGACATCACCCAAGACTGAAAAAAGAAAAAAAATATATTGAGTCTCTGATCTAGGGTAGTTGGAAAGAATATTACCAAGAATGACTTCAGAGGATTATTACAAAATCCATGGAAGTAAATACGGTAATAAGATGTAGGAATGAAAACATTTTGGGCTTAGCAAATAGATTTTTTGCTGAAAGCTGTCTCCAGCTGTCTCCAAGAAAATATCCAGTTAGTTCTGTTTGTTACAGAACTCATCATGAAGCTCTATGCCTCCTAGTAATGGGATACAAAACAGATAAGTCTATATAAAAGTATGTAATGCATGATTTATGCATCAAGCACATTTACTCTTTTATTACAATTTCATAGGCTTTAATGTGAGAGAACATGCGCCAGACATGGAACTCAGTCAGCAGGAATAAACACACACATCAAGGTGAATATAGGTAAGTAATATGTTCAGTCAGGAACAAAAAAAACAAATAAATCAGAATTCTGAAACAAGTCACGCATTTTCAACAAAGGTTATGATGTTCCAACTGGTAAAAAGTATTTAAATGCTTAGCCCTGCTTGCTCAACATTAATCTATTCATCCATGATCTTTACCCTGAAACAAGCCCTTTCCTATGTTGTTCATGATTCTAAAAGGAGCTGCTTATTTTCAGTATAAGATTTAAAGGCACAAAAAGGATCTCTGAAGTAAGCTCGTGTTCTGATGAAGTACATTTAGGCATAGAAAATAAGCTGAAAATTAATTAAAAAATAATTTTTGCCCAAAAATCGTTTTACTCAAATACCATTCTGGATGATCAGCTGAAAGAAAAAATTCTGATGTTTCTGACCCATCAGCTAAGTCTTGACATAAGGTGAACAAAACTGGCACAATGTACAGGCTGCAATTGGCAAAGAAAAAATTCAGAGCATATTCTGTTTACATTAAAAGTGATGTAAAGGACAAGAACAGCTTTCAAAATCACTCTGTGAAAGGCATAACATGGACCACAGAATTCCTGGGGGACTCTGGAAGGGAGAAGTGGGCAAAGTGCTTGTCTTTTCTTGCAGGGTGGTATCTTGATCCAAAATTTAAATGATCATAGAATCATGGAATGGCTCATGTTGAAATGGACTGTAAATACCAACTAGTTCACAGAACCACAGTGTAAGGCTGAAGCAAACTTTTGAGATCATGGAGGCTCCCTCTTGAGATCAGCGAGATCATCAATTGCCTCTCTGGGCAATCTGTTCCAGTACCTCTCCATCCTCACAGTAAAGAATGTCTTCCTAGTAAAGAATTTCTTACAATCATGATGTTTAATTTCTAATCAATCAGGGCAACAGTGAAGATGTATTTCCTGGAGGCCCCTGAATTTGACTTTCTGGGGATGGTGGAGGAAACAAGAACTCTGTAAGAAGCTGAAAAAAACCCCAAATTAAAAACAGACATGATTCACTGCATTGTGAAATACCTACCTCAAAGTTTCCCTGTCGAAAAAAGGTGTAAATGGTAGTGGGTCCTATAGCTTCAGATACTAATCTTTCTGCCAATTGCTTAAAAATAGCATACAAAAACCAGATTCATACTTAAGAAAAAAAAAAAAAAAAGGACAAAGACCAGACTGTGATTAAAGCTAAAGTCTTAAATATTAATATTTGGTTTTGATGATATTACTAGCTCTCTGTCGGAAATACCTGTCACAGACTTCATTAAAGAAAACTAATTCAGTGACCTCCTTATTCAGTTTTAGAAGGGAAGACAAGTCTACTTAATAATGTATTCATTTTTTAAATTACCATCTGCAGTCAGTTATACCAGTTTATTTCTTGTGTATAGTGCTCTCTCGGAAACGTTTCAAGCAGAAATGCCATTCATTTATATGATTATTATTAGACTCTTCCTCTGTGCCTCTTTCAGGAAGGAAGTACAGGGAATTTGCTCCCCATCTGTTTAGCAAAATGCAAAACATAGGTGAAATCTGCTAGCATTCAAGGGATTTTTGTTTGCTTGGGCCCCAGGACATAGACTGATATACAGATCCAGAGTTGAAAGACATACATCTGGCATCTCCTATTAGTATCCTTATACACCAATGAGGGCTTATAAAATATTTATTTTAACCATGATATCATCAAACTTGAACCAGCAGATCTCAACAAGCAAATCTCCTGATTAGCCATTTAAAATACATAATGATAGGAAGCACAAAGGCATAGATTCCAAAATGAGTAGAGATCACAACAATATTTTAAATTCATAACAACTATACACTTATAGGAGTATGTTATAGACTTTTAATTATATGTATAGAGTAGATAATCTACTCTCAGTCAATCTAAGAAAGAAAAGCAGAAAATTCAGTTCAGGTTTAAGATAAAATTCAGACTGATTCCTACTTTATACATGCAAGTTCAGCCAAGCATAATAAATCCTTCACAAACTGTAAGAGCATGTATAAGCTTACTTTAGTGAGAAAAATATTATTTCTACTTGTCATCACAATACAGGAAAATCATAGATTTGTTTCCTTCTGGAAGCCCGTGTATATGCATTGCAACCAGACCTCTGGATGCTTAAGGACAGGGTGAACCTCTTAGAGCAAGTTACAACATCTGCAATGGCCAAAATTTTTTAAGACAGTACATATTTATTCTATTAAATAAATATCTCTCATCAACTAAAATCTGTTCCACTTCTGTTAGCTAACTAGACAATTGCTTAAATTAATTATAATAGATAGTTTTCTAGTCTCTCAGAATTAAGCTGCAAGCATTGCTCACAGCCTGAAAAATGTTTTTATTAAATTGTCATTTCCAAGATATTATGCAACCATCAGTCAGCTGTTGTGTTAAGCCACAATACATAAAGTATCTAAGAAAAACCTTTTTTTTCCTTACTGTAGCTTTCTTTCAACTACAGAAATCACTTTTTCCCTCTAGAGTAGTCTCCATGAATGACATTTGTCTTCACTGTTTGCTTATGTAAAGAGAAATAATATAGAATATGTTATTCCTCATTCAATTCTTATGTCAAATAACTGATTTCTATAACTCCTCCATATAGTCATTATGAAGTCCACACTTTGATGTTCTAGCTGCAGAGTAACTTAAGAACACTTAATACAGCAATTAATGGAGTGTAAGTAGGTCGTACAAGTATAATGTTTAGACTATTTCTTCTTCAAATGGTTATGAAGTGAACTGGTTTCACCATCATAGCAATGTAGCTTCCTTGTCAGGACATCCAAAGACCAAACTATTCTGTCCATGTGCATGTTATTCCCTGAAGTACCTCTTATGTATCTCTAGAAATAGGTTTCAAGCTTAGCTCTCAAACTGGCCGCTAACCATGAAATTAAAACTGTTATCAAGTAGGAATATCAAGTTTATCTGTTCTCTCATTTTGGTGCTCAGAAGACAGAAAAGTTTCATAACATCATAAATTTCCTGTGAATACTTATATGCCCCTTCTACAGGCAGGGAAAACTTGATCCAATGGAGAATTTTTGGTCACCTAGAAAAACTCACCAGTAGAGAAATGGAACACAAATTTTAGGAAACCAGGGGAACAAATTGGAAGTTCTCTACTCAAATTTTATTAGGTTTATTGGTCAGACTAGTGTTGCATATAGGTAAAGCCTTATAAAATAAGGGCCTTGTTACCCTTGTCAAAGCCTGCTTCTTAGGCTAAGTAGAAGGGAACTATAGGAGAGTGACTCAGCTGGAAGAGGGAGGAGTAGAGAGACATGAAAGACGTGAGACACGTGCTGAGGGACTGCCATGTGTCCATCACACATCGTGGTGTATGGTGGTTGGTCTTGTTGTGCCTTTAAACTATGTAAACTGGTAATTGGCTAACTGCTTGAAAAGGCCTGGTTTTTTTGCAATAAAGGGGCTCTCCTTTTCACTGCCTGGGGTCTCTGTGTCACTCTGCATCATCGCAGGCAAATGTACAAAGATGGAAAGTAGTCTCACCACTCAAAGGGGTGTGCTGGGTAAGGATGTATCACATATGATCAAAGTCGTGAGCAGATGTGTTGATTACAAACATCTGTAATTAGACATTTAGATTACAGTGCCTTCTGTTTTCTGTCTTTACTTTTCCTACCAGTTGACACCTATTCCCTGGTAGTATCTCTTTGCCAACTGATTTTGTTGCACCCAGAGAAGTCTTATGTTTGTTTTTCAAACTCTTTGTAAATAATGGAGTATGTGACTGTAGAACCATATTTTCCAGAGAAAAACTGCCTGCAAGATTTCTGAGAAAATTCATGGTCAGGTTAAACATGGTACTCAGATTTTGTTTTATCTTCAGGAAAGATCTGCTTCTCACCCCACTGCTAAATTCAGGTACACTGAAGGACAGTTACAGCTAGAACTATACAAGCAGAGTGAAATCATTATTAAAAGAATCAATATATTAATCGGAGATCTAAATAATTTAGAGCAAAGAAAGTTGCATAGTCAGTATCTTCAAAATTACATTATGCAAATGCATGCACAATTAAAGACAATCTACAAAATTGTCTTTAAACTTTTGCCTTATTGTGTGTTTCAAGAGGAGAAGATCGCAGACAGAGACTACAATGTGCCTTAAAAGATTACTTTCTGCTTCCATTCTCCAGAATTTTCTGAAATCTTTGTACACTTCTCCAGATTCTGATGCAGCAGCTACTACTTTTATATGCACTTCTATGGAGCAGCTGGTCTATACAGCTTTTTGCTTCTGTTTTGATATTAGATTACGAGCACATCTGCAAAGCCTATAAACAACACAGTGTTAGAACAAAAGAAGATCTAGTCAAAATATATTAGTCCATTTCACTTAGTTGTTCTTATCAAAAAGTACTGAAAGTGGTTGATTGAATAAAGAAGTTTTTTTCCTCCATGCAACTTCCAAGAATTTACAGGAAGCAAGTTCTCCAATAGCAACAGACTAGCAGTAGAAATTTAGCATGCAGAAGTTGTGAAAGAAGACTCTGTCAGGATTTTTACCCACACATCTCTAATACATTAATATGTGATTTTTCTGCAGTTCCTTGGCTGTGTTCTGCCTCCCCTCACTCCTAACATCAGCCTTCTGACTCTTTCCTTGACTTATAATTGCACACTGCCCTCTGTGTCTTCCAGTCTGTTTACTGACCAGAAGTATGTGTTATGTGTTGGCATTTTGGGGCTTTTGAATAGGATTTGTGAAAATATTTGCAGATATTCCTCCATTAGGTTGCATAATCAACTATGTGAAGAGCTATTCGCATTTACAGGCAGAAAAATATTTTAACTTGTAACCTTTCCAGCTCACCTATTCTACATATTAATTAAGACCATTAATCATTTCTCCCACCTCCCTCATTTTTTTTAAAGGTCACATTTGGTTTCAAATTTAAAAAGACCCTTTCTTAAATTTATACATGTGTGTGTGTGTGTATATAAATATATATATTTGCTTATATAAAATTTGTCAAAATCTGCAAGTAACAAGTTTTATGTCATAAACTTCACTAGCAAAGACCAAGCAGTACTTATTTACCTTTCCCCTGTTACTCAGACCATAAACCTTTTGCAACCAATTTCACAGTCTGTGTGACCCTATTCATAGTCATATTAAAGAATGACTGGAAATTCAATAACAGAAATTTTACAAATCAGATGAAAGATTAGGTACATATACAGATACCATTTCAAAAGTTTTGGCAGCCTGAAGGATCACTTAAATACATGCATCATGTTTATATTAGGAATTTTTTTTCCACTAGGGTGAAAAAGAATCCAGCTCATGTGTATATTTCCATATACAGTATTAATACCTTCTCGTAGCTATTATGTTTTATACATTTTTCCTTTAAATCACCTAAGCTTGTGTTCAATCTTCTTAACTGAAGTGTCTAATTCACAGTCTTAATTACCAAGGTTTTCCTCCCTAGCCAGTCACCCCTTAAGGGAATAATTTAATAGACCTAAAATCTCTGGAATGGTTTATCACTTCCAATTAGCTATTGAGGCAGCTGAAAGAAGAAACTTTCCTAAATTACATGTGCTGTACAAGGAGTAGCACCAGTTCTTGCCTTCACATCAAAATGAAAACATGAATCTGTTTGCTCTGCTTGAAAGAGCTTTGTGGTACAATATTCAATTTAAGGTTTCCTTGCCAGATGGAGGTAAGAAGCTTTCTGTTGTCAATAATCTTTCTTTTTATTCTTACTACACTAACTGCTAAAACATTCCTCAGGAGAGTCAGGAAAAATTCAGTGCACTAAATCTAGGCTTCTGGTGGTGGTTTTTTTCCTTTCCCACTGACTGGAGCCTACATTTGCATATCTTGTGACTGGCATGTGCACAGGCATTCAACTTCTGACACTTAAATTTGAGAGTCTCAATACAGTCACGCAGTATATTCCCTGTCTTGAAAGAACGTCAGCCTTACTCACTGGTCTTTGGGAAGAGATGTGCCCGATTTCTAGATGTCAGAGGATGTCTGATGTCCAGGCTTCCACTGGAAACAAGGCAAGCAAGTTCCAAATAAGCTCTAGTGAAAGGACATGGTGCAGAGTTGGAGACAGAATTTCATGCAATTCGAAGACACTGACATGTTAACTCACTGGAAATATGACAGTCAGTTTTGCTCTAGAGGTTTATTGTATTGTCATAACATCGTAGTATATCCTGAGCTGGAAGGGACAAACAAGAATCATCAAAGTCCAACTCCTGTCCCTGCACAGGCCCAAGAGTCATACCATTGTGTCTGAGAGCATTGTCCAAATATTTATTGGACTCTGTCAGGCTGGTACTGTGACCACTTCTCTAGGAAGCCTGATCCAGTGCCCAACCATCCTCTTGGTCAAGAACTTTTTTCTTGATATCCCACCTAAACCTCCCCTGACAGAACTCCAGACCATTCCCTCAGGTCCTGTCACTGGTCACCACGGAAAAGAGATCAGTGCTGTCCCTCCCCTTCCCTCATGAGGAAGCTGCAGACTGCAATGAGGTCTCCCTTCAGTCTCCTCTTTTCCATGCTGAACAGATCAAGTGAGCAGTTCCTCACACAGCTTCCCTTCTAGACCCTTCACCATCTTTGCTGCCTTCCTCTGGATGCTCTCTAGCAGCTTTATAGCTTATATATATTGTGGTTCCCAAAACTGCACTTGGGATGCTACGTGGGGGCACAGCACCATGGAGTAGAGCAGGACAGTCACGTCCCTTGACCAGTTTGTGACACTGAGTGCCAAAGATGCGGCAGATCTACCATATTTCCCCTTCCCAGTGTTGGGAGGACAGAGGTTTGCACAACAAGGTGTCTTTGTCTGTCTTAGGCACATTGCTGAAATCTGGTTAATCATTAATGTGTTTTAGAAGTTTTCACACTGAAAACCCACCTAGCATTTGACATATTTTTAAGCTTGGTTGTTTTGTTTCTGAATAGAAAGTTATGATTTAAAATTATTGTATGCTTGTAAGTTTCTTTAAAATTTTAAATCATCAATTGGAAATTGGGATCTTACACAGTAAATTATTCTGGATTCTGTGCTGGGCTGAGTAAGATAGATAATGTGAGGTAAGAATATGTTTTATGGTTCCTGTTAAAAACATGAAGAACACTTGATATTTTTCAAAGTACTAAACACTTTCTACCTTTTTATTCCAGCTTTGCATTACTGCTTTTCTCAATTCTAAGTAGAACTGGAAGCAAGAAGTTGCACTAGAAGTTTTAGATGCATGAAAGTTGTCATGAAGGTTTTTGGTCAACTGTAAATTTTCAAAAGATTGAATTTTCAAATGTGCTTAGCACCGTCAATGATGCAAAATCTCCAATGCCCCCCCCCCATCATTTGCTTTGGGTATGATGTGCATGGAAGCCAATAGAAAAACTTCCAGTCTCATTTAAGGGAATAAATGGGAAAAAGAAGAGAGCTTCTGTCTTTGAAAACACATCCAAAGAAAATTAAAAATATTGCTATTGTGTTTAAAGTCTGACGTATGGGGGCTTTTGCAATTTTATGTTACACATGGTAAAGAGAGAAGCTAGTTTTTTATATTGCTGGTAAGGGAAAATATTAAAAATTGAGCCAGTGCTAAGAACATGGTTTTTAATGACAGAGCTGGTCGTTATCACTTTTTTATCCTTGAGAAATGGCTCATAGATGGTGCTAACTAGAGTCAATTACTACCCAGTATCTTGTGCTGATAGATAGCCATTCTGCTCTGGAGGGCACTTGCAGAGAGCAGAATTATTTTTAGTTGTAGATACTTGGGAGCTTCAAGTCATTTACTATGGATCATGTGACATTAAATACCTGAGGCAAGCTGCCATCTCTGACAAACTCTTTACCATGACCCATGAGTACATGCACAATTAATATCAGACTGTACATCATTAAATTTTACTGTCTGACTGAGTTCTGCCCTACAGGCACAGAAAGAAGAAACAACAATGATCCTGCTTACCTGCCCAGGAACTGCTAAGTTACTTTTGATATGTCTTCCCCCATGACTCATAAAAAGATTGTTAATTACATTGGTGATATGTCATCATACTTTTATCCTAATAGGGATTTCAGTAAAAAATTACAGCTTTTTATATCAAATATTACTTCTTCCATCACGGACTTAAATTTATGTAATTTAATTAACTTACGCCTCAGTGATATTTTGAAAATGAAGTAGCCATGAAGTAGCCTTGAATGGGATTCAATTGATATTCTATCAGAGTATACTGCACCAAAAATCTCATTCTCTCAATAAAATGACACTTTCAATTTCAAAAAGGAGGAAAATTGGACCTTTCTACTTAGAATGAAAAAGACCATGCAGCTCAGATACCGTTGAAAAGTAATTGTGCTGAAGAGGAAAGACTGATGGAAAACTAAAGTTTACTTAAGGGTAGGTGTCTTCCAGAGCAGGAGCGCTCATTGACAATGGAAATGCTGCATATTTTGCATATTCAGTCTCTCTCAGAATTGATGGGTGCTACTATTATTTTTCATTTACTTTGGGCACATGTTCAACACAGCTGGTTTCCTTCTCATTCATCTACAGACAGCAGGCAAAATAATGTTTTCAGTTTTTATATTTCTTTCAAACTTGGACTTTTTTTCATCTAAATGCAGACCTAGCTGTCTAGGCAGCATCTGCACTTTTTCTACTAGCTAGTGATCTAAACTTCCTTCATATTCACCTAGTCATACAGAGCTTTTCTCTGAATTTAAAAGTAACTATATGAGTCTAGATAATGACTGCAAGATCAAACATTATGAAAATTGATGGACTAAAATTTAATTTTTGAATTGCTATTTTGTTAGATAAAGTAACTCCTTATTTACATGAAAACATTTCCTGTAATTTTAAACTGATATTTTTCAGCGAGTCTTTCAAATATAATAGTGAAGGTTTTTTATAGCATGGGAAGAAAATTGCATTATCTTTTGCAAAGGCAATTAAATATTTCCCACATTAAAATAATTTTTAATAGTTGTAGAATGTATTATATGAGATCCTGAACTGACAGACACATATATATGCAAAGGAAATGGTTTTTTGCCTCCAGTGAAGATAAATATTTCAGGGAGGGAAAAGTGTTAGTATCATTATAGTGAAAATTTGTGATTTAAATACAATGTGTAGTCTTTTCACTTAAAAAAAAACCCCTTAGCCAATACAGATTTCTATATTAAAAATAATACATATTTCTATATTAAAATACAGATTTCTATATTAAAAATAATATTCACTAATAGTCAAAACTAATTCATGGAGAAATAGAACGTGTACATGACATTCAAATTAAAACTCCCTTTCCTAGCCTCTTATCAGTAAATATCTGTAGAGTCCCAACAAATTGATGTAAATTCCACTTAACTTAGTGTCTATGATTGTAAGTGATTATTTTATTCTTTGCTTGAAAACAACACATATCCATGCAGAATCAGTCATTTTGGATGTTACTACAGTATATCAATTCTACTTGACCAACTTCAACCTGAGACATAAAATAGATAGTTAACTTCCTTACAGACAGCATACAGTGTGGACTAATGTAGCCAAAGCCTTCTGCTGCCATGATTCAGTCAGGCTGTTGTTCCTTCTCTACATTAAGAGAAAGATATTGCATTGTCCAAAGAAAGCAATTGGTCTCCAATTTTTCAAAAAAAAAATAAAGGGGCTAGTATTAGGCACTTTCTTGAATCAGGTCTCACAGTTTGCGACAGAAGCAGGGTGGTAAAAATGGTAGTTATGATTATTATAACAACTGCAAGTACTGCTGTTTGTACCTCTAGTGAGAATTTTTCTGTGGCCTTTTCCATCAAAAAACAAGGGGAATCTGTTTTTTTTCCCCTCCACACCAGGAGAGGAAACAGCTCCCCTGTTTAGCTTTGTCACAGGAATTTAATGTATTTTTGAAACCACTAATGCTATTGCACATAAACTACAAATGGCTGGATTTTCAGAATGTGCAGAATCCGGCGTATGAGGGTTTCTTAGGACCAGGCCTGGACTGGAGATGAGCTTTGCATGGGCCAAGTGTGGGCCATATGCACCAGATAAAATATCACCCAGTATGAACAAGCCTCGATGCTCCTCTGCTTCTTGGCACGTTTATTCCCTGTGGAGGTCATTTCAGCCCATTTGATTAGCAGGAAAGGACAGCCTCCCTTTAGATCAGGAAGCGGAGTTAACGAAGTCTGTTGCAAAGGTATCGGAGCCAGCTTGGCCATGGGAGGAAATAAAACATTTAGTCATTTCTGATATGACTCAGTTTATGGCTAATTGGTAGTTACCCTCTAAACTACCTGGCACTCAAAAGATAACATATTCTAAATTTCTGGCAGCCATTAGAATGCTAATGTTTAAGGTTGGCATAAATTAGACTTACATGAGCCAATCTATCGCTCACTACTCTTACACACTTCAACTGAATCGCTCATGTTTTTGTTACTGTGGATTGCCTCTTTTTCCTTTATTGCTGTGCTCAGATACAGATGCATTTTGTTTTAATTAAGTCATTACTGTTATCTTGCAGATCTGCTTAGCACTTTCAATGCTCAGCTGTTATCTACATCTGTAATCCTCATCTCTATAATTAATGTTATTTTTATGATATTTTAATGTGAAATCATTTTGAGAGAGACAGCCTTTAGCTGCTAATATAAGCTTTAAAGAGATAAAGCTCCAAAGGCTGGAAGTGGCTGGGATCTTCAAGGCTTATTAATGACAGCAACACACTTACAGCTATGCCTACATATTCAACTATTTTAATATATTTCAAATTGAATATCATTGCTGTACAAATTTGTCCACATGGTTTAAATTTCCAAAAGCTCTCAAAAACCAGGTAACCTTTTGGAATAACATGGGCTTGGAGTGGCACATGAAGGACGATGTTGAAGATTAATTTCAAATGACCCTTGTTTCCTGGGTTCTTTTAACAAAAATCAAAAATGAAACAATGGTGGTCAAGCTTAGATTTTGAAACAGAATAAAATAGAGGAGGGAGAAAAATCTGACCCAGGATCTGAAAAAAAAATTGATTTTGAAGAGGAATTTTTGCCTCTGTGACCAAAACTACCCTTCCTTGCATAACCACCAAATAATTTATTCAGTTATTTCTGATTCACACTTACCTTCCAACTATGCAGCTGAAATTCACTGAAAAAGAAAATATGTACAAAATGGCAAGACGTGGGATGCAAACTGTGCATATGTTCACTGTCACAAATATAAATGATGCAAAAACGTGCTTACCTTCTATAGTTAGTTTTTTTGACTCCTTTTTGTTGCTTCACAAAAGTAATTTTCACTTTCATTTGCTTAGCCCCATATGCCTAAGGATCTTTCCACTCCCTCTGAGCTGCTAAATTTTTTTCTTTAAATATTCCCTGGCTCACATACCTTTTGATTCTATTAACTATAAACCAGATTGAGCATTAAAACTGGTATATAACATCAGAAGTCATATGTATGTTATGTGGAAATGTAATTTCAACTGATTTTATACTGTAGCTGTCCTAGAAACTTTAATCAGATTCTCTCTTTCCATTTCTAATATAAAACTGTCTATTAATAAATAAAAAAAGACAAAAATACAGCAACTTAAGATCACACAGAGAAACTCTTTGCAACCAGCCTATTATTTTTGAAACAATAGAAAGGTATCTCCTATTACCCAAGAATGCTTTTTCTTTCCTGCTGGCAACTGTTTCAGTTCACATTAAATTGTATCCCCTGGTAAGAAAAAGCCCTTGAAGAGAGAAAATCTTCTTCTGAGATTAAAGGAGGCATTTTCTAGGCTACTACACCACTAGTATTAATATACATTTATTTTTAAATGTTATACTTCTATGCAATTTTGCCATCATTCTTTATAAGTAAATTTCACTTTGAAATCTAAACATTAGGAATAAATAGACAACAGTTTATTAATATATCCATGAAGGTGAAACTGTTTCAAGTTAAAACAGAAATGAAAGCTTTAAAAATATGACTTCTCTTCCAAAAATTATTAATTGATAGAATTTACAATTTATTTTGAAATAAATTTTAAATTTATTAGAAAATAATTTACCGAACTGTAAAAACAGAAAGCATTATGAGTTGTATCTCAATAAATGTTTTCAACTCCTATCTAAATGGTATTTTTTGGGGTTTTTTTTTAATGATTATCTAAAGAATGTTAACTGTGTATTTAATGGAACACCTTTGCACCACTTAATTTCTCTATTAAGCTTTTAAAGGAACAGCTAAGGAATGCAACAGCCTTTGCAATTGTTCTCTGTGCAATAACAAAGGCATATTGTTATTTGTTATTCAAAGAGGTTGTAAAAAAATATATTCCTTCAGCAAACAAAGAAACCCAAATAACCTGCATTCCTTCATGAAAAATCAAACTAGAATTTAAATTTTACTGAAATGCACTATTGAAAGGAACTATTTTTACTATCACAAAAGCAATTTCCCAGCATGAGAGTGTACTTCATTGTATTAATCAGTAATAACCATGTAACTGCTTTGTACTATTACTTAATGGTTTTCATTCTGAGTATTTATAGTAAAAAGTAGTGGGTGTTTTGAAAGTTAGGTGTCTCAGTGTGCCTGACAAACATTCAGATGGATAGACCTATTTTAGTCTATCTGAACAGGAAGCCAGGTCACTCAGTAAAGAATGGTCAATAAAAATGGTGAAATAGGTTTTCTCCCAAGGACTGATAGCTGGATAATTTGAGAAAGCGATGGAGAAGGATCATGAAATACCTCTGGATCGATGGCTATTAATTTAAGAGCAGCACATTTCCTGGAATGAAACAGTTGATGTTGTTGTGTGGAACAATTACCATTTTCAATTAACTGACATTTCACATAGCTTTGAGACTAGAGGAAGACAATAACCCTCAGCACCTAATCTCAGCTCTGCTGTTAGGTGAGTCTTTTGTCAATAGCTCTGTGCTTTTATTTCAAAGGCAAACCCAATACACTGTGAGAAGTTACTTTCTTTGTCCTCAAACAGTAAGAACTGCAGCCACAGTTCAGGCACAGTTCAGATGCAATGAGTATTGAGACAACAACAGTCTGCTGCACTAATGTATACCTAAAAGTGTATATAGCTTCTTATACATAAAAACAAATATGTATGGGTTCGTCTGTATTTATGGTTTTAACTAACTGTATTAGTGCATTTCTTCTGCCATTTCATCAAGGTGAGCTTTTATGGTTGTTATGGTGTATCACAAAAAAAAATGGTAACACAAACATCAGTGATACATCAAGCTGTCTCCTTTGAATGAAATGAACTAGTCTGCTCATCAACACTATGTTTTATATCCTGCTATATAAATCACTATTTAATTTCCTAGGCTAAATTCTTACCACAGCTTGGGAGATTCAGATAAGCCTCTATAATGACAGTCTCTTTAAACTGACTTTAGATCCCCATGGAGTTAAAAATTCAAGGGGAGAAAAGAGCAAACAGAAGAGTGACCAAGAAGAGCCAGATGCAGATAAAGAGTCTATAGCTGCAGCTGTTGTAATTTTACACTAACCAAAACCTCAACCATGAATTGATATATATTTTCTGGGACTCAATTCAGTTATCATTGGTTCCTTCTGAGACCCAAATTGTGGTTTTTGTGTCACTGATACGAGACAGGTAAATGAAGGGCACAACAAACCCCAAAGCCAGGTAAAGAAGGGAGGTGGAACACATGAATGAGAAATGCAGAAGAGGCTGGGAATGCAGCAGCCAGTGCTTACATCAGTTTAGGCTGCTGTGGAAACATAGGATTTGTAACATATTATTTAAATAATACAACTAGAAAAAAAAAAAAAACAAAACCCATAGCATTGTGCTAAACTCTTTGTGCTTTCAGTTATTTCTGCTTTCTATCAACTGACTCTTTGGAATGAAAAGGATAAACAGTCCATAGATCAAGCTGAGAACACAGAGTGGTTCTTTTTAGTTTCAGCTCTTTTAGAAGCATTTTATACTTTCATGTTTTTAGACCCAAAAAAAGTTAAAATACATCAGAAATTTATTTGGAGTAACAATATGGGGAAAAATCAAACCCACAACCAAACAATCATGTTAAAAATGATAAAAATCATAAGCTGATTTGAAATACAATTAACTGGATTGTAAAACCACCAAAGTGTGTGATCTCATCCTTTTATCTTCTGAATGGAGTCCTGAGGAATGGAGGTATCCACTGATAGAAGGTTTTATGACCAAGAGATAAGCAATTAGTTCTGTGATGTAACAGAACAACTTACATGTCCTTTTAATATATTGGGCTGACTTATAACTTGCAAAAGCTTTGGCCCTTAGCTCAGTATAGAAACTGCAATTGGTAAATAATATATCAGAAAATGAATAAAATAAAAATATTAAAGAATAAAAAAGAATATAAATAAACATACTTCCCTAACAGGTGGAAATGTTTTCAGTTTTGACCTCCTTCATTGAGTAAAATTAAAATCCTTATCATGGATGTTAGTTTCTTCTCAAAAAAAAAAAACAAAAAACCCCCAAACCCTGAAGGCATGTTAATTTCTTTGTATATGTAAAAGAAATTTTATAAGTAATGTTTAGATGCAGAATTGCCAGAAAATATTGCAAGTATTTATTTATGATGTGTATAGAACTTGAAAGAAATTTTATGAATATAAAACTAATTTTCATCTAAGTCCATTAAGCAGTATTATCCCAATCTTTAAACATGTGGTTATTGATTTGAAAAGATATTTATTGAGCAGTAATAATAAAATTTTTCTTTTCTACACTGTATATATTCTTATTTCATAGTTCTTTATTTTTTTTACACCAGAGTATGTTCAATAGCATTCTAAGTGATGGTACTAACACCTGTGAAAAACATGTTGTTCACATTTGTGTTCTCTCATCCTCTCTTTAAGGAGGACACACATGCTGCTTTGTTTTGATTGTTTCCAGTTTCATTTCTCTTCCAAATCAGCAAGACAAATACACTATTACATTGGAGAAGTTATGCAGAACTGCAATGGACTTTCATTTATAGGAAGGAGTAGCAGAATTTGTGATGACATGTAGCTCCACCAGGATTTAGTACCAGAATGCCTGGAAATTTTATACCCAGAAGAAATTATTTTCTTTTTTTGAAAGGTTTCTGAGTGTAATAATTGTGCAAACATCAGCCTTGGTTTTGCACTCATCAGCCTTGGTTTTCATTTTCATTTGCAAACATCAGCCTTGGTTTTCAGCCTGGAATTCTTGGATACCATTTGCTTGGTCCATTAAAAAAATCTTGAATATCTTTCAATACTTGCGACAGAAAATGGTTTCAATAAGTAAAAGATGTGCTAGATATCCTGAAATCCATGTAGGGTACACAAATCTTCATAATAAAGTCCTTGTCAAAAATTTCCTACTGCAGTTATTGAAAGAATGATGAACTTAAGGTTGTTGGCTTCCCTCACAATGGGTGTAGTGCAGTTCCTGGGAGTTTGGTACAATTCATAGCCTTTCATGGCAAAATCAAGATTTCAGTTGCCTGAGAATTGGAAAACCTCTCTTCAGAGTTCAAGACAGCATCTAAACTGAGGTTTAATAAATATTGAGCACTAAGCTAAATGAAAATTTGTTCCTGCAAGTTAATCTTCAACCCAATATCTGCAAATCCTGTGTTTCATTTCTTCTCTGAATTTGAGAAAGAAAAATAAAGTCTGAAGCAAACTTCTAGAGGACCCTTTGATTTCAAATGTTAAGCCAAATATCTCCTTGATGTCTCTCTGTTTTCTTAGTAATTGGTGGTTTTCTGACCCTCCAGATTTGTTGTTATCCAGCCAGCCAAAGCAAGAGAAATAGGAGAATTCTCTTTGAGAACTCTTTGAGTTGTGTGGAAACTCTACTAGATAAAGTTACTTGAAAGTTATTTTTTAAGTAACCTTTACTGCCATTACTTGGTAAAATGTCGAAGAAGCATCACTGATAGATGTTTCAGATTCTTGAACTGGAGATACTGTTATGCAATTGCAGTAAATTTATTCCTAATTAAAACTAAATTAATATCACAAATAAATAAAGATATTATCCACCACATTTAAAACACATCAGAATGTTACAAACATATATGAAAGGCACTCTGCCTCACCTTTATCCATCTGACTTTCTGTCAGCATTCATGGCTTTGAGGCATTCTTTCTGCACTAACACTTTTTGAATTAACTATAGATTAGATTTTCTTGCTGAATTGCTGTAACCAGTCTCACTTTTGAAATCCTCCAAGGGTCCAGACAAATTTAATCTTTCTACCTGAAACTTTTATTTCCTCCTTATTCAAGAGACAGTTTGCTTATTCTTCTTAATTAAAGTAAGCATCCTTTTACTCGCTTAGGGATATCTCTTTGTTAGATTAGATAACATCTCCTGTAATTTAGTGACTAATTAATGTTTCCTCAATGAGTTACAAAAAAAAAAAATCTCATTTTTCCTTCTCCTTTGCCAATGAATACCAAGTTTCACAAAACAGGTTGAAAAAAAGGCCCTGATTTCATGTGCATAAGATCTAGGTACATACTTATTGATGACAAAAAAGGAAGTGCTGTTCCTGCTTCCTGAACCCAGCTCCTTTCTTTTTTCTAGTTTTTGTCCCTCTCTCTCTCCCATTCAGCTCCCTTCCTTTTTCCTTTTCCTTTTCCTTTTCCTTTTCCTTTTCCTTTTCCTTTTCCTTTTCCTTTTCCTTTTCCTTTTCCTTTTCCTTTTCCTTTTCCTTTTCCTTTTCCTTTTCCTTTTCCTTTTCCTTTTCCTTTTCCTTTTCCTTTTCCTCTGCAGCCACCATATCTGACCTGTTTTGAATTCCTCTGTGCATTTTCTTAGCTCTCTAAATCAATTGAAAACAAAAGCAGAGAATCAAAACTGGATTTTTTTTTCAGCTGAATTGGTATTTTTGAACAATCCTCGGCAGTGGAGAAACTGCAAAAGCATAAGAGAAAGTGGAAGGACACAGGTACAAGGAGAGAGGAGGAACAAGACCCTCAGCTGCTGATTGACCCATGATAGCACAGCTTTATTTTTCCTGTATTTTACTCTTTTCTGTATCATCTGGACATTAATGATACGCATCATATAAACATCTAAGTAGGATAAGCATATGCAACACAGATGGCTCTTGCTTGAGATCACCCACCCTCAATTTGGGGTGCTTGTTCTTCATTGTCCGTCTTCTAAGTTTTCTATAACTCTGGGTACAATTTGACTTGCTTTAATTTACATGTCCACACTGTAGACACCTGTGTAATAGAGAGCTTATTTCAGCCAGTTAATCATAGGTATCTAGTAGTTTGAAGTGATATGGTTTGTCTGAGATATTCACAGACAGCACAAAAGACGTAAGACCTACGGAAGTCATGCCCATACACCAAGACACTAAAAGTGGTACTAGTGTCCTGCAAAAAAGATAGCTAAATCTCATCTCCTACTCCATGATTTGAACACTTTCTTGAAGAGCATAAATCTAACCTTCATTTTAGAAATTTCAACTTTTTAGGCCCTTGTAAGTCTTCTATTCCTCAGAAATAGGAGTGAATTAAATGGCAAAGATGAGAAAGAGATGTTCGATTGCCATGGTTCTATAATATGCTTTTTTTTTTTCAACTAGCTGGGAAAAATTTTAACTCAGGACATTTATTTTATGAACATAAATACACCTACAATATATATTATATGCAAACATCTTGTGCCAAAACTTAACTAAGAACTAGTCCCAGTGCACTCATTCAAGTTTTTATCTGACGTACACACATTGGTGTGTTTATATGCAGCATGAGTGGTTATATGCTTAAAGCTATCCATGTGTGTAATATCTTGCAACACTGAGATCACAATAAGCACTACTGTTTCAGAATATGTTTTGTTGAAATCTAAATTAGGATCAGGAATCTAGTAGACTGAACTATATCTCTAAAAAGCAACATTTTATATAAATTTCATGTTCAGTAATGGGGTCAGAGTTCTTCATGATATACTAAAATTTATCGCCTCTTACCATCAAATGCAAGTGCAAATTACATATGACACAAAAATGGTCACCTATTCCATTTCTTGATATGAATTTCAATTTCATAGGTGCTTTAATTATATTAAGTAAGCTTAGAAGCCAAAGTATTTTCAAAGTTTCATATATTTTCAAAAGGCATGAATCAGTTCCTTAGCAAGTCAGATGCCTACTCCTGTGTTCATTGGTCAGGAGGATCTGACATTCTTTGTAAATCATCATTACTGTGAAGATGCATAATAATCTTTCTTCCTGTTATGATATTTCAGTTCTTCCTTGTTTCACTAACTAAACATTATAATTGTTTGGATGAATGTTACTTTGAAATATTTCCTCTTTATTGAGACTCACACTCTAAGTTTTTATGAAATTCCTGGTTAAAGACTATATATATCACCATAATATTATGTCACAAAGGTCCTGATCCTTTCAGGAATTCCTCATGGAATTAACGTAGTCACAAACATTCTGTTATTTAATTGCCTTTTCTCAAATTTATTTTTACAGGAACAGATGTTATTTTTTCAAAGTATACACTTAGGCTAAATCTTCCATTGGGGCCAAATCAACCAAAAGGTTATTACACAGTGTGAAAGAAAACATTTCCAAGGTACTAAATAACAGTATAGTTAATCTCAACATCAACAGAACTGAATTTTGTATACACAAATGGTTCCAATAAAAATGTGGATACATTTTTATTATCAGAAGCAGTTACATTTAGCTGCATGAACTTCTCTAAGATGACGGATTTGCACTGTTGGAACAGAGCCATATCTAATGTTACAAATGCACTCCAGGTGTTAGAAGCAAAATTCTGCTCAGGAATTTACCCAGAACTACCAGAAACAAGAGGAGATGGATAATTTCCTGCATTACTTGGACAGATGTTTAGGTCTGGCTGTTCCGGAAGCTTGCGATTTTCATTTGTGTCACCACAAAGGCTATATCCTCAAGGGTACACAAGGAATTGCCAGTCAACATCTAGAAAAAATTAATTTATCAGGTCAGAGCTCCATACTGTGAATTAAGTGAAAAAGGGGTTGAATCTAATATCTAGGCCCCTTTATAGAAGAGATTAGCTACTACAATGAGACTCCTCACTGCAGAATTGGTGAAAAAATTTGCAAACATGAAACAAAACCAAAGGGAGTTCAATCTATTAATTTAATAGGCTTGTGAGTTGGGGAAATGGACTCTTTCCTCACTTTTGTAGGACAGTGTTGGGCATTTTGGAAAACAAAATGCGCTACTTGCAGAATACGATTACGCAAGTCAAGACTTATTTTAGTTTTCTGCAAGTAGGTTGGAGGTAGCAAAATACACAGCCAAGTAAATATTAATTGATCATCAGTTGCTCATATTGTCTTACAGGAATAGCCAACCTGTGGCAACAAATATCCTCAAACCTACACTGCAGCTGCAGTTCATGAGGGTTATTAAAATGCAACAGGCAGAGAAAATTTCTATGGTTCAGCTTATTGTGCAAGCGTACATGTATAAGGCACACCATCCAAGAAACAGGCTGGCATGGAAACTGTAATTTACTGCAAGTCTTGGTACCCTTACAAGCAACTGAGCCTTTGAAGAAACCATCCAAAAGGACCTTATATATAAAAAGTCAGTGCTCTATCACCAAACTCCTGAGGAACTGCCAGAGGAAGAAGCTGATATCCTTATTCATATTGTCAGAGGACAAAACACCCTACTTGGTATGATAATAAAATTTATAGTCAAAGCTGTGCTTTATGCCAGCCTCCTGTTTTCATTTGGATGTAATAGTCTCATATTTTTTTCCTCAATGACTGAGACTTTTCATATCACTTTCCTTATATTGGAAATATAGCCAGTCAAGGACATCAATACCTAAAATCAAGATCTCATATTTTTGGCAGTCAGTCACCTGGAATCCTGCAGTAGTCAGGAAGCTCCTGCTGTTTTGTACTGAGAGAGTAAGATACAGCTAATATAAGCCTTAGTGAGAATTGAGTCCAAAGCTGTATCCAAAACAATTCTCACAAGAAAAACCCTCTATTTGCTATTTCACTGAATTTCCTAAGAAACCTGGGGTTATGTTATGAACATGCCCTGAGCTGTCCCAATTTAAAAATCTCACTATTTGTTTCCCATCTAAATGGATTTGATTAAGATATAGCAATGGGGAAGGGAATATTTCTTAACTCCTGCCTTGCTTTTAGGGGCCTAAGACTGTTGAAGACAATTATTCATTCCCTGCACACTCAGTCTAATGGATTCCCTTTAATCCTTCCAGAGGGACGATTTATTTCCCTGACATAGATTTCTAATGTTAGATGAGCTGGATTTTATTTTGGGAATGACTTACCTATCATCATCTTTATATATATATATATATATATATATATATATATATATATATATGTATGTATTTACTGTTTTTTTCAGGTGGTGAACTATGCCTTAGATCAATATATTTCCTCCTACTGACAGCAAAGACAACTTCAGGTACTGACTTTGATGCAGATACCTGCTCTATAAATTTGGTAAATTAATATTACCTTAGATGTTATTCTTCCTCTATCTCTTCAGAGTGCCTAATACACATCAGCAACAGTTTCCTGCAGCTGTGGACATGGTTTTTTTTCCAAGGGAAAGGTAGAAAAGGTGTTTTATCCTGTCATAATTAGCAGTAAAAATTGCCATATCTGGAATAAGTGCCAGATGAGCTCCCCAATGGCAATATGGGATCTCTTTGGCTACCACAATGTTTCATTATGTATTATATCCTAAAATGGATGGATGGGGAGTGCACCATGATCTGTTGGAGGTCAGAGCATAGTGGTAGGAATCAGGAGACCCAACTATCTACATACTAAGGACCGTACTGAAGCAGAAAGCATTCCCTTTCTCTTTCTACCTTTTAGAAAAAAGAAAAGCAGGAACTGCAACATTTTCTGGAACCTGATCCTGTCAATCTGCATTAGGCATCCTCAGCATAAGAAATGTGTACGGCGTTTGAGCAGAAAACCCAATGATTCAGATCCTAAACCTATTTCTTGACATGTTCCTGTTCTATGTGAAAGGCTGATGTTTAAATATAGCAATATCTGAGATATCTGTGAGCTTTCAAGATACCCACTTAAGGCTACTAGGTTTTGCTGAGGATGTATGGGCTATTCTTTGAGTTTCTTGAGGTAAAGACTGGAGGTTACTTTAGGTCACCCTAAGGTCTAATAGGCTACCTCAGGATATCTCAGATGTAACAAGACACCCCAACTGAGGCTACTTCATTAAATTGTAGACTTCCATTGATTTTGACACCTGGTTTGCATGTATACACCTAAATCTGGGCATCTTAATCCCACATTTGGAAGCATAGAAAAGAATGGTGCTATTTTCAAATTTAGATTACATGCATACAAGCTTGTACTGAGTCTAATCCTAGATTTTTGTATCTTAAACCTTTATGTATAATACAGATTCTGTATTGAGTTACATTTTGTGATCTTTCTATTTAATTTGGTCTTTCTATTTAAATAGTCTCAGTACCACACATGATGTGTAAATTCATTAGGGAAACAATGCAAAAGAAGCTGGACAGTCACAGACTAATTCTAGATGGAGAACTTCCCTTAGAATATATGGCCTCAGCACATTCTTCTTAATCTTGGCTACAAAGTATATCATCATAGGGCCTTTCTAGCAAATCGATGAGGTCTCACTTTATCATACTTTCCCTAACTCAGCTTTTGTACTGACCTTTGAGAGAAGTTAGTCTATCATGACCTATGCAAGCACATTCCTTGTCTTTATTTTGGGATTAACTCCACTAAAATCTGGTGAGAACTGGGCTGTGGCATTACATTGCCTAGTCTTTATTTTCATGGGAATTAACAAATTTTTATTTTCACTTTCTTCTTTTGTGAGGAAAGGGCCTTAATGGCTTTCTGAGCAGAAATAAAATACCTTTCCTGATTTACAGTTTAACTCTTGCTCCCCTAGCAGAAAGAACAACATTAAAACTGAAAATAGTGTTAAATCACTTCAGTACAATGTTTAATGTGTTAGGCATTTCACTAACTTACTTTTACTTAAATTATTAGAATTTGGCAATGTGTGTTAGATTGGATTAGGAGAATGAAGAACCCTTTCACATCTCACTTTCAAACTCTGCTGCTATTCCTCCCCTTTATATTCTGCTTTAGATTAGGTGCACCAAATTCTGGTTGTAGACTCAAGTACTTCCTCAAAACCATCCTTTGACAGTAATAAAACCTAACTGCATTTACTACAGAGGATTTAAATATCAGGACTAGAGCCAAACCAGCAAAATTCTTATTTGTTATCCCAGATGTGCAGCTTCTGAGAGCTGACTCTTTATCTCCTTTTGTCTACAAGCATTTACACGTTTTTGTCAGTAATAATTTCTAGAGTTAGAAAGCAATGGGAAGGAAGACTTATATTTTATTTGATACAATTTCATTTGTCTACCTTCTTGAGAATGCTTTATAAATAGATAAATAGATAAATAGATAAACAGATAAACAACAGAGGAAATACTCTTCCTAGGAAATGATGAATCAGCAGGAAATTTTTGACACAATGGTAGGTCTCTATGACAAACATATGAGACTTCTATAGTTTCAACAATGTTAACAAGCGCTTGCAAACCCTCTATCTATCTTTCATGGAATTGTGTTACTTGTCTTTCACAGAAGTGTTCGCTACTGTTGAACTGAGTGTTCGATTTAGAAATCACAGCTGTTCTTGTAAATAGACAAATTTGCATCTAAGTAATAAATGTGAAATTGAGTAAATATCCACAATATGCACTCCACCACTCCAGTCAACATCATAAGCATCTCTAATTTAAACACAATTCAGTGTTTCTTTTGTCGTCTTTGTGATACAAAGCCTAAAACCAATTTCATCCATCAATGGGACAGTGAAGAACTTCATTAAACAATTTTACAGTAGATGACTTTTTTGAATTTAGTTTTTGAAATAAGTGTAAGTAAAATCTGTCTCTAGACTCAATAATTCCTGCAGAAACTTTCTCCGACAGAGATAACTACATACCCATACTTTTCTCAATCAGTAAGATACCAGCATTTGAATGGTCCATTATACTCCATTTCTTTGTATTGCTGTTGTATGACCAGTTTTCTGGATGGAGTTATATGGAGGTTTTTTGTTAGACCTATATGTGAAGTGGTTTACCCCCAAAATTCAGGAATAGTAGAAAAAGGAAGGCAGGTATTTGGTCACAATGAAAAAAACATTCTGTTTTTTTCACCCAGTTTTGAAGACTGGTGTCATACAGAAACTAAGTCCATGTAGTTATGCTCTCTCTGTGCATATGTGTATGTGTGTACAAACACCTTGAGCAGCCCCGAGTAAATTTTTAATTCCAATCCTAGTGTCAACAAAAAAATGAAAATATTTTAAACATACATTGTTGTTGTGTCTTGTAAATGTAGGAAATGAAGAAAGGAGGAAGAGCCACTCTGATAGAAAAGCTGAAACATGCACAAATACCTTCTTCATGAAGGTTCACACTTTAGATATATCTCAGTTGATCTCTGATGCACACTGGCACATAACCCTGGAATTTTGATTCCCTGCTCATGGGAGCTCTTTAGGATGCATAAGAAGATTCCATCTGTGTGAATGACATTGTGAAGAAAGCACATAGCCCTGACAGAGGCAGATGATGAACCCAGGCCTGCAGCCTTTGAGGGCCTCCTGGCTGCTGGATCAGGTGTCAACTAGACATAGCCAGAGACACACTATAAATACTTCAGCCAACAATGGCAGTCAATCAACCACAAGATGCAGAATTGTAGGAAATAGGCTTCTGATCCTCACAGACAAGAAAATTGCCTGTATTTTCATTGTGAGAAGTTTGTTATTTTTGCTTTTACAGAAACATGGGGTAATTTCTCTCTGTGTCCTTCAGAGACTTGTGAAAGGGACAACTGCATTTGGAATGCATAGCAAGCCTCATTATGTTAGAAGCATGTCTTTGCTAAAACATGGCTCAGTTGTACACTTTTTACATAAATTTTCCCCCTCTTAAATGCTCAGTCCTTTACCTCTGTTCACTGTCCTTTGCGGCAACAAGCTGAAACAAGTATCCCCTGCAGTTTTACATATAAAATATGCATAACGTGAAGAAACATTTTAATTCTGTTAAGGATCTTTTGCTTTCGGCTCTTTAAAGAGATACCAAGTTTCTATTCCAGTGCTAAAATAGTTAGATCAGTTAAGAAACTTGATTGTCAACATCACTGTTATACAAAACAAAGGCAGCTCTTTTTTCTGTAGTAGAAAGAACAAAGGATTATTATAACTATAATCTGTGATAGCAATATAAAACCAAATTAAGTCTGTCTATGCTGTCTATATGCTTTAGACCACACACAAAACATTTTGAATTTTTTGCTTCCTGGTTTTCATGTAGATGTTTATTTTGATTAGAGCTGAATCATTTTCTAACAAACTGACATTTTATTTATTATTTTGCATGACCACCATCAATGCATTATTTCCATGTTTCCCAAACATTAGTCCATTTATTGTTACAAAATCCAATGGTGACAGAAAAATATTGTCTCAATTTCTACACTTGTGGCCAAAGACCACACAGTTAAGGATACATCAGACCCTGGAACTGAACCAAAACCTCAAAGTCCCAGCCCAGCACCTTCCTGGTATGACTAACCTTATAAATTTCCTCTCAGACTTTCTTTATGGTTGTCATTTCAAGCAACACTCCACAACATGAAGTGATAATTACATAACCGTATTTACAGTCCATCAAGAGTTGCCGCAACTTGAAACAGGGAGCAATATTTTGTTTGGTACAAAGGAAACCCATGTCAGATGTTTTCATCTTCCTTAGAAGTTAAGTAAAAATAATTTCAGCATTGATGTGTGATATTAATCCGATGTAGCTGGCTATCTGGAGTGTGTGTATCATGACGTGACCTCTGATAGAAAGAGAAGAGGGCATTTTCTTTGACATTTGATATAGCCACAGTTACTCTTACTTCTCAAAACTTTTTATACCTCTCCTCTTATGATTGCATTTTATCCAAAGATCTATGCTGTGAGACTACTAAGACAAGGTCTTTATTAGGAAAAGAACTTAAGGAAGCAATACACCCTTTTGTTATTTTCATTCTTACTTAAAGTTCATATGATTTTTACTGAAAGAATTAGATTTTTATCTATTAGGAATTTCCAATAAATTCAATGTTAATAATATACACTCATACACATTTACTCATATACATATAATTATATATTAAAATTATGTATTATTATATATCTAGTAATAAGATGTTTAAGTCTGAATAAGTTGATAATGTCCAATTTTACAGTCAATGGAGAAGAATTTTCAGTTGAATATTCATTTTATCTCCCTTGGAATGAAATTTACTCTTGAAATGACTGTGTCTTTCTGTTGAGAAAATAAAAATACTTTTGACGACTACAATTTTGATACTTTAGGAGGCCTAAATAGGAACAGATTAACTCTATCCATATCTATAAAAATAGATATGACTGATCTGAAAGAAATATCCTCATGTTTTTCCATTTCACTGCTATTTTGCAGAACAGTATGTATCTTGGTACTGAACAGAAATACCTTTTTTTGAGCTGTACTGTTTGGTTGCAGAAAAGCACTTTATTTTAGAGAAAAAGCAAAGGTACTTTTTAGCTATTTCAAACAATTTTTACATCATACAGTGTGTACAATGCTTTAAATAATTTTTCTGTTTATAAGTCAAGAACATTCCTTTCATTCAGTCCAAAAGATTATAGCACATCACAAGTTAGCTTTAACAAAGATTGCCTTCTGCATTACATGTATCATGTAATGTGGATAATGTCATAGTTATCTATTTCAACAAAACTAAAAAATAAAAACCATTTAAGAATGTCCTTTAGAGAGGACATTAGATAGAAACACTGGGTTTAAATTTCATTATCTTTCTGTGAGAACAAGAAATATTTTGTAATTCATTACTTGGTTCTATCTGTCAGGCAATACTGAAAGGCAGCTTAGACTGTGGGGACATTTCACTGTATAAAGATGCAAGTCATCCAAGGAGATATAGTTTATATCTCAAATTTGTACTGGAACCCCCTCAAACTTCTCAGTAACTCTTGATAAAAAATGATTTTTAGAATATTATCAACAAGACTGGAGTTGTGATTGTAGTTTAGACGGTATATCTAAAGTTATCAGAGCACTACCAAGGTCATTTAAATAAATGCATTTTATTTGAAAAGCAGCAGACCAGTAAGAAACCCACACTTGGCAACTGTGCTTTCAGGAACATCAGTGATCAGGAGATGCAATTAAATTGTTTTAACGAAACCGCAGTAACCTCCCCACAGACTAAGGTAGAAGAGCGTGTATGTTAAAATGCAAACTGGAAATTCAATCCTGTCTGGCATTTTTTGGCCCATTGCCACAGGAATAACCAAATGTCCATGGCAATCCCTTGAATAATTTATTTTCAGTGGTCTAGAGCACTCAGCACATTGGACTCCCAAAACTGAGAAACATAAACAGAAATTTTCCATCAGCACTCAGTACCATCTTTTTTACCTTATTCTGGGCCTGTGCAGATATTGAAATACTCCAGTGGGAGAAACAAGAGGTAAAAATATAAAGAGGATTTTTTTTCAGTCTTGAAGGGAACATAATTGTGACTATGAAAAACATGTCCAGTGTTCACAGGCATTATAAGAAGCTGTGGCATGCATTTCACCTTGACACCTTATATTGTAAAATTGATATGGTTTCTGTCTTCTACATGTGGCTACAGTGCTGCAAAAAATACTTTTTTGGGGGAAAAAGCTTAACCAAAATTTTGATTGATCAGTTGAGTGTTGGATACTTTCTTTACCAAGGTATTGCTGGTGTATATATACTACAAGTAATACATCTAGTGTTATGTTATATTAGTATTTAGATATACTTAATTTACTTTTTCATCAACTTTCAGGATGTTGCTTTACAGAAAATATGTTTTTTACGATTTCTGCATATTTAATAAACTTGAGTAAATTTACCAAACCCTGTATTTTTTCAAATTATATTCATGTTGACTACAAAAGAAACCCTGAACCAAAACTGAACAAAAAGGGCCCCCAACCTAATTTATTGCAAATATTTTTACATCTATGCTTTCAGCTCTAAAGTTTGCATCTTCTAAGACTTATTTTTCAGTTATCTAAATACTATCAAGCCATACACAGCATCTGCCTTGGTGTACCTGCAGCCCTAATTTTTTATGAAGAAGATGGTAATTCACCAGCTCTCTTTAGCCATTTATGTTAAGGAGCTTTATAGATCTGTTACATTTGGGAGCCACATAACTCTGCGGCAATTCAGCCTTATGTTAAAGTGTTTTATCTCTTTGCACTATCTGTCATAAGGTAGAGCTCCATAAAGGAAGGTGACTGTGCAATTCCCAGGGATTTCAAGGGCACTTAGGGTTCTAAATAAATCAAGGCATTTGTGTCTTACTTGGTAAAGCATTTTGGGGTATACTTTAGCACTCTGCTGAGTCAACACCTAATGTCCTCTCATTTTTTTGCCATTTAATCTTCAAAAGAAAGAAAGAGTAAGGTAATTCCAACTTTAGGAAAGCTTTTGTCAAACAAGGATAGCACAGAAGGAGACTGGCTCCTGTACCTTAAGTGTCAAAATTTAGGTGGGATAAAGTTTCATGAATGTGAAACACTAGGGGGTCTGCTGAGTTTTTATTTTTTAGTAACCCCTTCATCAAGAGAAATAGGCAATTTTGGTTTGACAAAAGCAAGTAAATGACCCTGTACTTTTATTTTTTTTATTTTCATAAAACTATCATTTTAAGTAAGAAAGCAAAGAAGCAGAAAAAAATGCCATAATGAAAATTTTGAGTTTGCTAGTGAGTAAATTATTTTAATTATTTCTTTCCAGAATAATTTATCTACGAGCAGGTTAATCTTAGTGGAGATTAGCTTTGAATATTTTTCTGCTAAATGATATTTTATCCAACACATTCATTTATCTTCCCCAATTTCATCAGCTTAAAGAGTAATAAATACCAGATTATTTTTCCTCTGCATAGCACACATGTAATTATTTTTCATTCACAGTTTGCTAACAGTATAGGTTTTTAATGCAGCCTCCAAAGAACAACTTTGGCAGTTTATCTAGGAAAATCAGTATACATAGCTCATGACAGTAATCTTAGTTATTTTAGCCTTTCATTAAAAAGCTTAATTCCTGTAAACAGCAAGTATTAAGAACATTTTAGAATAATCTATGTTAATTTAAATGGTGGCAAGGCAAGGACTGCAGACATACTAAAATGCTATAAAATAAATATTAAGGTTTACTGTCTTCTGAGAATAAGAAATCAGAGAAGCTTTTATAAAAGATTAAAATGATCATTATTTGGTTTAAAACCTAGCATTACACTCAGCAAAGGTTTTATCTTCCAGTATCTGAACTGTGATGAAGTCATTGTGGTACTCAACATCAATATTTATTATGCTACAGATCTAATGAAATATATAAAATTTAATTAAAAGGGGTAATTTTTCTATATGTTTATCATTATCACAGGCTTTTAAATGATCTCACAGATTGCTGAATACAGTTCCTTTGTGTTCCAGGTACACCTATCAAATATCTGTCAGGCATTACATGGAAATTAGAATTAGAATTAGATTTCCAGTTGTTTCTGCTTCTACTACAAGGATATATTGGAATTTTGCTTACATATCCCTGAAAAACCTTCTAAAATTCCAGTCTAAATTTATTCTTGATCAGTGACAAATGCTGGTTCTCATTCAACACCACCCTTCAGCTTGACATCTTCCTCTCTTCCCAGTGCTTATTCCCCCAATGTTTTTATAATGTAACTGTATTTCCTCTCCTAACCTCAGTTTTGGAAGGGTTGGTAAATTAAATTAATTTACTCGCCTTTCATAAAATAAAATTTTCTTCACTCTCCTGATTTTGTTAAAAGTCATTCCTGCATCTCTTTGTTGTAAAATTAAAATTTTTCAAATGAGAATGAGCAGGAGTACACACAGGACTCTAGATGATATCTTATGAGTACAACGCCTTGTATTACAGTATTTAATAGAAATAAAAGATTTTAATACAATTCTTTCCTCTAATAACCTTCAGATTACATTTTGCTATTTATAAGATTATTCTTCATACCAAATATTTTTCTGATTTATTAATTTCCAGCTAAAAAAGTCTCTGTTTATAGCAAAGCATGTTCCTTGTAGATATGTCTCAGTCCTGTGTTCAATATCATTAAGTTTCATGACATTGTCACTTGATTACTTTCCCTGACTTCTTACTCAAGGAAATATTCCTATTTACTTATATATAAATGGTGCTTCCAACTTAGGCAGAAATTTCCTCAGAGTTTTCCTGTATATTGTATTTAAATTCTTACTTTTAAAATTATGTAAGTTTAGTTTCAAGGATAATCTTAAGAAACCCCACTGTTGATGCCACTTTTAACATTTCAGCTCTGTATTTCTCCTGATGGACCAGTTGCTATCATTATTATTTCAGCTCTTTACACAATTTCAAAATATTTTAATTAATCCCCATTTTTCCACCTTGAGATATGAGCTCTCATGTGGCACCAAGAAACCATATTGCTGAAGTCCAGACAATAAATTTGCTGCATTTTCTTATTTTAGAGGCTCAGGTGAGATAGATACAGATGTATTAGCTATATATATGAGATACATAATATATATAAAATTAAATTATTCTGGCATTGTTCCTATTTGTAAATTAATGCAGTATTTTACTCTTTTCTTTCCAATGTAACCTAAATCTTATGGAGGAAAGCCTAGTGAGATTGTCTGGATTGCTTTTCCTGACTTTTTAAGCATTTTCCATTCTTCAGATGTATGATAATACTCTAGATTTTAAAATTATTCTATTCAAACTTCTTTTGGTTTGAAATGTCACTTGTATCAGAATAAAAGTAGGACACAATTCACTTTTCTGGAGAAAACTGAATTTAGTGCATTGCACTTCTTTAGTTTTATTTCAGATCTATCACTGGTATTTTTCATTTCTATGCATTTATTTGTCTTAACTTTATTGCCTTTGTTTTCATATCGAACATCAACTCCTTGGTGGAGCACTGAGACATATTTTAGGTTGGAATACATATGATAGTGGGGCCCTGGGAAAATGTTAAAATACTCTGAAATGTTAGGCTTTGTGTTGTACCTGTGTAAGCAGTATGATAAAAGATATAATTGATGTGATGATTGTTTAGTAATTAAATATAATTATTGTATAATCATAAGAAGAATCATGAGAAACTATGTTGGAAAATCTAAGAGGGGCTATGCTTGGCTGAAATCTGTGTATACTGTAGAACAATATAAGTTGAATAATTAACATGAAAGTTATAACAGTAGAATATAAAAACACGTTCATCCCGAACCCATGTCGGAGTCAGATTTGGGTTTGTACCCCTGACACCCAGAGCTCTTCAATAAAAGCACCTGCATATAATCATTTCTCGTGATTTTGTGTTCCTGAACGCTAACACATGGGCACTGATTTCCAGATTACACGGCATATATCAGATGCAAGCCACACAAGTTATAAGAAAAGGGAAATTGCATAAATAAGAAGTGGAGAATCTTGAAGCACACAGGGTACTGATCAAAGGGAGACCACGACAGAAGGAAGAAAGCAGGAGGAAAGAATGAATAAAGAAATACACATTTAGGAAAAATGAAAATTGGCTGATATGAAAATGAACACAGACATTTTTTTTTCTTGCACAAGGATGAGAGATTTTCAGACATTGACAATAATCTTGCAAAGACCTGTTTCTAGATTTGACCTTGGGTACAGCAAATAGCTTTATATTAATGAGTACTCACTTTAGATAAGACACTTTAAAAGCAAGGAGCTGAAATAGCATCAAACAAATTACTCAGAAAAAAAAAAAGTTAATGTCCCTGTTGTTAGCATCTATGAAAAATAACACATGTAAATCACTTTCAGATTTTACTTTCTTTAATTGTGAACAATGTTTGACATGTTGCATTCCCTGGACAATAGTTTGAGAAATTATTTGTGTTTTAAATATTTACCCTAAGGTGGTTTTATTTCAGAAATTGAATGGTTATCATACACTGCACTTGCTCGCTTGTTTTTTTTTTGCCTCATAATAATATTGTACTTCAAGCATTAGCAAGGATATTTGGTATAGTATGTGCTTTCTTGTAGTTTACCAGTTATATGTCATTTGGTCCAATTATCAAATAACAGCAATTTAGCTTTTTGTAGATTTTCAGAGAGAATGTTTGTACCTGGGCTAGTTCCCTACAGAGAATGCAAATTGCATTCTTGAGCTGCATTTTTCTGACACATAGCTGGTACCTTGTTCAGGACAAAACAGATTTATTTTTCTAAAATATACCTTCCATTGCCTATACAACCAACAGGAGCAATTTGGTCCCATGTTTTCACCCCTCCGTGTTTAAGTATATATGTGCAAAGTTTTCATGTGAACTAGCTCTAATCTTTTTTCAGGGTAATTGGATATTTATTCAGAATACAGTCTCAGTGGTGTTGAGATGAAAAAAAAAATCTAGGCGTTGTCTTTGGAATAAACCAAATAACCTCTGCTTTTGCTCATACTTTAGTTTGTATTGAATAGGTATTTGTAATCTGGAGAAGAAACCAGCCCTAAAAGGCTGTTGGTCATGTATATCCAATGAGCTGCCTTCATGCAAAATTGCACCATTTTTTGTTTGGAATAATAGTATTCTTCAGTCCTTTTCATATCAGCTAAGAAAGAACAAGATGGAAGAAAAAATGAAACATTATCAGCAGGTTAATGTGTGGAGTGCCCACAACAAACCCTTAGTGTCAGTGTCAAGCCTGAATTTAAAGCTTTGGGTTTTATATTTATGTCCTGAATAAACCAATAGGAACTGTATATCTGCTTTGACAGAAAAAAAGCCTAGTGAATCATGGAATCACAGAATGGTTGATGTTGGAAGGGGCCTCTGGAGGTCATCTGGTCCCACTGCACTTCATGAACAAATAATGGAAAAGGAAGAATTCTTAGTAAGTTAAATAAACGTTTCTCTTTTTTTAAGACATGAAAAATGGGACCTCCTACTCAAAGCACTATCTCTTGCCCAACTTCTCCCTCAGCACTGAAGAAGGACACTATTTCAGCAAGAGCTAAAACTCAGCTGTTAATTTTTGTGGCAGTAGGAAAACGTGCTCTGGCAGCAGAAACCAGGGAGGGCGGTGGGATTCTGGGTTGCAGAGCTGATCTCCAACTGCTCAGACATCTAGAGCAGGCAATCTTTATTTTAGTACTTTTCCTTCTACATTGCTATGGCCAGGCTCTGGGCACTGAACTTAAAAATCCCACACGGAAATCCAGGCTCAGAGTCTGGAGTTACTTTCTATTGTTTTAGGTTTCTTGAGTTTAAAACAAATATGTTCAATTTTTTAATATTATTTTTAGAGTATAATCTCCTCCTGCATTTGGCTCCCCTGTTATCAGTAATAAAAAGTAATTCAACAGCAGTTGAATTTTATGTCTGATTGTCAGAGGGATCTACTCATTGGAGATTTATTAATTTGGAATCATTTATTCAAGAGCTCTCTTCCCACCTACTATTCTCACTTCTACTCTCCTCACCATAGATTTCCCATCTAAATCCCTTTTTTTGTACATTTTAGCCTGATGTAATGTGTAAGTTTTAAATCTTTGATTTTGTCTGGGCTCTAGAAAAAGACACTTTCAAGCACTGGATGCTTGGACATGAATCAGACTATCTTAGCATAAAGTTACATGCATGTTTTTTAAAGACAAATAAAAGGTTAAGGTCCATCATACAAGTAAATAATACTGAAACCTTGGATAAATAACAAAGCAACACCAGAAGAGTAGAACTGAAGACCGCTGACTTGAAGATGTGTTGGGGTGTGAGGTGGTTAGTGCCTTGGTGGTTGCTTTGTTTTTTGCAGAACAGGAAGCATTCCATTAGGAAAAAGTCATAACAGTCAAACACAAATTCCATTTAAAAGCCATGGAATTATAATCTATATAGGGGGTAAATAGGGCTTTCCTCTGTACCTGCTAGAATCAGAAATCTTGAGTTGCAAACTAATATGAAAATAGATAGATGTTACACTATATGATGCATGAGAGAAACTGAGGGTCTTGGAAGATAAGATTAATAAAAATATGTATTTAAGATTTAAAGTGTATTAACAATTAAAAAAATTCATTTTCTATCCTTTATTGATTAGTTATTAATTTTATAATATTATTTTCTATTTTTTATCAATGAAGTTATTATTATATGAGATGGGACTATTTTTTAAATAATAATGGAGCCTAACATGTTTGCACTGAAAATAATTTCATTGTTATAGAAAAATAAAATAACTACAAAGTTTCTAGGATCATGACACAACATTTTGCCAGTTTATTGGAAAGTGAGAAAAAAGGAGAAGCAATGAAATACTTTGTGGTATCAGAAGAGATATTCTAAAACAGAAGTAAAATTCACTTTGGATAAGTCTGAGGGCTTCCAACAAAAATGGCCCTTTTAAACCCCTAGCATAAAAACAACTCCTGAATGTTCCTGTTTGGTGGTCTTTTAGGCCACAGCATATTTTCAGAATATATATATTGGATTTTTTCCCAGAAGTACTAAGTTGTCAAAAGAACATGTATGAAGAGCAGCTGAGTGTGCACAGTACCTAAATGACAGGAGGACAGCTCTAAAATCCTTCAGACATTTGAAGAAGATTTCATTTGGAAAAATAATAACAGCACTTTACCAGCCTGTATAGAAATGTAAATAATATACAGATGAGGAAGCTTATAACAGCTACAGTTCTGCAGGTCTCACACAGGCTATCAGGATGTTTCCCTATCAAGGAAAGCTATTGCTCCCCTCGGCTTTGTGTTTGGCTAATAGAAGTTTTTCCCTGTTAGGAAAAGAAAATTGTCTTCAATTTATTTTAGTAAATACAATTCCCTTGACCTCTAGTGTTTCAGGAGGGAGCAATTGTATCGATTTCAGAAACTGAATTAATGACAACAATTTATATGCATAACTATCCTTTAGTGCATTTCAGCACAACATTGCCATTTTTGTTCGATGTGTTTGCAGTGTCCCCTGTCCTTTGTGTTAAGCTTCAGCACAGAATGCATGCAGCAAGGAATTGGCTGAAATAATATTTCATGTTGCTTGGATAATACTTGCTGTTAAGTAGCTGGTTCATTTGGGAGCTCGTTCTCAGGATGTTGATTAGAAAATGCAAACATGCATTGTTTCATCTAGAAATACATACCAAGCTTGTACTCATATATTGATATAGATATTATATAGATATATGTTATATATGTATTTTAAATATATATATATTTCTATATTTCTATATTCCCTTATGTATACCAAATGCATATATACATATATATATAAAAAGTTTATATATATGCATAAAGGTTATATGTATATACACATACCAATATAAATCAAGGTAACCTCTTTCTGCATTTACAAGCATGTTTCTATAGTAAAAGACAGTCAGATGATAGGGATTGACAATGTGTGCTTCTTTCTACAGTAGAATATATCTATATATTTATATGACTAAAAGAATATGAAGAAAATATTGACATAGTCTGAGAGTATTATGTAGAAAAAAACAAACTTGCACATTCTTTAGGTCATCCAATGCTTAAAGCTGAATAAAAAAACTATTTCATTTCAGCTGACACAAACAGTTGCTTTAATATTCAAAAAATTCTGATTTTGGATTCCTTCCTTTCCATGTTTTTCTCTGACTGGAACAATCTTAAGCAGTTTATGTAATGAACAGGTAGAAGTCAGTATAAATTACAATATATGGTAATGCAAATGGTCACATATTTTGTGAATGAGACAAGATCCTCCTCAGAATTTCTGTTTTTCTCATTCTCTCCTTTTGCTGGTTCATTGGGTACTAACTTGAATGTTCTAATGCTCTTCACCTGGTTCTATAGACCTAATAATCTCATATGTTTGTAAGTCTTTGCCCATCAAAATCCCATCAGTATTCCTACTCTTTCCAAAACCTAAGGCCTTCTTACCTGTTCTTGTCTATTTTCCAAAATCCCTGTAGAATCCCTGTAGAAGACCAGGATTATTTGCACCAGTGATTACTTTTCAAAAGAGACTCAATATTGGTCCCTAAAATCATATTACATGTTAGACCTTTTTGGAGGAAAAGGAGTAAAAAAAAATCTCTCAGAATCATTAAAAATTCAGTGTTAAGCTAAGATCAAACTCTATACAATGGCCATGAACAGACAGCCTTTCATACAACAGGCAGCTTTGGAAGAAACACAAATACTTTGAAATGCTCTCAAAACATTCACATTTTTCAGCCTGGCACTGAATTCCACAGAATAAGGATTATATTTCCTTAGGCAGCACCTCCAGATTAATTCTTCCTAAATTTAGATTTATTACTAAGCTAACTATTTGAAGAGATAAGTTACCTGAACTATGGTAACTGAGGGATAGGAGCTCTTTATTAAAATAAAAGCCTTCCCAAAGGATTCAGATGTACAAGGAATGTACAGATATGCCTAGATTGTTTCCAAATAGTGCCTCAAGACAAAATGAATCAGTACTCCAGGGATCACCATGCACAAACACTCTGGGTTTAAAATTCAGATTAATTTTTAACATAGCCTCCAAAAATTACTTTTGTGCTAAAGACAGTCAATTTAAAATAATGTGCTAATGTCAGCTACAATACTGTGAGGAAATCAAGTGAAACAGGAATTAAAATGGTATATAAAAATACAAGATATTCCAGCTCTAAAATGAAGTATTTAAATAGATATTTAATCAGGGCAGTTAACCAGTAATGACACCAATTAATCAAGAAGTGGAAGCACATTCACCTTGCAACCCTTCCCCCACACCAAACCATTACATTTTGAAAAAGATTGATTGTGTTTATTTAAAAAGCCAACAGTGTAATTTAATTATTATAAGACAATGTCAAACAGCTTGTGAATTCTGTGAACACCAGAACTGTGGCCCTTTCTCAGACAAAACTCTTGTATAGTTTGTAGACATTTTGCTATATAAGAAGTACAGGATTGGGCATTTCATGAAAAGTAGGAGCTGCACATTGGGGTAGAAAGAGATAGAAAAAAAACAGTTTTTCCCCCCACAAAGAAAATGGAAAATTTCTGGTCTTAAATTGTCCTTTTCAAGTATTCTAAAAAACACGCCTCACAAGACTTAAACTTCCGTACTTGCCCAGGCAGTTCTCATCCTGAGACTCATTTTTATATAGATAATCAAAAGAGGTTTTGCAACAAAGTAAGAACACATTTTCTGATACAAATATGTTATGAGATGGAGAATGCTTTTTCTTAAAAAAAAAAAGTTTACTGAAGCATCACTTAAGAAAATAGACATACCTCTAAAAATGTCAGTAGCACCAAGTGCCTCTGACAGAAAACATGAAGCTATGTTAGTGGTAAGCATAATTTTTAAATTCCAGTTTACTACTCCAGTTGGCTGACATTTAATAATCCTTTTTCTCCCCTATACAAGTTAATTAAATCAGGATTATGTATTTATTTGCTCATGTATTTCTTTGTCACAAAAAGACTGTGATGACTGCTTAGATCCTTCTGCAGTGTTTTAAGTTTTTTACAGCCACTCACAGTGTGTTCCTGTAATGCCATAAAGAATAAGACTTGTGCAGGATTCTGAGAGATAGAAGTATTCAGGACCAAATAAGAAAGAGAAAATACAGTCAGATAACATGAACTTGACATATTGGTATGAGAAAAAAAAAATCAGAGTTCAAAAGAAGGACTGAATTATCCTCTTCTCTCTTCAGAAACTTTTTAATGTTTTATAGCTTGTAGCATTCCAGTTGCAGAGACACCTGATTAGAAATGGTTTTAGAAAGAGGAAGGAGTTAAGCAATCAATATTTACAGCTGAAGGGAAGACCTGCATGCTTCATGAGAGGATCATTGGCTTGAATGTAAACTGTATTTAGCACCTCAAAAAATCCCAGTAAGTTCCTCCTTGGTCTGTATGGTTAAACAACTACTGAGGAAGAAAGCCAGAAATGGATCTCAGAAAGGGCTGATTGGGTCCTGGGGTGCATCACACACGGCTTCACCAGCCAGGCCAGGGATTGTCCCGCTCTGCCCTGTACTGGTGGGGCTTCACCTCAAGTTCTGTGTGCACTTCTGTGTGACACAGTGCAAGAAGGACAAGCAAAGTGTGTTCCAGAGGAGGACAAACAAAATGTAAAGGCTCTCTAAGGCAAAAGTTATGAGGACCAGCTGGTTTGTTCATCTTGCAGAAGAAAATGCTGAAGGATGAACTTATGCAGCCTATGATTTGCTGTTAGTAGGGCAGCAGAGCAGGAGGTGCTGAGCTCCTCTCTGGTGATCAGGGATAGCGCACAAGGAAATGGAATGATGTTACATCAGGAAAGTTCAAAGTGGACATTAGGAAAAGGTTTTTCATTGAGAGGGGGATTGGTCTCTTGAACTGGCTCCTCAGGGAAGTGGTCATGGCACCAAATCTGTCAGAGTTCAAGAGATACCTGGATGATGCTCTTAGTCATATGACTTAAGTTTAGGTAGTCCTGCCAGGAGAAGGGAGTTGGATGCAATGATCCTCATGGGTCCCTTCCACCTTGAGATGTTCTTTGATTCTACAGCTTGATTTTGGATTCTAATTTTCCTGGTGAGCAAAAGTTATTTCCTATTCCACCAAGCTGGTGTTATTGCACACCACAAAACAAATGGATAATTTATTTTGATAATAATTGATCACTATTTTTATTAATTGATATTAAGGATGTAGAAAGAGCTCTTTGAACACAGTCTGACATAGAGTAAGCTCTAAAATCTGCCTCAGAAAAAAATTTAGGAGAGGTTGAGCAGGCTGAAAGGCTCTCTCAACCCTTTAAACAACTGGACTGCAGCTAAATTTAAGATCATTTGAAGTCTAATAGCTCTTGGCAAGAGGTTTGACATATTCTTCAGCAATTACAGTAATTTAATTGTAGTTATCTTATAGTATTAAAGTGTACTGGGCAATTTCCTGTAATAAGCTTGATTAAGATACCTCTCAAACATCTACTGTCGGTTGTAAGTCTGCTTTAGAAGGTGAATCATGCCCCATAGAACCTGTTTCTTTCATTGCCTGTAAAGAGTGTCCAGATGGTCAGCTCATAGCTAAAAGACTACTTTGTACAGAGGTGCACTTGGCCAGTTGAAGTTTATTCTTTGTGTCTACAATACTTGTTTGTAAAAGAATGGATCTCAGACTTTGAACTAATACTTTGCCTTTTTCTATGAAAGAAAAAACAATATTACACTTTATTATGATTTCCTTAAGTAGGAACGCCTCCATTTAAAAACACACCACTTCAAGCCTCAGAATCATAAGGTAAAAAAGTAGTTTTAAGCCCCAAAGAAGGAAGCACTAAGTTGGGATGTGAGTCACACTTCAAGGGATGGTGACTCCACTACTTTATTGGCATGTTTCTTCCAATGGTTTAGAACATTTCCTGTAAAGAAACTTTTCTAATATCTAATATAAACATTCCCTGGTGAACCTGATTCCATTTTCTCTCATCCTTTCCCTTGTTGCTTGGGAAAAGAGATTGATACCCACCTCACTACAACCTCTCTTCAGACCTGTGAAGTCTCCCCTTAGGCTTCTTTCCTCCAGGCTAAAAATTACCAGCTCCTTCATTGCTCCTCATAAGACTTGTCCTGCAGCCCTTTCACCAGATTTGTTGCTCTTCTTTGGATTCCCTCCAGCACCTCAATGTTTTTCTTATAGTGATGGGCACAAAACCAAACACAGTACCTGAGATGTGGAAAGTCAGTTTCTAACTGTTTTAATTACCAACTGAACCACAGCAAAGTTCCAGTCCTGACAATACCAAGGATAATATTTCTCTTTACAAAAGCATTTATGCAGAAACAAATAAAAACAAGTTTCTGTGTTCTTACAAATCCCTTTCTCTGCCTAACAAACACAGCTAGAGTCTCTCAAGTAAGCTGAATCTCTTTGTTGAGATCATCCTTGAATTTTGTATTGATGCTTTTTTTAGCTTTCTGAGTTGCAAATCATTAGACAACCTTATTTAGAAACGTCCAGGCTCTTTGTTGTTAAGGTCCTATGATCTTAAAGGTGCTCTTTTTTCATTGATTGAGACCTAATGAAAAAGATGTATATTGAACTCTTGAAAAACATTTCCTGTATTAAACCAGCAGTGAGTACAGGAAGCAGATTTTTTTAAAGATTCTCTCAGGTTTTAATATCCTTGAGATTGAGGTGAAACTTGACTTAGTCAAAGGTCAATTTCCTGTCCATCAACTCATGAAGTTACATGGATATTGCTGAAATTCTATTTCTTGTGTTTCTCACGCTGTTACCCATTCTATCAGTTTTCTAAGTGTTGTGGTTTTATTTCACATCTTCTTTCTGGAGGGATAGTCTTTTACAAAAGTGCTGACATCCTTAATAAGTGGAATGACGATGAAGGCATGAGGCAAAGGCTGGGTTTGGTCACTAGACCATTTGTACTCTACAGTCACGATGACAAAGGCTGAACCACTGAAAAGCTAGAAACACAAACTCTTGCTGTTAGAGATATGTACATTTCAAAATTTCATCCTTAAACGGTTTACAAGTCTTTAGCAGGGACTCGTCAGCTTCTTTTTTAAAATCCAAGAGCCCTCTAATGGATATTGTGAACCATGGGTGTTGCAGTGTGTTTTCCTTGTTTGACAGGTGTGCTGCTTAATTTCTGTTTTTTGTTCACTGTTTGATCTGTTGGTTCTGTAATTCCCCTGTATTGTTCTCCCCCTGCCTTTGGAGAGGCACAGGCGCCTCATTTTGTATATTGTCTTTCTAAACTTAGACCTGCTCCCTTACTGTTATTCAGTTCAGTTAAGTGTCAATTTCTTCGTTTGCCACCCAGCCACTCCCTACCTAGGCTGATCCCCAGTCTTCCCAGTTGTCAATCCCTCTTGTCCCTTCCTCCCCCAGAGTGTCAATCCTCCTTTGAACCTGCCCTTCCTTCTGGAAAACTCCCTGTCTATCCTGTGTCTTTTAGCACCCTATTGGTTTACCCAAGTTAGGTTCCTCCCTATTGCTCCTTTATTGGTTTAAGTGTAAAATGTCCTGCCTTCAACCCCTCCCCAACCATACCCCTATTGGCTCGTTACCCTAAGACCCCTCCTTCTGAGTGAAGCTATAAAAGCTCTTGTTTGCCTCAAGTCTTTGTTTTGGGGTCTTGGTGTCTTGACATCTGGGGTCCTCACCATGAGTAAATAAAGCCATCCCTGCTTTAACCCCAAGACCCATGCTGCTGCCTTTTGTTCCTGCGCCGAACCACTGCTGGGAGCTGGGATTTGCAGAGGAGCTTGCGAGGGGGATCTGTTGTGCCCCCATTGTTGTCGTTGCCTGGCTTGCGACTAATTATCGCCCAGGCACATGGGTTCATTATACAAAAGGCATTTCAGCTGTTTCTCACGGTATCATGTCAGTCTGTCTGCTAGTTAACCCACTCCTCTAAACAGTCTCTATATCTTAACAAACTCATCAGGCTTTTTTTTCCCCTCAGGATTTCTTTTGAAGCACCCTTTAAAAATTGGCATTTGCCCCTTTTGTGGCAGTACCTTGGCAACAGCCAGGACTGTTTCAAGTAAAAGTGTCCATGTCTATTTTTTCAATTAAATGCTTAAAATTGTTAGGTGATTAGCATGTGGTCCTGGTAATTTGCTGAAGTTCATTTGTCAGACTGTTGTGCAGAGTCTTCCAGTGACATCTTTGAATTTTAAACAAAATCTCTGCAGTTTTTCACATCTCATTTGGGACCCCCTCCAAGCTTCTCTGTGTGGATCAAGGAATAAAAACACCAACATTTCTTTTATGCTATGGCCATGGATTGTTTGAGTGCTCCCTCATGCTTGTATATTGATCATAAAAGAACAGATGTATTTAGAATGGCCAGAAGTTATTTGCAAGGGAATTTTATAATTCTTTGGTTTAGAAAAGACAAAAAAATCTGTATGATATTGGCATACTGTGATAACATAAATACTCCTATAAGGCATATTTTGGTTTCACCATGAAGGTTAAAAATGGGCCATTTTCTTTTAAAATAGAGACTCTATCTGATACCTCACATTGGCAAGTTACCATTGCAGTGCAGTACACACAAAGTAGCATTTTGTGATTAAAACAGTTTTGGTGGAGAAGAAGATGTGTGTCTCTTACATCCATCCCTAAAGAACCTACCAACCAGAAATCCTTTGTCAAAAATGCATTAAAAGCACATTCCAGGACATGAAAATTCAGCAGAGTATACAAAGAAAATAAGACATCAGAGCAAGCCCTCTCACTTTTCGACCCACCTTTCAGTCCCATCTCATGTAAACAAAACTTGATGTAGGTCAAAACATTGAAAATCCCATTCTGAGTAAGCTTCACTTGGGTAAACAGGATTCTTGCCTTGAATACTTCCGTTATTTTTCCCTCGTGTAGTATACTCTCTCAGCATGTAAATATATATGGTTTTGAGGTTTTTTAAAGTGGTATGGATGCATTTATTTCAGCTAAAAAATGTTCTGGTTTTATTTGAATACTCAGGCTCTTCAAGGTAGTAGTAATATGAACTGTCTTTCTTACACTTACTATTGTAAAAATGGCTTTTCTAGTCATTCTTCCCTTTTCATAATGTGAGCAAAGCTGAGACTAGATTCTACCAACAGATGTTTCAGCTCCTTTATAGTGCCAGGTAACATAAAAATCTCTGTGCACAAATATGTCAAGCGTTGTATTTTCAATAATATAAAGGGAAAAAAAGAACAAAGAGTCTCCAGTGAACTTTTGTATGTATAATGCAATTTTCAGAAGTGCCAGTCCTAAGAATTGCAGTTTGAGAGATCTACTTATCTGAATGAAGTAAATATTTGTTTATCAAAGATAAATTGTGAATGTATGCTTCCTGACAATAGACGTGCTACAGTTCAAAAACAATATCCCACAGGATCTTTTTCGCTGCATTCAGACTAATAAGCTTCTTCACAAAAATTTTTCTTTCTACTTGTGGCAGTAGAAAAGAAGATAGTAAAAATAGAGCTTGCACTGTATTTGGAAAGTACTATTTGTGAGTACATTGCAAGACAATCTTTAGTTCACCTGTCTATGACACAGATATATGAGCTTTGAAAGATATTACTGAAGTCAATTAATTTAAAAGAATTTTAATTAAAATTTAATTGGTTATGGTAGGCAAGTAGAAAGGAAATTTTTTATCTCCCTGATTTTTCCTCAGAGACTACAGCAATTCTACTATACATCATTATAACTTTGAACACCAATGCTGTTTGATGGGATCAAGCAGAATGAATGATATAGGATAAACCAGAACACTTGGAGATGTAATGTGGCTCAACAAATCAGCAAAAATTTTAATTTAATTTTCAAATTATTTTAAAAGTGAATGGGAAAGCTATTGACCAGTGCTTCAAGTGGTTTTTTACAACATTGACATATTATTCAAGGAAATAAACTTTTTCTTTTTTTGTATATAGACAAAAAAAATTAAATACTAAATAGTTTTTCTAACGTTCCATAGAAATATTGAATTAGTTTTTACCTTAGCAGATGAGTGTTTTTTAAGGTACTACTTGAATTTAAAGCACAAAAGCTACTCTGATACTAGTTTAGACCAATTGAGACAATATTTGAGGTTCATCTTGCCAAATCTTGGACAATTAACTAATTGGACTACCTTTCTTTAGTGACTATAGAGAGACCTGGACCTTTTGCATTCCTCTGAATGCCAAGATGAAGACCTGACTATTTAAGTGTGACATTGGGCACTGCTTGGAGCAGGTTGGACTGAAGAGCTCCTGAGGTTCTTCTAAACGGAACAATTCCATTATTCTGATTAAAGAAAGGCAATCCAAACTTCACATTATCTGAGGTTCCTTTTTACACATTGGTATTTATTATATTTTGGTTCAGATTTTTCACCCTGAAGATGGTCATGTTGCACCACAGCCACATGAACATCAGTATGAAAGGTAGGTCCTTTAAAATTGGTGTTGCTGTGGAATCACACCAATGTGCATTAGAAACCAATTCTGAGAGTAGAATGGGAGGGGTTTAGTGTGAAACAGCTTTTAAACCATCACATACTGGGACCATAAACAGAGGCTTTGAGTGCTTTTCTCTCATCTACATATTGCACAGTTGTAATTGCACGTTGGAAAAGTTTTGTTCCTTGGATTCTGAAAACAAGGTAAATATCCTAGAGATAGTTTATGAATCAGAAACTATCAGAAATCCTTAAAAATATGCAGTTCAGTGCTTAGCAATATGATAATCTGGTTTTAAAAAATGTGCAGCTATTTTGATGCTGCCTAAAAACATGTATCACTCTGGTTCTCAGAAGACACATTAAAATCTTATAATGTCTGTTTAAATGAATGCCTGTGTACAAAACAGTGTGGTGCACCATATGACAAATTTTTTCCCTGCTAGGCAATAATTCATTGTGTCTATTTGTTTTAAACAACTACCTCTGAAGGAAATGAGTGCTAAACAATTTATGTGAAGGGGACCTGATAGATATCATGGTCCTCTGGAAAATATGCTTTAATCACAGGTTTGTTTAACAGTTGCAGTTTATAAGTTCATAAAAGGAAAGCAAAGTATTCTAAACCAAAAATGCTGTTATACAAACCCATTATTTTTAAATTCTTCCACTGTGATTCATGTCACATTCATATTCTCATTTAGTTAACTTTCAAATATTACAATGTGGTACCAGATTTTAACTGGTTTAGACCCACACAAGTTTTTTTTATTTTTCAGAAGGTTTTTAACATGTTAAAAACCATCATGAGTTTTTTTCAACATATTACTCATTATTTGTAATAATTCAGCCATTGTGTTAGTTTCCAGTACAGAGGCTGATTGTGTCAGCAAATTACAACATGTACTTTATATTACTAAAAATTATAGGGTTACCATATTATGCATTAAATTTAATGTATGTTTCCCCTGTCTATGGCCTCCTTTCTGCTCTAGCAAACCAGAAACACTGAAGTAAAGATACACTATGTCATAGATACTCTAAAGAAGTTAGAAGCACAGAAGACAACCTCCCACAAAGCTGCATGAAGCAATATGGATTGGAGATTCACTACGGTTAATGATAAAGGAATATTCAGAAAATTCCAAAATTTATATTTCTTGGCATCTGAAAATCCTCCAACTTTATCCCCAAAATTACAGCATAAGTTTAGGAGAAAAAGCTTTCTTTCCCCAGCTAAGCAGAGAAATGCACATTCAAACTGTGCCAAAGAGAAACATAACAAATCTCTGGATTTTTCCGTTTCCCCCAAAACCTATCTCACACACAGCTGCTTTCCCAATTGTCACAGTGAGACTCTCAGATTGCTTCTCACTCAATCCTTCCTTGACAGAGCAGACACTCAAAATGTGTCTTGCCATAAGATTGAGAAGAAAAAACCCTACTTTTTTCTTTGAATGGGTGATGGAGAGAAGTTATTTATGAAGAAAAGAATTAAAATATCTCAAAAATAAAGAAACCTAAAATTATAGCTTACCACTTAATATCAGTCCTGTCATAAACCACGAATGCCACCAGTGCCATAAATCATTAAGACACACTTATCTGTACCTGATTTTTATGGCTGACTGCATTGACAATAGTTTGTGTGATTAGCTGAAATGCTGGATGCTAGTAAAAACAGAACTGTTCACTAGAAGGCTATCAATACATTCACCAGATTGTGGTTACCAATTCTAAAATAACTTGCTTTCTGAAACTCCTGTTCTCCACTTCCTCCAGACTTTTAAACGAAAAAACAAATAAATCCTGGCTCTGAATTTTATACTGTCACACACAGGACTATCAAGAGGATGAGACAGAGCAGGGGATGACTATAGTGAAAACTTTACAGGTGTTACAGAAATGAGAGTCTATCATGCCAGTTCATTTAAGCTCCATTTATGCTCAAAGTACTTACCAAGAAACTAAAAGTGAACAAGCCCTGCAGGCCCTATTCAAAAGCATTAGCAATAAACCAGCCCCCACTGTGTCACTTAAAAGTTACAAGTTCTAATTTCATGTGGGAGTTATCTGGAAAGTTTGTCTCTGCTATGATTATATCAGTCTGATTTTATTCCCCTCGTCACACAAAGCCTCAATTTTTTTTCCTGCATAATTGTCACACATCTTGGGTCTGTCTCTAATCTGCACAATTATCTACCTACACCGATTTTCAATTAAAGGATCACAGTGCACATGGCCATAGCGTATTCTTGAAAGGCCACAGCCTCTATATGCAAGCTAAGAGTTTTGCTATCAGAAAAAGGCTATGCACTGGTTTTTACCTGACATTTTGCCTTTGGTATAGCTCAGCGTGTACAAGAAATATGAAAAGCAATCCTCAGTCTCTTTCGCTGACAAATATTTAACAGAACAGCAGGGGCTGAGAGTGTTGGTGGCCTTGGCTGTGAATTGAAATGTCAGTAGTAGCACCATAATGCAGCGTCTATCTGTTCACACACTTCAGAGAATGAAATCCAAGTGCTTTCCTTATAGCAGGACAATTTAACACTTAGCAGTGCACACACATGGACACAGCAAAGAAACAAATGGCATAAAAATGGTTGAATTATTGCAAGAGGTTTTGTAATAGATTATGAGCTACATTTTCAAAGGTCAAAAAGCTCTGAGTACTGAATATGGAATTACAGACCATACAGTACAACAAGTTAGCCAATTAAAGGTTTTTAATAATGTATATTTTGTCCTTCCACAGATGAAGTCTTTTTTCTAGAAAGTCAGTTATTATATTTTGCAGGAAAAAGATAAAAAATTTGAGCTAAATTTTATTTCAGGAAAAAATGCTGCTAAAATTTTTGTCTAGCAAAAAGAAGGCATTCCGAACAAGCACACTGGTTTAATGCCATCTTGGTTTTGGCTTGTGTCTTCACATTTTTCTCTATGACATCCAGCTCAAGAGTTAATTTCTTTTGATGTCATTTGACTAAAAAGACCAAGAAAACAGGGTCTTGCCTGCAATCAAGCCCACCAAAGTTCAGTCCATGAACAAATTCTGTATGAATCCTTAGGGAAGATTGTCTGGAACCCCATCTATTTAGTCATTTGGATAATAACAGAGACATAAGCACTGTCTTCTGCGCTCTTGCCTCTGTTTTAACAACTCATTTACATGGTAATTTGCTTGCCTAATCCATTGTTGTGTACATGCAATTATTAACTTCCTAGGTTTTGATTTTCACTAAAGAAAACCCTTCTGTAATTTGTTTCCCTGTATATTCTCCTCACAGTCATGAGCTTTGCAGCTTTCTTCTGTGTTCGGTTGTCCAGTGTATGATACTTTTTCACTTTTCATCTGAGCTTTAATGTTTTATTTGCTTCACATCACCCATAACAATTTCTTCCTCCTTCTTCCTGAGTAATTTGAGTAAAAATCACATGCCTTTAAAAAAAAAAAAATATAATTTTTCATTTTATCTTCTCCGGTATATTATTTAATGAATTACATACTCATACCTTAACTAGGTCTGGATACTTTTAGACCTCAGGAAGTTAGAGGCACTCTGGGTTATAACTATCATACTCCTCATGTACAGATTGGACTACTGGGTGAATAAAAATTTTAGGTTCCTACTGTCTTGTCTCTATTTGATTTACTTGTTATGAAGACATGATTTAATTCTGCCATGACCACCCTTGTACACACTTCTTTATTCAGCTGTGTTATTGTGATCTTTTAATAAATTTGCTTATTTCCTCTGCCTACTCCATCACATTCTCTCCCAGAATTTCCTGGTTTTATATTTTCCTACCTACACATTTAACATGGACTTTCTCTAGGAAAAAGAGAAGCAGTCCAGTAAATTTTACTTTCCCATTATAACCCACTCACCTATTACCAATGTCAATGCTTCTCATCTGTCTTTTTAAAGAGATTTTATTTTGTTCATCTGAATTAAAGTAAAAGATTTCAATGCACTGTTAAACAAAGGGCAGATACTTTGAATAGTCTTCTATTACGTATCTCAGCAGTAAATTCTAATGTATTAATTTAATATCACTCTGTGGCCCGGAGAATAGTCATAGATTATGTAGATAAAATATGCATAGTTATCATGACAGCCTCCGCAGGTTTTTTCTCCCAATTTATGATGCTGTATATATTGTCATATATCATCACACAATGAAAAAGAGTGCTATGAGTTTCTCCTTGTAGAGGCCTTAGCAAAGTAGTTTTTAAACCTCATAGGTAATTCTAGCCGTTCTCTCCTTAAAACTAATATTAAATAATGAAAAGCAATCTAAAGCCAGTTCTTGGTCCTAGATGAATGGTGAGTATGTGCAAGGTTAGATTCAATTCTGTGCATTCAACATCTAAGTGCCTGGAGGTTGACTATACACTAATTATCTGTGCATCTATCACAGTCAAAGGGCATCTGGGGATCTATTCAATTTCTTTAATAGAGGCACACTGTGTAATTTGCCATGCTTGACTGTCACCACAGCTTCCTTTTCATATCTGAGCTCTGGCACCGTACCGCAGTATCCAGGCTCATTGGCTCTAAGGACCCCAAAGACTCCATGTTCAGGTGACCTGTTTCTTTAGGGATGAAGGAGTAGCTCTCTAGACTGTGCTGTGCACACCTGTTAATATTTTCTTAGGTTCCAAAATAAAATAAAAAAAGCCCCAGCATCATAGGAAGAGGGGGAATGGATAAGGAAAGCAGGATGTGACAGCAGAGGTATGCCATACTCCTCTAGGGAAGAAGCAGGGTCCACGAAGATACTTTAGGGCACCTGGAATGGCAGATTCAGGAAACTAAATCCCACCTTATATTGCTGATCTTCACTGACTATAGCAGGGTGGAGTGGGTGGATCCTGGCCAGCAACTTGTTCAGTCCTCTTGTCCCAAGCAGGATGGGGAAGAGAATTAGAAGTGCAAAAGCAAGAAAAACTAGTGGATTGGCAGAAAGAAGGAAGGAAGGAAGGAAGGAAGGAAGGAAGGAAGGAAGGAAGGAAGGAAGGAAGGAAGGAAGGAAGGAAGGAAGGAAGGAAGGAAGGAAGGAAGGAAGGAAGGACAGGAAGGAAGGAAGGAAGGAAGGAAGGAAGGAAGGAAGGAAGGAAGGAAGGAAGGAAGGAAGGAAGGAAGGACGGAAGGAAGGAAGGAAGATGGCTAGATGGACAAATAGTACCCAAGTATTCTGTTCTACTGACAAAAAAAAAAAGTAATTAAAAAGAAGAAAACCACAATCTTTTTATTCCTTTTGGCTCCAATACCTTGAGTACTGTATTTAGAAAGGAGCACTATAAAAAATACCTGTTATAAAAAAAAAATCAAGAGAACAAAAAATGTTAAGGAAACAACCAATTTATCTAGCAATGTCTGTATCCTTGTCTCATGGTGCTTTTTTTTTTGACTCTGGACATGGGGGTTTCATGATAATACTCCAAGTTATCTTTGGAGTATTTATTTGTCTGGTTAAAGATGAATGACAAGAGCTTTCTGGGCAAATCTATGCTACTCATTGTCAAGGGGGGATGAGAGGAAAAAATCAACACACACTTTGCAGAGTTTGAGATATTCTAGAGGATTTAAAAACTAAGCAAGAATAATGGGGGAAGGAAAAGTCATTATTTATGTAACAGTGATAGGTGAACACATTTGCAGCTTTCTTTATCTTTAGAAAATGTTGTATGTTTCTTGTATTTGATAGGAGTTACTTCAGATAAATGTAGCTGTCAGAAAAGTAAGTGATTATGCTAGCATTTTGCTTAGGTTCCTGGTAGATACAGTGGGAACAGTAGATGTTTCCAACTGAAGGACACTATTCTTATTCTTAACTCAGCAGGATCCCAGTCTGTCTGTAATACATGCTTGTCTACATAATTCACACACTTATTGCTGTCAGAGCATAGCTAATTTCTGTCCTTTACCTATGCCATTTACATTTGATTCCTTGGTAAACACTCCCTCAAAACTCAAGAATTCTTTAAAAATAAACTTCTTTTTTTTTTTTTTTTTTTTTTTTTTTTTTTTTTAATGGTATGGTTTTGTATTCTAATTTCCTGGTGAAAGTTGCAGTGTGGCTCCTGGTCACCATCTGTCTCACATCTTAGTTTTGTGACCAAACTCTTGGATGTGCCTCTATAGCAAATGTGATGAATGATCATTGACAAAACTGTCTGGGCTAGTGAACATGACTTTTTTTCAAATGTTACTTTTAAATATGATAAAGATATATTCAGTATAACAACACAACTATTTTAATAGTGTTTTTAAAAGTGTCTTTATGTATTTCAAATTTCTCACTTCCACATAGAGAACTGTGGAGATACAAATCTTCCTATAAAAAGTTAAAAGTACAAAAATCCTGCAATTCACATGAGAAATTGTTCCAAAAATGATGTTCACAAGAAAAAAAAAAACCTCAAAGGTATACAAATGCAGTAATGAAGAGGCCAGGGTCATAAAGCTTGCTATTTTTTACATGCCTCAAGAAAATGGCTGACTATAAATTTTTAGAACTGAGTATAAAAATGTTGTGAAAAGCTGAGAAGTTTGAAATCTAAAGGAATCAGACAGTATTGCTACGAGTATTTGTGATACAATAGAGATTGCAACTAAATATAATATTTTTTTAAGTTTCTGTGTCTTAAAAAGGACTTTGTAATCAGTTCTTGAATGAAAGATGACTTCATCTTTTCACCTAATGAAGTTGGAAAAATCTATGTTTTAATCACCACTAGAACTCTAAAACCAACATTTATTGATTGGTATGAATTTTTTTCATTTATTGATAGGTATTAATTTTTTTAATATTCACATCTTTTTGCAGATTATAGTCTGTGGGTTCATTTTGACTTCCAGCTGACATGTGGTGGCCAGAGAAATCTTTCCATCTGCATGTAACAACAAGGTTGCAAAAAGATTTTAGATATGACTCTTATCTGGGCTTATTTTACCTTCACTGGAATTGACCCCAAACATCTTTAGCTGCGGAAACAATAACCTAATTTAAACCATCATCGGGCTGTATAAATGCTATAAAAAGACAGAGATACACCTTCAAAGTGTGATTCATTCAATCTGAAGATAAATATCTAAAATAATTGGGGGGAATAATCACCCTTTGAAAGGGTCAATTTTGTCCCTATGCCTGCCAAGCAAACCTATATGACTGTGAAAGGAATGACACAGTGAAGGCAACTCTACTGACTGACATCTAAGTGTTGGAGTACAACATAACTCAAGGAAGAACACACTGAAATAACTGAGCAGCACAGATCAGCATTTATGTCCAAATATAACTATCTGCTCTAAAATGAACATCTAAGTTTGCTCTGTAGACAACGCCACAGGGAGTTTCCATGGCTTACTTCTAAGGGGGTGTTTCATGATGTGAAAGTGTTTCATGGTGTGAAAGTGCTAAAACCAATGACTATCTCCAAGTAACTTTGAACTATGGATATACAAAATCATGCTGCTATGGACTTAGCATCTAGGGGATTTCTCTGTCTTCCAGAGTGCACAGCTGTTATTTAACCATGACCAGTGACAGGACTGGAGGAAACAGCATGGAGCTGAGTCAAGGGAGGTTTTAGGCTGGATATTACAAGATTCTTCAGCCAGAGGGTGGTTGGGCACTGGAACAGGCTCTCCAGGGCACTAGTCAGAGCATCAACCTGACAGAGTTAAAGAAGTGTTTGGACAATGCTCTTGGACACATGGTGTGACTCTTGGGGATGTTCTCTGCAGGGCTAAGAGTTGGACTTGATCATCCTCGTGGGTCCCTTCCAACTCAGGTTATTCTGTTTCTATGATTCAAAGTACCAACAGCAAAGTGTTCTTGGCATAGATTGGTTTTCTTCGTTAGTCAGTAACTATCCCTGCTTTTCTCCTTCGTCTTTGAGGAAAAGTAAGCAGCACCAGTGGTGCAGTACTCCAACAAACTTCCATCAATTTGAACTGATGCTACCTTTCAGTTACTAAAGGAACATTAAATTTATTATAATAATTTTAAATACACAGACACACATGCACTAAACATATAGTCCCAGTTTAACAGTATTTTGAACTGTGACCTGAACATTAAGAGGTGCTCCATGTGAATACCCAGTACTAGACAATTTAGGACAATGATTGTCATTAAAGCACCTTCCATCACCACTCAGTCTCTAAGAAATGTTAACTAATTTTTTTTTGATTCCTCAGAGCAAAGCTAAGAAAAAGCAAAGAACCCCAAAATAAAAGATTGTCCAATAAGGTAACATAAGCAAGGCTGATTCCTTATATAAATCACATTAGTTAATCTCATTTCTTCAAATAGCCAGCTGAGTGATATGCAGAAAGAAATTCCAAAATTGTATACTTTCATATAAAGTGAGTTTTTTATTAATGGAAAGTAGTTCTAGTCAATGAAAGATTTATTAACTCTTTATAATTCCAATCAGTAGAACAAAACATCAAGAGTAAAGTGTGCAGTAATTAAATATTAGTCTACTTAGGGCTTATGTATGAAAAAAATTGTTAAAGAAAAATTTGAGATCTAAGAGAAAAACATAACTACAATGAGCATGTGCAGCCCTTGAGCAGTTACAGCATTTATTGTTTATAACTAAAGCAGCCATGTTGTGTCAATAACAAATAAAACATCAACAGCACTTCTAAGGAAATGCCAGCAAATTAAGGTTCATGGATTAATGTGTATTCATGGTGCTTCACTGTCAGGGAAGTACTGAGCTGATCACACAGCAGATCCAGCACAGAAACAATAGAGTAAAATACTTTTATTTGAAAACAGGAAAAAAAAAGAAACAAAACCAAAACCTTTTGCAATTTAGTTGGAGAAGGTATGCCTTAAGCAAATCTCACAGCAGCAGTAAAATAGAAAGTGCTCATTTTCCTATGAGTTTCATGTGATCTTTTGAGCTGCATCATCAATTATCAATTTCCTACCCCCTATGGCTCCTGGATCAAGAGGCAGACACATTGATCAAAATGTTACTAAAGCATCAGTTAGAAAGATATGTCTGGATGCTATTTAAACACTTTGCCCTTTTCATCAGATTCCGAGGGAGGTGGAAAAAGAGTTTCCTACCAGACCATAATTTTTCTGAAATAAAAAAATGTATTTTTATTAAATCCTTCATGTATAAGCCAAAGAGTAGATCTTGTAAAAATAAAATCGATTAATTATTTGTAATGTAAAATCTTACAGTTATACAAGTGAGCAAATAATTTAGGCAGTGTTTTATACTATTTTGTACTTCAAAAAGTTAAGAACTGCTAGGCAGTTTTAAAGATATGAATTATAGGTGAATAAACAATGGGGAAAATGTAATATGACTTTTTCCATCACTGTGACTTACAGTGTTAGAAGCCAAGTAGAAAATATGACTCAGCTTTCTGATAATGTCAGACTCTGCAGCCTTCAGGGTCCAAATGGAGTCCTCTCACTGCTAGCAGCCTCTAGGACAATTACAGCTGGCTATTGCCCAAATTGTTTTAACTTTAGCTTAGATTGGTAGATACATGTGATACAATGTTTTTTATTAGAATAATTTTGGTATATTTCTGTCACAAACAAATTGTTTAAAAAAAGTATTTATTCTACGTACTTATAACACTATGAACGGCTAGAGTAGTATGTCAACAACTCCTTTTACAGCTGGACATATCTGACTCATGGGATCATACCTCCCATGACACTTTTCCACTAGCATTGCATCTTATTGTTGGAGGACAGAAAATAAGGTCAATTTCCTGTCCTGTTTTGATAGGGGACTTCCAAATAGATTGGAAGGACTTTCAGTATCCACTGGGAACAAAGCAGTAACTACTCCCAGTTGTTTGTCAACCCAATACAAATGCAACAACCACTACATTAAGAAAAAAAAGCTTAAAAGTACAGGCTTTAGGGAATTCATTACCTGGTTTAGAAAAACTGCTCTTAACAGCAATAAATTCCAACAACCATTTAACTTTCAGGTAATAGAGCATGTCCTTGGTATGCATTTTCTCATTTACCAATATAGTTTTTAAAACTACTGTAGCTCTTTCTGGTTTTGCAAATGCAATGTAAAATACACATGGAATCAAAATGCAGTTGTTATAAAATAATAGTACTGTTCTTTGGGGTTCCTAAGAGATTGAGAAATAATTTTGTGTGTGTTGATTTTATTATCTCACCTGCTTCTTCTTAATTTCATTCTATTTCTTTCCTCTTTTTTATTATGTATGAGAAAAAAAGTAATACTCTTTGTATTATGTGCCCAGAACATTAACAGATGCACTCAGAACTCTTTTTACAGCACCTTAAGGATTAGGGAGTATTTTATTCCTATTTTAAAAATAATTCTTTCAATATCTGGCAGATATTCTGCTGATCAGATTCCAACAAGATGAATAAAAATATTCCCTCTGTTGCAATGACTTACAAGTTTTATCTCCTTACTCAATAAACTCAGAATATATCCTATATGTTACTGAGCATCAGTGAGCTGCATGCTATGAAATGTTTTCTCTCAGCTAGTTTTATATTATCCAGTTTAGAGACACAAAATGTTCAATTTTACCAACCTGTTGATTTTTACTTTATTTAAACTAAACAGTTTACTTGAGAAGTAAACTGTTTAGTTTAAATAAAGTAAAATTTGGAGACCTACTTTTAAAGCCTAACAGTAACCTATAAGATTTATAAGTAAAATGGGTAAGAGGGCTGACATAGTAAAAGTTTTTCTATTTATCTATCTATCTATCTATCTATCTATCTATCTATCTATCTATCTATCTATCTATCTATCTACCTATCTATCTATCATCTATCTGTCTATCCATATTTGTGTATATCTAAGTCTATGTTGAGAGAGACCACTGTATGGTGCGTTCTAAATTTAATCACAGAATACAATTTTATTTCAAATTTAACCCCCCTTAAAAATCTGCTTAGGAAAGGATATTTTGTGTTTACCCAATATGCTAAATTAGTTCAGAAAATAATGGATTTTTCACATGGGGAGATGTTTTAAAGTGAATTGTTTACTAGACATCTGCATAGAGTGATTAACTTGTTCAGCATTACTATGAAACACTTGTTTATATTCCTGAGAATATTAGTACCTCAAAAAAAAAAAAAAAACCATAAAAACGACCTGGCAACTATATAAGAGCTTGGAAATCTGGATGCCTTGACTACAATTTCCAGTCAAGTCTCTAGGTTGATTGTTGCGTTCTTCTCCATTGTCATTATGCAACAGAAAAAAAAAAAAAAAAGTTCAATAAACTCACTGATTTCCTATTTCAGAGAAATTATGTTAGTAAGAATTAGAGGTTGGTAAGGCCCATCTTTATCCATGGGGATGTAGCCAAACAGCAAATCCTAGAAAACAAGCTGAAAACCTTTTATGATTAAGTTATTGGCAGTTAGATGGGCACAAACTAAAACACAGGAAGCTCCCTCTGAACATCAGGAAACACTTTTTCACTATGGAGGTGATCAAGCACTGGCACACGTTGCCAGGGAAGTAGTGGGGTCTTCATCCCTAGAGATATTCAAGAGCTCTTTGGACATGGTCCTGGACAGTTGATTCTGGGTGGCTCTGCTTCAGCAATGGGGTTGGTCCAACTGACCTCCATAGGTCCTTTCCAGCTTCAACCATTCCGGGACAAAACAGGTTAGTCTAGCAGTAGAAATAAAATCTGTTTATATATTAATTTATTTCTCTCTACCCAGCTGATCTTGCTACAGCCAGCCTTGTTTCAGTCCATCAAGATTTCTGTAAAGACGAGCATGTCTAGAACACAGTGTTTGTACCACAAAGTACATTTTTAAGTCTTCCTTTCATTCAGGTCTGTCCGTTTTTACAATTAGATTTTGTCAGAAATTGGACAGTTTTCCTAAACCTCCCAGTTAAGGGTTAGCAGAAGAGTTCTGACATCCAGCATATCTGACTAGTTCTTCCTTCTCACTCTTTCACTGTGAGATGGAGGGTGAGATGATATTCCAGATACCTGAAAGATAGATTACTATGAGCTTTGGGGTTTTTTCAAAGCCCTTTTACTTGACTTCAAGCCAGTGTGGAACTGAACTGAAGGAGGCATTCTAGGAGTACACCTCGTGCATTCCAACAACTAATCACATAAAAACATTAATAACAATACTAACAATAAAAACAATAATAACAATAATAACAATAACAACAACAACAATAATATATTATGATGACGACGACGATGATGATGATGATGACAAAAACTAGACTGGAGCTAGACTTCATTAAAATCCCTCATATATTTACAATGCTGGTCCTGGAAAGCAAGTGTTTTTCCACACAAATCCCACCAAGCCACACTACTTGCTCCAATACAAAGTAGCATTTCTAAAGGGTCAAAGAGTGGTTGCTGTCAGGCGCTAAAGAAAGGTTAGATGACTCTCAATCATCTGAGTCTCATGACTCTCAATCATCTGTGAATAAAAGGGCAAGCTATTCACTCATTCTGTAAGAGCTCCTGAAGAAGCACTTTTTATACTACAGTTTTAGAAATGAAGTTTAAAATACATTTTCCTTTTATATAAATTTATATACTTAACCACTGCTGACCTGGACTGGATTTCATGAAGAGCCCTACAGATAGTGGCAGCATGTTCTCCCATCACTGGCCTCTTGGATCACCCAAGGAGTCTACTTCTTCTAAACCACAATATTCCAAAAGGTCTCCTAATCCAATTTTAGGTGTTCTGTAAATAAATAATCTTTTTTTTCTATTGGAAACAGATGAGCAGATTATCATGCATCTGCTTATTTTCATATGTGAAATTCTTAACTGTACCTACTACTTGACCGCATGCTTGAATTCATCTGTGAAAATAGAGTGATGCTATTTACTCAAGAGAACTCTAGTCTCCTTAAAATAAACATTACAGGAAGATCCCTGGTGTTTTCTCACTGAGAAACTTGCCTAGTTTATAACATATGTAGTTTCTATATGATAAGGTACTGTAGGCAAGATGAATCAAAACTGAAATAATAATGAATTATTTTGCACCTGAAAATTCAACGACTGCTCAAATGCAAAAAAATAACTTGCATCTAGAGTTACTATGAATTCTGCTTTACTATTTCAGTCTAGAATTAAAAATACATTGAATATATTTTTGTCTCCTCCTATTTCATCCCTTTGATTCTGCAGCTGGAAAAAGACAATCTTGGTTGTGTGTACAGACCAGGGGATGGAGGCTGGAAAGCCATGCTGTGGAAAGGGGCATCCTGCTTGATGGCAAGACAAATGTTAGTCAGCAGTGCCCCAAAGGTGTCCTGGGGTGCATCAGGCACAGCTCTGACACCCAGGCAAGGGAGGGGATTGTTCTGCTCTGCTCTGCTCTGCTCTGCTCTGCTCTGCTCTGCTCTGCACTGGGGTGGCCTCACCTTGAGTGCTGGGGGCAGTTTTGGGTGCCACAACACAAAAAAAAAGACATTAAGCTATAGACAGTGTCCAAAGGAGGACAATGAGGATGGTGAAGAGGCTGGAGGGGAAGCCAAATGAGGAGTGGCTGAGGCCACCTGGTCTGTTCAGCCTGGAGGAGACCGAGGAAAGACCTCATTGTGGTCTTCATCATCTTCACAAGGGGAAGTGGAGGGGCACATAGTGATCTATTCATTCTCATGACCAAATAAATAAATACATAAATAAATAAATAATCACTCTGAAGTTATTGTACCAAAATACTGCCTTACTTCAGAAATTAGGTTTATGGATTTCAAAATAGACTATATATAGCCATTTTACTACCCTGCCCTGCCCCGCCCCCCCATTCTCTCTGTATTATGTGCAATTAAATTGCACATAATACACTTTTCATACACTTTTCATTTGAAAGTAGATGCCTGTCTAGGAACAGTGTAATAAATACTTGGTATATATTCAGCCTCCTAGACATCGCTGTTATTTCATTCCTATTTTCCTCCATAGTCACAATAAACAGAAGAGTAATGCATCCAAAATTTTGGTTAAAGAAGCGTGATCTCAGCACTCTGTTAAATCCTCATCATTGTAAGAAGTTTGCTCATTCCACTGAAAGACAATGCACAACTTTGCAATTTTTCTTTTGTGTGCAATAAGGGGAATGTGGAACACAGAAAATGCTTTTGCTAAATCTCAAAGAAGCTCCCAGAACTAGCTTTGCAAAAGAATACTACATAAAAATATCACCCTGAATCTGCTTTTCTTCTTGTAGTTGTTATACTCTCTTGAACAAAGAGTAATGGCAAAGACCAAGTTTCATCTTTGTATGAAACTAGCAATAAAGGTCCACCCACATCTTGCTGAGCATTGTTATCGTCTCAGCGATCCTTTTCCCAGTCCTTTGAGTAGACCTGCATACCTAAGATAAATGCTATTTTTCATGAAGCTTAATAGTACAGGTTACAAAATATATTTATTCTCCTTCCACAGGCACTGAAAAGTAATCCATGTATGTGAATATTTTATATTATATCAAAGAATGCCCAAAATATCTGACTGCAGAGAATGGGATGGTTTGATCAATTCCTGTTACCAAAAAATTCCTCAAACCTACCCTCAGGAACCCTGAAAAAAGGCTTTGGACTGGATTTAGCTGTGATAATGTACTTCATGCTGATAGGAAGGAAGCCTGGTTGGGAAGGATTCATCAGGGGCTGGCAGAAGTCCTGTTTCCAGTTCCAGAAAGAAGTTAATGGGAGCAGTGAGCTGCACTTTCCTAAAGACTGTTATGTACTTAGCCTCATGATTAGTCTTAAGAATGTAGGAGTTCCAACGGTTGAACTTGATTATCCTGGAGGTCTTTTACAACACTGGCCATTCTATGTTTGCATGACCTGTGAGGACTTAGCAGGACACTCAGGAGCAGAGGGCATTAAGCACTGTCAGCCAATGAAATGGTTGTTGTTAGTGGACAAATGTAAAGTACACGATGACTGCCCAGCAGAGTTTTCAGAGTTGCTTCTACTGGTGGTGCCTGTAACGGGGACACTAAAGAACCAGGGGATCTGCTACAGGACCAAAGATGAAAGAGATAAATAGACCTGAAGTCTCCCACTCTTCCTTATCATTTTTAGGATTGTTAACAGGAGATTGCTGCAAAGCTTTCCAACATCTTTGTGGCTAAATCCAGGCAGTGCTGTCCATCAGGTACTTCCACAGTAAAAGAAGATAAATTACTTTTTTCCCTCTACAGTTTTACAATCTCAAAATAAATATTTTCAATTCAATTCAAAATCTCCATTAAAAAAATATGGAGTTGATGGGTCCTTTTTAGCCCAAAAGTTTTTTAAATATTCATTGAGGCATAAGTCAAAAGACCCTGCAGTTACCACAATAAAAAATAATGACAAAGCAAAGAGAATTCTTCAGAGCAATATGTTCTTCATGCTTATATGTTTCCCTTGGCACTATATTTTGGCTGTTAGGACAAGCTGTAGAAGTAAAGTAGGAAGTGTAACTTTGCAAGATATCTCTAATTTTAAATCTTAGAAAATTACTTATTTTTTGTCTCTTTGCACTATTTTTAACTTGTTAACTCTTTTTGCTGTTTTTGATAATATACCACATGTATTTATCCATTCTGGAGCTCATCTTAGGATTGTACTGCATTGTTGAGCTTAGTATTGAACATTTCCATGAATGGGAGAAATGAAGGGTCCACAACTTGTTTGGAAAAACTATTCCAGTGTCTCACCACCCTTAAAGAATTTCTTCCAAATATCTAATCCAAACATACTGTCTTTCAGTTTAAAGCTGGTTTTGATTTCAAATAGTATTTGTGTTTATTCATGCTCTAGCAGCTCAAGACTTGGACTCTTCTCATGATGTTTCTGCTGTAATTACTGTAGCAGATATTTTGGTGACCCACCGGGGACCCTCACCTCATATGGACTGAAAATGTTCAGGTTTCATCTGTGCTCCCTGGTAATGACTGAAAGCTGGTTTTGGGGACACTTCTGAGCAGTGAGGTACATGCCTTCTGGTAGGGGCTTAAAAGGTTGGGTGCTGAGAGAAATTAAGTAGAATGAAGTGGTGGCTGGGACCCAAATGGAAATTTAGTTTTCCAATGTACAGGTCATGCAGGATTTAAGGGAACCAGGTTTAGTCCTTCCCTCCTCTATTAACAAGTAGAAAAAGCAACCCACAACTTCAATTTTTCACTTTAGCTTCAACATTTGAAATGAGTTTTGGCTGGTTTGGGGCTTGGGGTTGGTGTGTGTTCATGTGTGAGTGGCAGCCTCCAGAGAAACTAGAGCACTGGCTTCAGGCTAGTCTGGCTGCTGACCACATACCATTTTTTGGGGGATGACTGGATGAGGAGGCCTTTCCTCTGATCACATACCATTATTTGAGGGATGACTGGATGAGGAGGCCTTTCCTCTGATTAAACAGGGATTCAAGACAATGTGGTTTCATGTGTGTCAAGGGTACACATACAAGAAAAAGCTTCTTACAGCACTCAAGCTGTTAGTCATTACAACTCTAACAAAATGCTTACGAGAGGGAAAAATGTATTCAAGTAAAGGCTACATTTCCACATCCTTTTCAATAACCAAGCTAACACATGCAACATGGTTTAGTGGTAATATGGAGGAAATTCTAGAGGAAAATTAGCCAGAGAAACAACATATACAAAATTTACCCGTCTTCCTGAAAGCAGGTCTACAGAGATTAAGGCAAATCAAACGTGCCATATTACAGACAAAATATTTAGAAAATTCTCATATTTAAGTATTTGAATGTTCAATTTATGTATTTGGTTTTTTTCATCTTTGATAGCACCTCTTCTGTAAAAAAATGAGCCTCCTAAATTCTTGACTATATTAGAAGGTCTTGAAAGCTCTGTTCCTGATAGCAGTTTGGAGAGGGAAAATAATACCATGAGATATCAGCCTTCCCTCATACCTGGAAGGAATTGCTTTGACTCTAAGCGAGAAAAAGTCTAAATGATTCTGTCTGCAATCCAGGTGTAATCAAGTTCATCTACTCTCTGAAGCCTTGCCTTGGAGAAATACTTTTTTGATGAAGAGTGCAGCTAATTACATTGGAATTAAAACGCAATATTTCTACCTACTAAATAACTGTAACTCAAATTGAAGTGAGAAAAATTGCCAGATTATGTAAAATAAGCCCAGTGTGGTTCTCTGGGCTGAGCAGCATAATATTGACAATCAGCTAGGATCACTTTTTATACATGGTAATTCATTTTAGAAAGGGTAATCCCTAACATCCCATTTTTTAACTAAATATGTTCTGAACATATGATAGTCACTACTTTAAGGCCAAACAAGCACTTTAGATTTATATGTGTTTCTGAGATTTCAAAAGTAGGGAAAAACAATCAGAAAGTTTAATAGCTGTATTCAGGACACTTATAATTGCTATGACATCTATAAAGATGTGGAAAGAAGGGTACATGAAAAGAGAAACTCATTTTTTTACAATGACAATTCTGGAGTACCATTAATGGTTCTATTGCAGTTTCATCTGAGGAAATTAGGTCTTTGATTTCTTTAGAATGTATTTGGTGTTAACTCACATGGGAACTGCATCTCGTGCAAAGGAAATTGCAATGTAAGAAGTTTGACATACTTTTCCCCACACTTAATGTTCTATTTCCTTATTTGGAACATAACATAAAAGTCAATTAGACACAAAAAAAGTAGGAAGGGCTTTGACAAGACATATTTATCAGCCATTTAGATGGAAAGCTGAAAATACTTAGAGTTCAGACTGAATGGGAATTTATGTTCAAAAACAATTTAATATAATATACTGAGGAAACCCTATACTTCAACTTCTATATGTTTCCTTTATAGGAACTTTTATAGAAAGGAAAATAAAGCTGTTTATAAATCCATCATTCCTCCAGATTTTAACATTTTACTTTTGATTCCCTTTAAACTGGTTTATTTGTACAAACATTATTTAGCTCAGTGTGCTCTGTTTATCTCATATAAACACATCTTTTTTTTTTTTCTTTGTGTTTGATATTTTCTGTCTTTAAGCTAACAAATGAGAAATGTTCTTTTCTTCCTTGTTCTCCCACAACTGTTCAGTATGAAGTTTCTGTTTCATCAATGTCCAAAATCTAAGGATTTTTGGTTGAATTTCTGGGACACCATTACAAACATATTTTTGCTCTTTCTGGCAAGGTAAATTATCTGCACGTAGAGGTGAAAAGGTTGTGAATGTCATACCTTGCTAAATTAAGGGTTCTGATGAGGAAAAAAAAACTATAATAAGGTTTAACAGGTTAAAATAATGGTTAAAAATACTGTCTCAATATTAGAAGATGAAGACAGTTACGCTCTTACATTTTTCAAAGAACAAGTATTGAAGAAAAAAACCCAAAAACTGTAGTAAGGCCATACATGAGAAGATACAATATATAGGCATGAACAATAATACATCAATTTGCAATGTGATATCTCAGCAATTGGTTATATTGTGTGCAGTATTAAAACCTAGATAGATGGAATTGATTGATCAAAGGGAAATTGAACCACTACCAAATTTTCACTGCTAAATTAAAGATTCTCATGTGTCTTCCCTCTCTTACTTTTGCAGTCTAAATGCACACAGAGGGAGTCAGAAACTAGTTTTAAACCAGTCAAAATAAGACATAATAGCCAAATCATTTTCAATTTTTTTTTTCATGCACTGAAAAACAATGAAGTTTGGTGAGCAAAGCTTACAGGAAAAAGTCTGCCTAACTAAATTGCTGTAAAGCATTTAATATTACTGCAGTAACTAAGAAAAAGAAACACCAATGGTAAAAGTAGTAAGAAGTTATTAAATCATATCTCACACTTAATAAGCTCTAGGTATGACATGAAAATCGAGGTTTTATGAAACATTTGCAACTTCAACTCTTGGTAGTAGTGCACTGCTATTTCTTACAGAAAACCAGACAGTGGTCACGATAAGAAGCATTGCAATAATGAACTGGCTGGGAATACCTGGGAAACTTACTTCTATTTGGAAAATGCTGTGTTTCTTAGTCCTGGGAGCAAAGTCTAGTTAAAACTACTGAACACAGAATAGGAAGGGCAAAAGAGTGAGGCTAGCACACTCTCCTGGAAGAATCAGCTTTTGGACTTTTAGTATCACATCTCCTGTACCTGCCAGGCAAGCAAGAGTGCTTCCAGTGCCTTTTGTTCCACCTACTCTTTTGAGGCAATTTTAAAATAAAATATTACTCTCCTCTTTTGAAAAGGCTCAAATGTTTACACTCAGGCAAGAAATAAAGGTTATATATTATCTGCTGAATCGGGTCCCTGGAGAGGTGCTGCAAACACTCCTGTCACCGTCCTCACCATTTCTAATAAACTCATTTCTACAGCTCACTGCTCTGTGTTGGATATTGTTAATGTTATTCTAACAACTTCCAAAGGCACAGGCAACTCTGCAGCTACTGCACCCCACTCGTTAGCATGTGGGAGTGAGAGCAATCTTCTTCTCTTTGACCTTGGTGCAGAGTAGGCACATACCATTGAAAAACAGAGATATGAGGCCCAGGTACAGAGGGAATGATTCTTTCTAAGGCAATTGCTGATGGTTATTCCCCTGAAGCACCTGTGGTGGTGATAATGCATTACTAAACTGTGAGAAGGTCCTGCTTGGTTAAAACATAGGGATTTAAAATTACTTACTACAGAAAATTCTTAAAGATTAACTACTCAATAGCATAAGAAATTAAAGAAAGCTCTTACCAGTCTTAAACCAAGGTATTTTAAAATGTTCTGGAAGTTATGGGGAAGAAGGTTTTACCTTACAGAATTCTATAGCAAGAGAACAAGTTTTATTTGAAAACCTTGTCTTCTCTCACAACACACTTTTCAATAATCTTCTCACCCACTGGGCAGTATCAGTTGCCCATTAACAAGCATTTTATGATAAACAGCTGTACATGAAAACTGAGCTGGACTTGAAACCAGAGAAGTGGGATTACTGCATTCAGTCTGCAGAAAATAGAAATTATTATTGCCATGTTTTCCATGGAAAGGTGTTAAGACAACATATAATTTTTTGCCAAAATCCAGTAAATGCACACTAACAGCTCAACTCATGTCAGCAAGGACAAATCAGATATTTCATCCTTCTCAAACCATTTTACACATGCTTGGATATGTTCTGGAACACTGATTATGATCAATTATGATTAGTTCATAACAAGAAATTCAAACAATAATGGTCATTTTTTAATAGAAGCTTGTGGGAATTTTTTATTTAAAGGCTGCCAGCCAAAGGCAACACTGTTGTTATATTCCCACTTGAAATTTGTTTCTACCTTTCTGGATTAATTTAATTTGGATTAATTGTGATATGGATTAATGAAGGTATTTGAAAAATTAAATTATAAAACATATCACAAAAGCCTGCTGTGATAGTCCTTTTTCCTCTTCTATCACTTAGATTATATCAGACCTAGGGAGAGTCAAACTGTGATGAACCTTGCCTTTTGGAACCCTGAATGAATTTGACTTGCAATCAGTCTGAAGGCTGAATAAAGGTTTTACTTCTAAAACTGTTCCAAAATGTTAAGAATTTGCAATTGCATCTGCCTGGAAGTATTATTATATTGCAAATTGAATAATGTTGAAAAAAGTTAGATTTCAGACCCCTTTTACTTTGGGAAAATCTAGAGATACTAAATATAATTGTCAAAGAATATAATTAAATAAGCATATCATTAGATGTCTCCACAGGCTCATTTAATTGAATTGAAAAATTCCACGTTGAAAAAAATATGTAAAAGTATCAGTCACTACAGAAAATTTTTAAAAATTGCCTCACTGTATTGTTGAAAGCTTTATGAATTTTACCAGTGTAAACTTCTAAGTAGAGAACACACAAAATTTTGTTATGAATTCACAAATGTGCTCAATGTTTATATAATAATTCCTCTTCAAAGATGAAAGAATGAATGAAGAATAAATAAATTGTGACCTTCCTCAAAAACAACTTTACCTTTAAAGATGGATCATGTAGGGTGATGCTTCACTGCATCCAATATATTAATAGTTATTAAGCTGACAGAAAGTCAATTTCACCATAGCTCATTCTTTACCAGAAAGCAACAGTAAAATGAAAAAAAATAAAAGGAGGACATTCAATCCATGCTTCCTGTAAATGTCATTGTACATTTTAATAGAAAAAAAAAGTCTTCATAGACATTAATAAATAAGCTGTACATAAAATTTGAAAAACCCAAACCCTATATATATTCCTATCATGTACAGTTTAGGCGTTGACTGACTTTGTAGTGCAGTGATCCTTTGAAGTCATGTAGGACAAATGTCTCCAATAGCCAACAGTGCCTGGTAGGAGTATGATTTCTGCCACTCCTAAAGCAGTACTGGGAGAACATGAAATCATTTAGTCATCACTACTATACAGCTGTTTAGGAATAAATAGATAATATCATTTGCCATGCCAGTAAGTTATTGCATACTAATACAAGTATATGAAATAAATAACATTTGACACAAACCAAAAGGTTAAATCTTAAAGACAGAAAAAAAATTGCAAATTAATATGCTAAAAAGATACCACAGAAATGTAGAAAACAGGACATTTTGGATTCTAGAAAAGAAAAATACCAGACAGATTTACACAAGGATTGATTGATCTTATTTTTACTGTATTTATTATGAGTATATACTGAATATATTTTCAGCAGCTCAATTGTTTTAACTGATTGAACATATTCAGTGCAAAAAGAAACTGTTACATGACGTGGTCATCCAATGATCTAGTGTATTTTATGAAGCTACAGTTGCATATTAAGAAGGCACTACCATTAAAAAAGTGATAGCAGGCACTGAAATTCGGATCCCCCTTCAACTCTGCCTAGAATGATAATCTGAAATGAATCCTCTGTGCCTGATAGTGAAATACCAGTGTTTTCACAACTTGGCCATCTCAGAGTTGTTTGCTTCTAATGAGATGAGTTACACAAGCTGTTGACAGAGATGGTAAGAGCTGAGCTTTTCCATATGGAAATGTTAATGTGCAATCTAAATGCACCTTGGTGAACATTGGTCTTGCAGGGGGTCCAGAAATGCCTTACAGAGAAGGGATAGAGAACTATTTCTCAATTCAGTAGGATTAAGCACTCCATAAATCTTTTTTTTGTTCACAGAGCATGGGCATTCCTAGAGTTGGAGCTAAAGTGATAAACACTATCTTAAATGTTATTTCATGAGTGTTGCTTGAAAATTTACTCTTTCAAGATTGCTTTTTTTGTACAGAATTTAAACAGCTTATGTATTAGAGATATATCCTTATTTGGCAGCTTACATTAAACAGAGATTTATAATTAAAACTAAAAATACAGTGCAATGGAGTGACTTGCAAACAGAATAACACAGGACATAATGAATAAGATAAATAACAAGAAGTTCACTGAGACAAATGGCACTTAAAATCCTGCAAAGACTATGGAAAGTGAAAAATCCTCTGGTCTTTATATGACAAAAAGGGCCAAGAAATTATTTTAAACAATCAAACAAACTGCTTGTCTTCTGTCAAGAGTTATTTATTTCATACACCCTTGTAAATATGCATAACCTTCTGTAGGGGACCATACTTCAGAATGATTTGTCTCAAACATTTTGAGTATTGCTACAGGAGAGGTGATCAAAATGAAGGGTCCCATGGAGGTGGGGGAGAGGTGCTCTGATCCAGCTGCTTGTTTTTTTTCCTTGCTTTTCCCCAGCAAAGCACAACTATCATATTCTATTCCATACTCCATGTGGGAGTATATTCCATATTCCATCTCTGCTGTGGGAGTGGGGAGTACACCTCTTGTGTATTGGTGTGTTGTGGCTTGTGAGCCAGACCTGGGAGGAGTTTCTGGTGGGAGCTGAGAACTTATTGAAGTGTAGTGGACAAAATGAAGGGTTTGTTATCTGTCACTTGTGGAAGTCTACTGTATGAATTTACAGGCTTGTCAGCACCTTCTCAGTCTAAATAGTGGGCTGGTTGCCAAAGTTTTGGTGACTGTAAAATAAAACAAGGTTTCCCTGGCACATGGTTTGATGTCTTTGTTCAGCCTCATGAGAATTTACAAGGAACACCACAGCCCCTACCTGTGGGTCATGACACTTACTGGTAGGGCAAATGATAGTAGCTGCTTTTTATGAGAATAATTGTTGATATAATTTTATAGCATTGTATATAGGTATAGGGTGTGCTAGAAGATGAAAGCCTGTAAAGGGACTAGAAAAAAGACCTGTTCTAATAGAGTTTTCAGGAAAATGCCATAAAAGTGAGATTAATCTAGGAATTCCAGTAATAGGTGCAATCATCTTTCTTAAGGGAACACTTTGGTATGGGGTCTAATATGAATCAAAAAGTTTATAAAGCATTGCTAGCGTGTGGATTTGAATACAAACTCGTTTGATGGGAACCCTGGAAAAAGACAATAAATTATTGTCACATTGAAATGAGTGTAGCTAATATTTCCCATTTTAAACTTAGCAAAAGCACAACATATTTGTGATAGCAATTAAGTGCTGTGTATCTGATCTGGTTCTCCATTACACTTGAGCAGCACAGGTAGAAACCTGTACAGTACATACAGCCCCCAAGATTTCACTGTGTTTTCACCTACTCTCTGCTACACAACAAAGTTATGATGCTGAAAGTTATTCTTTAAAGGATAATTTAAGCCTCAAATTTTCATTCTACAGTGAGAGTTAATTAAAAATCTATTATTGCTGATTTACAGGAAGTATGAGTACTACCAGTTTTCTTCTTCATTTCATTTGCTCTGTCTAAACAGGTAGATAACACGTCAAGAAGACACCTGGGTGCTATAGGTATGCAAATCTTTCCCTACAGGGAATTGCTTGGCTAAGTTTCCCAGCAATCATTCTTATGACCAAAGACATTTAACATTTTTGATTAAATCACCTTGGCAAAAGGGCCAGGACTATATTCATGAGGTCTGCTGATGGCATTCTCATCACTATGGAGAAGGACTGGAACTTCTCACTGGAATAACTGGATCTTTCTGATGTATGAATAACAGTAATTGGATGAAAATCACCAATGGTTTAGACTGACTGGAATAATTAGGGACTGAAGAGAAACAAAAGGAACTGTTTCTTGGGTTGGTAAACACCATCAAGATAAGGCAATGGTGGAGAAGAGCGTTGTGCTGGCTGCATCACATAAAGTATTTTTAGCATAGTTCCACAGGGCTTCTGTAAAACCACATTTTGAAACATACAAATTATTACCTCCGATTGGACTTGATACAAAGACAAATGAAAAAAATCTGGTACTACCAATCTACCAGTAGAGGTTGTGGATAAATTTGCACTACAAAACTAATGCATTGTGAATGGAATATAAGGTAACCTTTGACTGCCCCCAGTGTCCCCAGCTGATTGCCTACTTATGAGGAAGCCTGTTTTCCTCAACATTTTAAGGATGCTGTTGGGAAAAAAATGTGTGTTTATACATACAGTTAATTCAGGTCAGCAAAGGCTTTTGGGTAGATAGAAAATCTAGGCTTTTAAAAATTGAAATAAATTAAATAAAATACATGCTATTCTGCACAATAATGGTATTTTCTTGATTTTTGCTCATGGAATAAAATATTATTACCAAGAAGAATATTACCTGTGGTAGGGAAAGTAATATTATTAAGCTGACTTTCATAAAAGTGAATGCTAATTATAGCTGCTAATCCAATGAGACACATTTCAGAGGTGTGCATAATCACTACAAATTTCACCTTTCTGTGAATATATAATGAAGCATCAGAGACTTATTTCTAAGCATATCAACTTCTGTCAAGAGATTTTCATTACATCAAACATTGATTAAGCTAAACTTAGGTCTACCATGCAAGAGATGGCTTTGAAGTGCTGGTAGGCATCATTTAAAATGTATCTTTGCAGAGACCTCTATTACAGTGTGTGAAAAGGAAAGAAGGGAATATTGTCAACTTGCATAAAGTACTTGAAAATTGCAAAGTAGAAACTTATGTGATTTCTGTTGCTTTAAAATCTGGAGACTGTGGGGAAGCAAAGGATAAGCAATGGAGGTAATTATAATTAATGCCTTTGATGGTTGTTGTTCTAACTCATAGAAAGCTTCTGTTAACAAACTGTGATAAGCTTGTCATGCTATTAGGATCCATGTGGGATCTTGTGTGGAAGCAAGAGCTGATACATGTACATATCCTGTATATGCAGAAGAACATATACACAGTGTACATACACATACTCTGATACAGGGGAATTCGTCCCTGTAAAGAGAAAATCTTTGGTAGTTTATGCAAGTTTTATGTTACAGACATAGACAAATGCTATCCTAGTAATCTGGTCTAATTTAACCCCTGTGCCACTGCCTGTGCATTTCTGTCACAGCAGGCTCTGTTTATTCATTTGCTGAATAAAATGCATGAATACATTTATGCCAACATGCTGCACTGCATCCTTATCTGGTCCTGCCAAAATGAACTGCAGCACATTCTCAGGACTGTACTGTGCTGTATTTGAACTATTATCTTTCTGGTTTACATAGGCTGGTTTTGGGTGGGACAGAGCTAATTTTCTCCATAGTAGCTGGTATGGGGCTGCTTTGGATTTGTGTTGCAAACAGTGTTGATAACTGAGGGATGTTTCAGCTGTTGCTGAGCAAGGTTTGCTCAGTCAGGGCCTTTTCTGCTCCTCACCCCAACCCCACCAGTGAGCCATCTGTGGCTGTGTGGGGACACTGGGAGGGGACACAGCTGGGGCAGCTGGTCCCAGCTTATGAAAAGAATATCTAACACCATATAGTGCCGTGTTTAGCATATAAAGATGGGGTAAAAAAAAAAAAGGAGTGATAGTTTTGAGTGATAGTGTTGTTTTTTTTTTTTCCAAGTCACCATTATGTGTGATGAAGCTAGGCTTTCCTGGTGATGGCTGAATGCCTGCCTGCCCACTGCAAGTAGGGAATGAATTATTCAGTTTACAGTAGATTCTACTGTTGTAGTCAGTATAAGTACCCAAAGAATACAAAAATGGTACTCAATATTTCATTAATGCCCATAGAGCCTTCTGTCTTCAAAAGCAATAAATCTTTTGAATGAAAACAGAATAATTCTTCAGTTTGTAGGAGGATCCTGTGGCAAGTTAAGCTCATTTCTCACAGCACTGAGACACCATCTTCTTTCACTATTTCTAACAGCAGGTTAGAACACTATATCTTCCAGGAGCTGTTGCTCCAAATTTTATTAAAAGCCTTTTAAACACAGTACTGTGCTTTGAGGAGTCTTATAGTTCTCGGTACAGTCAAGGGAAAACTGAGGTGTTCAAAATAAAGCCTTTAAAGCAGTTACTATCAGGGTGTGGCCTCATGTATTATTTTTCACACTGAAAAAGATTACCATTTTCTAGCCCTTTGCTGTCACTATCCTGCTGAATCACCACATCATCACTTTATAAACTCCATACACAAGTTTTCAAGCACTTTGTCCTGTTTGGGTTCCTGTTGTAGTCCAGCCCCTGGTGCTCTTATAGTGCTCATCAGCTGGCAGGGAGAAATGCAGAGGTAACTCTGAGGGATACAAGGAGTGTAACTGAGGAGTTGCATACTCCAGGTTAACTCTAAGTCCACTAGTGTTAAGGACGGTCATTTTGCAGCTTCCAAGGAGGATTCATGGGATGAAATGCACACCAGCTGACTCCAAAGGCTTCTTCCTCAGACAATGGAGATAAGTGTTCCCAACTAGGAAATTATGCACCTCAGTTCCAGGGACTCAGTTAAATTGCCTAAACAAGTAGGCTGAAATTTGGGCTAGGATATCCCACATGGTCTTCCACTGATGTGCCAGAAGGGAAAAATTCTGTCACAGAACCTATAATATTGGGGTTGGGTGTTTTTTGGAAGCATCAGGAGATCAGTTTCAAACATCTGCCAAACCCTGTTTTGGATTCCTTAAAGCATCTTAGATACCTTTAAAGCCCACAAATTAGCCCTAGATGTCTATATGAGAATAAGATATGCCCTAGCAATGCTTGCTGCTTTCCTTAGCAGAGATATTCAAGGGCAATTAGATCAGATACAGATGACTGGAGTCAAGTGAGATGAATAACTCTCTCAGTGGTAATTAGGTACTGCTTTGAAAAACATCAACCACAAAATGTACAGGAGAGCTTCAATTACTCCTCTCCTACCCTGCCTGCAGCTATGCTGTAGCCACTGAAACTGCAGAACTTCCAGGCTGTATGCTGGGGAAATCATGGGGTGTCTGAATACTCTGGCTTGGGGGCAACTTGCCTCTGAGATGGTGCATTTCGTAATAGTCATCCTGTAAGTGGCATAAATACCACCCATAGCTCTTTCTTAGGGAAAGGTTCTATCAAGCAAACTGCATTTGCAGATATGCAAGAATGGTGTAGTTATTTACTAGCAATAACAAGGCTATAAAAATACAGTCAGAACTTCCCTTTTTCACTCTATCCTTACCTTTTTAAATTAAAACTTAAATCAGTAATAAATACAATGTTCTTTACTGCTGCTTTGAATTAGTATTGTAGTTTATGGCAATTCCACTGATCTAACAAGACTGTCTGCCCAGCTGTCAACAAACAACTTAGGCAGGAGAAAGAAAGGAAATTGAAATTAAGTCAAACAGACAGTTTAAAAGTGCTAATTAAGGTGTTTATAGATAATGATGTAATTTTTGGTTTTCTACTATTTTAAGACCATATTAAAACATGTAAAAAAGGCTTTTGGTCTAAGGACACACTAAAGAGTGACCTGGAGTGGTACATTTGTCAGGTCTGTTTGTGCATCTCTGTGAGACAGGAAACCTTGCAGAAACTGAAGTGTGCCAACTAAACACTGTAATGGAGTTTCACAACCAGTATAATGTTTTGGGGATGTAATTTCAGTTTATGAAATCTGAATGGAAGACCAGATTACTGGGAGAGGTCATGTCTGCTCCATGAAGTGGTGCCAGAGCTGAAAGAGCATTGTTCAAATTAGCTTTAAATTAGAAAGGCTCCTGTTTGGCAGGATAGTTTCCAGCACTCTAGAACTGCTGCACATGATCTGCAAAGGCGAAATCAAGAGACTTTCAAAAGAAATTTCCAAAGAATCTTTATTTCATTGGATTTTTGGAACTGGCACATCTATGTAAATACTGTATCTCTAATTCCTTTTTTTAATTATGCTCCTAATATGGGGAGATTGCAGTTGTAGCCTTACATGCTAATATTTGCTCATGACAGTTTTGCTGATGAATTGCTTGCTTATTTCAGTCGTCAGTCCTGCCAATCACAATCTGGAATAAACACGTACATATTTTTTTTTTAAATCTAAATACATAGTGTAAAATGAAATTTAATCACAAAATTTCATTCAGTATATCAATAATACACTATTTTACTAGGATTCAAAGTACAATTAAACTGCTGGAGAAGCTACTGAACAGTAAAACACATTTTTTTCTTTAACTGAGAGCCAATACCTTAGAGGATAATATCCCTCTTAACCAAAAAAAAAAAAAAGAGATAATTAAAACCTTTATAAAGCATCTGTCATCCAGCTATACTCATTAGGGATTGAAAAACCACACAGATTATAAAACATGAAAAAAAAGGTATTTCTGAAGTTCTCTCCAAAACAAAACAGAAATATATAATGGTCAGACCTTTGCCTAAAAGCACAGATAAATTAAACCAAAAAAGCCCCAAACCCCAAGCCTATAACTTTGAGTACAGTTCTGATGTGTAAACAAAGCAATCACCATGTAACATTTCCTGAGAAAAAAACAGAATGATGAGGTACAGTGTGGATCACAGATTATTGCACTTTAATTTCTAAATGAGCTTAGACATCTGTGAAATTAAAACCCCAGGGCAGACAATTTATGTGACACTATGTTGAGAAAGAAACAAAGCTTTGAGATGCAAATTCCATCTTTCCATTGCATCAGACCAGGTAACCTTGCAAACAACCTTCACACAGACCAGTCTTCTCCACTCTGACTGATGTCTCCCATATGTATCTATTTCTTCTCTCCGTTTTCCAATCAAGTTGACAGCAATTCCCAGTTCGTTTTCTAAGGAGACTGATAAAAGCCAGGCTGGACCTGTACCTGTTATTAACCTCTCTTGTACCACTATTACTTATTTTTCTCCTTTGAGATAAGTGGTTACATTGCACTTGCTGATCCTTGCATGTGATGTGTTATTGCATAAAAACGGTACTGCAAATGTCAGCCTGTTACTGGGTCATTAAAGTCAGGTCATGATATTTGAAAAAGTGATGTTCTTAACCTTTTCAGGAATTAACCAACATATATTAAGGGATTATTTATCTTTGTTTGTTGGTTTTGTCATGGTTGTTGTTGCTTGCATCAATTATTCATGAACACAAGGGCATATATTATGCTATAAAAAGCCATGAAGTCTAATTGATTTATTCATATTATTGAAACTATGATTTAATCATTAATAGTGTTTACATATTTATTTTCACTGGCCACTTTGAGTCTCCTTCATCATTGTGAAGAAATAATTTTGAGCTCTGTACATGCACAAACAGTTACTCAAACATCTTCTATACATATGCACAATAGCACGAGATAAAATAAGATGGAAAATGGCCCCAAGCTGCAACAGGGGAGTTTACTCAAACACGAGGAAAAATTTCTTCACCAAAATGTTGGAACTTTCCCTGGCTGCCCAGGGAAGTGGTGGAGTCAGCTTCCCTCAAGGTATCTGAAAAATGGGTAGATATGGGACATTGTGGGCATGGTTTGGTGGTAGACTTGGCAGTGCTGGGTTAATGGTTGAATTTGAGCTGAAACATATTTTCCAGCTTAAATGATTCTATGAATCTGTTATTCTGTGATATCCTATTTTTTCTAAGTGAAAGTAAGACTTTTTGGCCTATCATTAGCATTCCTGAATCTTCTTCAGTTATGTACACCTTTGTGTTTGTTAAAAAACAAGGCGAGATGACAGATATTTCTTATTTTCAATTGTAAACTAAAACATTTGATAAAATATGTGTTTGAAAATGGGACACCCCGATATTTTGCGGATATGAATGAACTGCAAACTTCAGGTAATGCTTGAAACACATCACATGATAGGCATTCTAAGATGCCAGAAATTATGACACTTTCTTATATAACTGCAGCCCCCAAAACCAAAAATCTATGAAGTTCATTAGTTTTTACAGGCCCAGCATGATTTTGTGCCAACAGCTAAGGAGAAGAAAAAACAAAAAAAGATGGTGTTCAAATACTTGCCATGTTTGCTTTGAATTGGAACCAAAATTATTCTGAGAAGCCTTTCAGAGCAGAAGGTATGAACCCAAATTCCATAGTCTGCTCACTTGGTTTAATTCTCTAAATAAATCAATTCAAGATTTTTTTTTTCTTGACTTCTCTGCATACCACATGGTTTCTGCAGACAACATATTGTCCTCCTTTTGGTTATTACATTATAATTATTCTTACATAAACAACATATAAAGAATATTTTTTGCTAAGCGTATACCTAAATGTCTACTATATATAAATATATTTTAATTCATTTATTCAATATACTTGATGAAAAGATGTAATGAAAAAAGTCTTCTATGAGAACTTTCTTTGGTTGCTTATATAATTGGAGGAAAGTTGCTAAACAGCTCTGTGTAGATATCCTTTGCTGTATTTTATACATGCATTTATAGAGCAATAATGCCAATGGCATGCTGGCCATCTGCTGTCCAGCTTCAAGTGAATTGTCATTCTTCAAAACCAAGAAAATATCTTTTTTTTCCTGATATTTCCTTCATGGATAAATACTCTTGAATATTTAAGACAACTACCAAAGGAAGAAATCTCTTTTTACAGTGACAATAATTAAGTCAATTTAAAACAGGTAGTTTACAATACCATACTAGAGAAGGTGATTTGTGGGTCTTTTTCAAACTCCTGAGAACCATCACTGAAACAGGGCCATTTTATAAAACATCGGTAAAACAATCATCAGTTTCCTGTCGTTAAAGCAATCACTCTTGTTTAGGAGAAAAATGGGACAAAGCTTTCATAACTTGTAAGAAAAATAAGCTACTAAAAAAATTAAAAATCACAGATTAATGATTCTAGAAGTCATGAAGATGTAAGCTCCAGAAGTGATTTATCACCTTTCTGGGCAGGTGAATGGGCAAAGTGTGATTAACTAATTGCAAGTATGAGTATTTTTATGGAAACTTTTTGCTTCATGTCAGGTCAATATGCTGTTTCCTCAGTTGCTGATGTGACACAACCAACCAGGAATAGTGAGAGTTGCATCAAAAAGCCATTCACAGAGGGAATTATATTATTTTTCCTGGTAGTCCTGGGGTGGAGAAGCTGAGTCCAAAATGCTAGCAGTACAGCTCTTCAGAGAAAACAGAATATGCTTTCACTCATTCTTCTGGGTCATTTTCTAAAGTAAACTTCTTTTTTCTTCTGTTGTTGTGTTATTACTACCAATGCAATCCAAAATCAGTGGAATGCTCATTAGAGACATTAATTTTTTTTTTTTTAAGAAAACCTCAGTCTTTCATGTTTTTCTTAGACCTATGGACCAAAGCTATATAGTTCATGGGTGGCTCAAACCCATCCATCAACAAAATGTTTTTAAACCTTTGAATTTCTTTTTAGAGCTAGAGTCTATCTTCACCATATTAGGACAGGGCAGCCTAATTTACCTTTACTTTTGAAATAAACATTTCTCTGGAGTGTTGACCATTTCTTCAGGGAAATATTCCCCAGACACACTTGAGAGATAAATTGTCTAAATGAACTTTTTAATAACTTTTTACACAGCATCTAATTGAGGACTAGCCTAGCAGGCAGCCTCAGCAGGTGCATTTCTATCAAAATAATTTCACTGCATTTTCTATATAATTGAATTGACTAAGTTCTGCTGCATCATGACGTTTTCTTTCATTATAATGACAGCTGTGATATATTACAAGTTAGCTCTTGAGGAGAAGAAAAAAATATACATTTCAACCATAATTCTTCAAACCAAGCATCCAAGGGAGAAAAAAAATCAAGCAACAAATCATTACCCTGAGATAGGAAGCAAATAATCTGAAAGGCAAATATTTTTGTTCCAGAAGTACCTAGACTGTTTTTGGAACATTCAGCATATTTAGAGTAAAAAAAATTCCTTTAACATGAGTATGTGCCCTGAAAATATTATTCCTTGTGGTAGAAGAAAAAAAAATACTAATCCCTTAGAGAAAATCATGGTGTTCTTCAGTTTTTTAGCAGTGAAAATAGTCCTCAAGTTCTTCCTGGTGGTGCAAATAAGGCTTTCTTTCACTTTTCTCACCAGGAACACACATTCCAAAACATTCAATAAATATAAGCAGAAAATACATTGATTATCTGCATACTGTAACTGCAATTGGCAGCCATTAAGAAAGTGCCCTAAGAATAATTAACTCTTTAAAAAAGAGAGCTTATTTACTAAAAGAAAAAAAAAAAAGTAAAATTATTCTGTGTGTGCATCTGTTTTCAAAAAAGTACAAGGAGTAATTTGCTGTCGTTGAGAACGGCGATCACAGAATTAAATTAGCTTTTATACTCCACTGTGTTGAAGAAGTGTGTTCAATTGTCTAACAGTCAGAAATAAGATTCCTCAAATAGGATTCATTCTACTACCACAATTGTGACTTCTTAGTCTGAATATCACTTTCTCTTTGCGTTTGTAAGCATTCATGGCACAACACATAATGAATAATAACTTTACTGGGTTATTGAGTAACTAATTACTTTCTCATTAATAGTTCTCAGAGGTTTCACCCATTTCATCTGAACTGAGAAATTGCTATTGTCCCAAGCAGCTTTTTAATTCTTATTGGAAATAAGAATTTATATTATCAGTTCATACCCTCGCAAAACATGTAGCCTCTGTCAAACCCTTTTAGATACTTTGAACTACTACTTTTCACTACTCAGTGCAGTGCTTTTGAAAAGAGAAAGAATGATGGAATGAGATGCCAAAGGGAAAAACTCAGTTGTGGCAGAAAGGCAGGCCCAAGGAAGAAAAATTTAAATTGATTGTGTTCATCTTAGGCAATGTTTTCCACTCCTCATAGCTGAGTGTATGTGCTTCTTTCATAGTCCTTCATCTGAATGACACACAGACTATATGCACTTCTCAGGGGCCAACAGCCTATTCCCAGCTCTAAAGTGCCCCCCTTTGCCTCTAGTGTCAGCTAAAGGTTCAGGCATGAGATGGTGGAATGCAAGAGAAAGCTCTGAGGAAATAGAAAATGCATACTTGTAGGGAGATTGTTGCCCCAAGGGCAATTCCTCAGATTTGCTGCTTGTTCACTGCAAAGACTGATTTTTTTTTTAGGAAAGCTGAAAGCAGGAATAGACTTCAACATTCAGCCTATAGTGTTGTCTTTGGTGGCAAAGCCCATTCCAGGCTGAACTAAGCCTTTGACCTCCAGTGATTTAGACAAAAGTTTATAAACCTGCCATATACCTGGAAAAAACCACCTTTTGAGAAGTTGAGAGTATCCAAAACCTCCTTTGGGATTGGCAGATACTGCAGAAATCTTGTGAGAAATCTGTGTACTTCTGGACCAGCAGAAGGAGAAAAAAATCGAACCTCAGAATGCATTAAACACCATAAATACAACAACTGGACCATGACACCAATGTCTGTAGGTGAGTTAGGTCAGGGGACCCCCAGAACCCCGTTCAGCTGGTCACATGCAGACATATTATGTGGGCATTACCTGATTAGCTTGGGACAAATGAATAATGGGCCTACATTTGGTTACTTCATTGTAAATGCCTAAAATCTGGAGCTTTACTTGGGGCACAGCTCAATCAGTCACTTGATCATCACTGATCTTTCTTTCATAACACATGAATTCTGGCTATTGTCTCTTAGAATTTGTTTAAAAGAAAATTGGAATTCTGTAGAAAAAAGGAAGGGAGGTACAATAAAGGAAGTATATTAAGAACAGTATTTTCAAAGACTTTAGTAATTAATTCTTCAAGAAAGTATCCATTTATTTCCAAGCATTTATGAAATGTTTTCACAGATTTGTGGAAGGACAATGTATAGAAAGCAGGGCAAATTTTGCAGTCATCATTGTTCACATTTTACAGACATAAATAAGTTATAAAAGCTGCCTATCAGCACTTTTTCTAGCAGAACTTAAGTGCATACATGAAATAGAAAAATGCAATTAAGTGATAACACAAATCTGATTTAATAAAGTTTCAGCACAAGCTGAATATGATAACTAAAATTTTCTGAAGTCACATAAAATATAGACTATCTCTCTTATTTACTGTTAGATAGTTTATTGATGTAGTAGCTGATTAGCTATGAGAATCTGAATTTTTTCTGCTATGCACTAGTATTCCCAAATTTTGTATAGGAAATTATTTTTCTTTCATTTTTGTCCTTGTCAATAACACTCTTGCTTCTCTAATTCTATCTATGGCCACAAGGGAATTTTTATAATCTCAGTGAATGATCTGAAAAATTTTGTGTTAATTCTAATCAACTTCTTAGTGCTTCATGTTGTATAATTTCATTTTAAAAGAAATATTTATTTAAAGGTAGTTTTTTTATTTCTAGTATCTGAGCAACTAATTTTGACTCTTAGATAACAAAGACATTGTCTGAAATTATCTGCTTGTATCAAATAATCTTGGAGGATATTATCTCAAAACCTGCTTTTTCATTTAACACTTTTCCTAAAGTATTTACATAGTAGCAATACTATTCCAGAGAGTTCTTTACCTACATTTCATGCATTTTCCAGTTTCATGTATTATGAGGACTTTTGAATTTGAAAGATCATTGTAAAATAGCAATTCCATTGTACATGAAAAGCTGATTTCACTTAAAATTGCTTTACCTATCCTGAAAACAACTCCAGATGTAAGGAAGTGAAAGGATTAAGGGAATTGATATGGTTTTAGGGGACCTACTTATCATGACCTTAAATTGGACAGGGGTTTAAATTACATGTAAAATTACATGGAGTAGGGTCAAAGAGGGCACCTCTCAGACAAGTGTGTGGTTCACCTAATCTACAACACAGGTGTCCAACATGTGCTTTTATGCACTGCATTCAGGAGCTTTTGGGTGAACAAGACTGTATGGGGTGTGCATGGCCGGGTTTTGGTAGGGGGGGACTCCAGGGGTGGTTTCTGTGAGAAGCTGCCGGCAGCTTCCCCCACATCCAGCAGAGCCAATGGCAGCTGGCCAAGGCTGGGCTGATAAGAAATGACAGTAATGACTCTGTGATAACATTGCTAAGAAGGGAAAAAAGTCATTGTGCAGATGTAATTGTGGCCAGGGAGGAGCAGGGTGAGAACATGTGAGAGGAAGAACTCTGCAGACACCAAGGTCAGTGCAGAAGGAGGGGCAGGAGGTGCTGCAGGTGCCAGAGCTGAGATTCCCCTGCAGCCCGTGGTGCAGCCAGCCCATGGAGGGGCAGCTGTGTCCCTGCAGCCCATGGGGCTCTGTAGGGATACAGAGATCCACCCTCAGCCCATGGAGGACACCCACACCAGGGCAGGTGGGTTCCTCAGAGGAGGCTGTGACCCCGTGGGAGACCTGTGCTGGAGCAGGGTCCTGCAGACCCGGGGAGAGAGGAGCCCACACTGGAGCAGGTTTGCTGGCAGGACTTGTGACCCTGTGAAGGGACCCACCTGGAGCAGGCTGTGCCTGAAGGACTGCACCCCGTGGAGGAGTGACCCATGCTGCAGCAGTCTTGGGAGGATTTGTGGCATGGACTCACATTGCAGCAGTTTGCAGAGGGCTGCTGCTCGTGGGAGGGACCCCACAGTGCAGCAGGAGAAGGACTCCTCTCCCTGATCCTCAGGAGGAGCCTCAGGTCATGAACCCCCATTGCCTATCTCTCTCTGCCACTGGGGAAGGAGGTTGAGCTAGGAAGAAGAAAGCGGGAAAATGTTTTTTAAGGTTTATTTTACTACTCATTATCATGCTCTGATTTTGTTAGTAATAAATTTAATTAATATCTCTAAGTTTAGCCTGGTTTGCCCATGATAGTATTTGGTGAGTGACCTCTGTCCTTATCTCAGCTGATGAACCCTTCATTATATTTTATCTCCCCTGTCCAACTGCTTAGGGGAGTGATAGATTGGCTCTGGTGGGTGCCTGGCCTCCAGCCAGGGTCAACAGACTAAAAAGTCATCATGGGAACAGAAACAAAACCTCAGCTGTTCCATCTCCCCAGGAGCAATTATATTACCCAGCAGAACTACCAGCTTCTGTTCCTTGATTTCAGTTTTGCCCCTTGCACCTCACGTTGTTGGCTGTGCAGTGACACAGCTCTACCAGAAGGACACCTGTGTACTCTGTGCTTGAGAACTCTCAAACTCTCATGAGGATACAAGCTCAAAGCCCCTGGGGACAGGAACAGAAAGCTCCAGATATTCCAGTCCTGAAGTTCTACTTCACCACTCAGATAACAACTTTTTGCTGAGAAAATTTTGGCATGTCAGCTTACACTATAGTGACACTAAAATGCAAACTATGTCATATAAAGTGAGATGCTGATGAAACTCCCAGAGTGGAGATAGGAACAAGCTGATCTATGTGACCCTATCAATGTATCTTAAAAGCTGATGTGCCATTTCTTTTCACATTTTGTCACAGACCAGATGTGCTTTGATATGCAACATGTTTGAACAGCTAATTAATATTTAAAAGTGACATTATGGCATAATCTGTATAAACATACATTTGGAATTCGCAGCATCCTGTCAAATACAATTTTTAAAAAATTGTATTCAGTAAAATGGTTATATATGGGTTGTAAATATTGAAAAATCACAGGGTTTTTTTTCTGTCATTTTTGCTATTTCTTCCTTCAGAAAATGAGATTCACCTTCAAGTATATAAATGCAGGGAAAACATATTTCCAATTAACAGCCTTTTTGAAAAATATCCATTACATCTATTTTCTTAAAAGTAATAGGTTTCTCCTTCAAAGTCAGAAGTCTTTTACTAAAACTTCCTTAGAATAATTTCAATGTTTTAATTAAAGAACAAGTTTTATGATTAAACCATCTCTCATTGAAGAAAAGGAATGCAGTAATTTTATAGTTTTGTAGAAAAGAAAAAACAAAATTATATCTTCACTTCCAAAATACCTAGTTTGCATATATATTTAATACTTATATAATCATATTTAGAGTAAACTATAGCTAAATAAATAATTTACACATTTAAAATCCCAGTGGTACTATTTCCTTAAGAAGTGTTTCTCAGACATGTTCTATCTACTGCAGTGCTCAGTGGTTGGTTGCCTTTTTAGCTTTACCTGTTCTTTAACTGTTTTTGAGTTTTAACAGTTCTCTGAGTGGAAGAATGTGGATGTTCAAAAACTCCCTAAATTTTGTAGCCAACATCTTCAGGAGCTTTTCTGCAACACCGGTTGGGGTACAGCTCCAGTCAAAGACCAACCACAGCTCTTCCCTTTTAGCCAAACAGTTAACACTAAATATAAGGCACTTTTGGCTTTGTAACTTTTCTCAAACATCTATATTCAACATTTCAGAAAACATAATAAATGTATCTGTGAGTATAAGTGTAATCACAAATACCTTTGCTAGCAGAAACTAAGTTGAATACATTTTTAATCCAAATGTACCAATAAGTAATAACAGTAAATTAAAAAATCAGAAAGATAACACACCTACTAACTTTTCATTAAATCAGGACAATTTGTGGAACTTAATAATTTATCTTAAATACAATATCATACTTTGCTAGAGTATTTAATTCAATGGTGATAATACACAGCACATTTTACAAAAATACTACACAGCAAGCAGTGGTGCTTTGCATGATAACAATTAAGAGTACAAGTAATCTGCCCCACATCATATACGTAGAAATTTTCCATCTTTTCTCCCAAAAACTGGTTTAAAACTTTGTCTTTCTCACAAGATGTTAAATATGTCAGATGGATAATATTCTAAAATACTTATTTATGCTTATAAGTTACAAAAAATGTATTTTATTTAAAATATAGGTGTTCTGTATTGCAGACAAAAGGGTAGATAGAAAAATTATAATCAGTTTTCTCAGGTTGTGAGTCTTACATAGTCAAAATTTTCCATTTTAATGCAGTTGGAGTTAGCTTTGCAATCAGATATTTTTTAAGATCTTGAAATCAAATACATCCCCTCCTCAGCATGACTTCATACTTTCCAAAGCTCTACTTTAAGTAGGTCTACTGGTTTATAGTTCTGTGAAGCCACTGAAAGCTATGCTGTTTTGTGCCCTTTTCCAAGCATATTGTAAAATCAATTTTTCCTACACAAAATGTAATGCATCTAATCAAGTTTGGGTGACTTCTATATTTAATAAAGAAGCAGTTATTTATGGCACACAATGGTTAACAGCAACATGTTGATTCATTAGGAATCAAGTTATATTTTCTATATGATAAAATATCAACAGTAGATATTTAATTATTGATATAGCCAGTTTAAAAGATTTTTTTAGGATGCAGTAATTACTAATTACTGCATACCAGTATTTTTTTTAATTTGATTTTTTTGTCTTTTAAAACTCACAGATTTCTTTTGTAAAAAGCTCCATATCTCAGACCACCAAGGGCTTGTTCATATGAGCTTTATGTTTTGCAATTTGTATATTTCATGTGTTTTTCAGTGAAAAGGAAAGGAAGGGAGGAAACAGCTGACATACCTCAGTTTATGGGGCTTTTTCATACAATGCATCAGTTGGAAAACTTCCAACAAAAAAAACAAGGACATTTTTCTCCATGAAGAGAGGAAAAAAATAGCTGTATTTTTGATATATACATGCATGTACACATCCAGCCTGAATTACAAATATATATATATATATATATATATGTGAGTGAAGTAAACAGCACCAGTTAAAAAAATTATTTAAAGGGACACAACTCGGTTATCTTACTGGGTCTAGGAGCTCCAGATATGCTTAAACTCTAAACTATAAATAAATAAATAATTATAGTGGAATCGCATCTTCTGAAGGAAAAAAGCATGATAAAGGAAGAGATGTTGACATTCAGGAGACTTTTTCTCTCTGAATCTGCTGTTATAGCAATGTAAATTACAGCATTAGCTCATGAACTGTTTCAAAAGCAGACTTTCAAAGGTGATCACTTGAGTCTATTAAGGACATTTCCACTGTTCTCAAAATATGTCATTGAAACAACTTTGTGTTTTCTGTAGCAAACAATTATGTATTGTTGGATTGCTGTGTAGAAAAGTTTAAACCTTTCATCTTTGATGCTCTTGCATTTCAGAGAAACATGAACTCTATTTATTGTATGAAGTTTCTAAAGCCCTTCCCTGTGGGAGACAGACTACATAAACATAAGATACTGCATCACAAAACTGGAGAAATCTTCCTTTATTCATATTCTGTTCATATTTCTGTTCATACTGACTCCTAATGAAGTAAATGGGAATGCTGCCACTGACTTTGATCGATCTGGAATTGGACTCCTCAGATTTGTTTTCTCTTACCTTCAAGAATCCCAAAGCATTCTTATCCCTTTTTCTCAGGCTCCTTCTTTGCTTATAGATCCTTCCCTCACAAATTGCCTCTCAGGTAGAAAGACAGTGTATTTGAAAACTCATTTTTTGTTTCCATTAAGGTCTGGACCACAAGGCACTTGGTAATGTCTCTGCTTGTCTGTATCACATATAACTCTCAGGTTCCTTCCCTCAGTTACTTACAGCCCTCAGCTAGCATTTGAGTTAAAACTTTTTTCTTTATGTCTAAATTGCATTTGAGTTAAAACCTTTTTCCTTATGTCTAAATTGCTCCTTTTGCTCTCTCAATTATGATTAAAAGCTTCCTTAAGTGAAAGAGCATTCTAATTTTTTTGATGTCATCACTTTGAAAATGCTTAATCTGAGCAACTGTGGCCATATTACATTATCTCAGTGATATTTTACATATCTCTGTGATAGTTCTCTGTACAGTACATGGACAGAAACAGAGATTGCTGGAATCCAGTTCATTCTTTAATAGATGTCTGAACTATTAACATGAGTTAAGAAGTCTGTACCAGACTAGGTAAAGTAAAGGTGAGGAATTTTAGTATACACCAAAGAGGAGAGTGGGGATGTGGTTTGCTTCAGAGTAAGCTACAGACCTGCAAGTAACTGCTATAGGAGCTCTAAAGTAACAGGACTGAGTAGTTTTCACTATGGTTGTTTAAGTATGGAGAGGATTCTAAAAATACCTGGAGTGTGTCACATATATTAACATGACAGCATTACTTTACACTTTACCATGAAACGTGCAGTAGGTAGGCACAGGGCAAAGCCCAGTTCTCTTTTGCATCCTCACCTATCCAATATCACTATAGCTATGTAGGAATCCATAAATTCAGAAGGTTTTGGGAAAGCTGCAAAAGGCAGGCTTCAGAGACAGCAGAACTGTGATTAGAGCTAAACAGTAGCCATGAGATAGGTCAAGAGAAAAATTATTTAATAAGTAGAAAAGCAAGGACAAGTAGAACAATGGTCTGTGTATTAACGCTTGTCTAATAACGCTTGAGAATAACTCCCTAAGCTACAGAAAAGTTTATCTAGCAAGATATTAGGAAGTTTGAAGCTTAATAATGGATTTCTGTGCATTGTGTTTTAAGGCTTACAAGCAGGCATTGTATTCGAAATAAGCAAGCATTGTTTAACCAAAGGTACGTGTGCTTACAGTGGTTGGATGGAACCACTGTCAATATGCTTCTGCTTTGTGTGGTTGGTCAAAAAAGTTATAAAGTAAGTTGTAACATTAAGTTCTTGGTCTGCTGCCTGGGATGTGAGCTGCTGGCATCTTCCCATTTTCAGAACCATGTAATGAGACTGATGCCAAAAAATGAAACAGCTCAAGGCACGTTCCACAGCAGTCCTGTCCCATTCGTGATTTGTACGTAGCCCCCGGCCGGCCATAGAGCTACATGTAGTACGAAGTCAAGATTCATATGAAATTTCTGTTTAGTTGTTGGCCTCTAAGTTCATGTTATAAAAGATTAAGATCCAGGAGATGTTAGAACTGACAATTTACCGTACATATCTGGTAACTTGGAAAAGCCCATGAGTGATAGGGGCTACACTGAAAAGGAAACCGTTTGTGTTCCTCTGCCACTAGACTCCTGCTGAATGCCTGGCTTTGGTAGCTGGAAACTGTGAAGCTGAATTGGCAATTAATTCAATGAACTTTCAGCTCCAAAGAACATGAAACACTTCAGCCTCTTCCAGTATAAAAGAGATTAATTTTTTTGTAAAGCTAAGAACAAATATCTTTTTAATTTCTTGCAGTCAATGAATTCTAACTGCATTATAATTTTTGCCTTTTGGCTTTGAAGCAAGTACTCCAAGTAAACTCCTGTACATGTTGCTGTAATAAAATCCATGTTAAAAGAAGTAATAGACAAACTGAATTAGATAAAATGAATTTTTAAAGAAGATTGTGGATAAAATATATGCTTTATATTTTTTCTTCTATTATGCCCTTTACTACATTTTGCAATATCAATAACTTAATAATATAGGAGTACATTCCTCTCTTCAGTGTACTATTCCACTATAAAAATAGGAAAACTTGAATTTGTTTTCAAAATATTATAAACCAGACCTGTGACTGTTATATAGAGATTAATTAGAATAATCCCTATAATAGATGTGTTTTTAAAACAAAGCCAATTTTTGGAGGATAAATTGTTTTTAAATTCTAGCCGTTACCCATTTATTTTCACCCCTTTTTTCACTGCCACTTTTCCCCTTCTAATAATTCTGTAATTTTCCATAATTTTCTCCTAAATATATAAACCTTTAATACAGATTGCAATCCTAAAATTGAACAAGCCTATCTTATTCGTCTGGCCTGCTCCTATGGGTCTAAATATCCACTGGCATCTGGTAACAAGGCAGCCTGAAATTGTAGTAGTGAAGATATCATTTAATGGGGGCCATATGTAAAATCCACTGTGCAAGTTTGCTTGTTTAAACAAAATAATCACCATGTCACAGGTGGATGGAAATATGCACTAAGATTTTTGAAACATTTAGTCTTAGCAGCCTCTTCTTTTCCAGTTTTTGCTTATTTAGGTTCTGTTTTCCAGTGTTCAAGTCTTAATACATCTCAATAATTTAACTGTTATGTGCAAAAAGATTTTGTGCCATGGAAAATAAATTCTTCTTATTTCAACTTGCATATCATATCTGTTTTATTAATAGGTGAGTGTTTATTAGAACATAATATACTGATCATTTATTCAGGAACATATAAATGTATATGACTCATGAAGAGAGGAAGGAAAATTGTTCCCATTTCCACATTTTTAATATAGATAATATTTTATCAGATTTTATAAATCAAAGCTGCTCCATGTTTCATTTCTTCTCAACTGTTCATATTTTCCTTGAATTAAGTTTTTATTTATATATGAACCTCATAGCAAGTTTTGCTATCTTACAAAAATAAGGGTTGCCATATGCTTTCATAAACAGAACTTTTATTTGCTTTTATTAGCTTGCTGCATCAACACAGAGCAGATTGCTTTTGAAAAACACAGTTTCATACTGCCATAGAAGATCCAGAAAAGAATGCACCATTTTAAAGCTGAAGTCTATTTCAGGAGGAGCTATTCTTTGAATGAAGTTTTATTATATAGGGCCAACTGCAATGTTAAGACTACAATCTGGAAAAGGCTGGGGCTCCATCCCACTTTCTTAATATTTTTTTTCAAACAGCAGTATAAATGGAAAATCATTATAGTAATAAGCATATTGGAAATTATAGTCACAAGCATACTCAACTACCTTCTCTTTACCTGTTTCTTTTTCTGTTGTTCCACAGTTTTATTTGCAATGTTTTAAATACTGATTTCAAGTTTATTATATTCTAGAAGTTAAATTAAGTTGTTCAACATAGCATCAAAATAAATAAAATGATATGCATTTGAAATGGATATTTCTAAGAACTAGATTAGATTTTCAATGATCTGGCTGACATTTATCTGTTCAGAATGCAACAATTCATAAAAAACCCCTACAGCTTCAATTGTGTCTGGATTCATAAATATTCTAATCTCATTCTCCCAGGTAAATAGTGATAAACTGTTAATGTCATTTAGTATTCTGAACTGATAATTTCAATTTATTTTCCATTATAGGGGGCAATATTTTCTTCATTATTTTTGTTTCTTTGTACAGTGTCATTTTGGTTAATAACAGCAAGGTAATTCAGACTTGAATGAGGAAGGTAAGATATATCTTATTATCATTCCTCATAATACCTTACTTATTGTTGACATAAATTTCTATGTTGCTTAAAAAACCATTGAAATGCTATTCTTTTTTTTTTTTTTTTTTTAAGGAATCATAAAATTAGAGTGCAGGAATTAGGATGCTGAAAGCTCAGGAGTAATTATATCTTTTGTTCTGGCTGCACTGGTACAGAAGTTCCATGAAAAATCACAAGCAGCTAGTTTTAAAGATTCTCAATGCATGTGAAATAAATGGAAGCAAGACAATTTAACAGACTATTCAGTAAAACATCCTCACAGTAAAGAAATCTTCATATCATACCATTATCATGGTGAATAAACTATATACCAGACACTAAAAATGTTAGTGTTGCCACTTAATGAAAAGATAAGAATTAGTGTACCAAATCTTCTTTAATTAAGATAAATTAATTTGGAAATCAATTATGAAAAATAATGTAATAAACTTGAAATGTAGTGGAAAATAGATTCATCTAAACAGAGATTTTATCAATTAGCATTTTCTGAACATTTATCAGAAGAGGGTTTAGGAAGTTTAAAAATGTATATATAACACTAAATAAAATGCTGATCTTAGTTTAAGAACACACTAGTTTTTGATGACTGAAATTAGGCATTAGGCATTAAACCATGTTTAAAGTTAGTGAATAATTCAAAATTTCTGTGTGGAAAAATATCTGGTCTTCCACAGAATTAATATACTATTAGAAATTTTTTTTTTCCTCTAGAACTAATATCAAGATCATTTAGGTATACAATAAATTGGTGCTAATAACAAACACTTAGTACATTATTGGCACATTTTGGCTTTACAAAGCTAGGAAATCAGAATTCTCTAGCTATACACCAGATGCACCACAACCATAGGTTTATGTTCAGTGGTAATTTGAATAACTGCCACTTAGTCTTGTTCTGCTGAGCTGGGTGAAGTACCCTGTGTTCACCTGGAAAAGTTGTGAGATTGCATAGAAGGAAAAGTTATATGAATGGTTGTAAATTCAGAGATTTCTTGATTTCTGCACAGCTGCACAAGTGCCCGTGCCAGAATTGAGCTGATGCAGGGGCAGGAAGAGGTAGCTGGGATGGAACAGGCATTCACAGGATGAAAGAGACACCAAAAAAAGTTAATGATGTGTAACAGCTGAAATCACATGAAAGCCTCATTAACACTGCAATAAATTGGGGTTGTTAATTTAGATACCTGAGTGAAATACATAGAGACATATAGTGACAGCATCCTTGCCCTTTCCTTCCCAGAGCATATATTTAATGTTGGTAAATAAGGTGAAAGCCAAGAAACAATACAGAATTCTTACCATTTGTACAAACTAAGAATTCTACTTTTAAGAAGCACTCCAGAGAAATTAAAGGAATGTTGTCAGGTATATCTACCAGCAGGAGTTAAGGAACAAAAGTTCATTTTCTTTTTTAATACCATTTTTAGCAGTGATGCCTTTTTTCCTCTCCTATTCAGCCTAATGGTGAACCTTATTTTTCCATTTCTCTCTAGAAAGCAGCAAATAAGAACACAGTAAAATTTTTAACAGTTTACTGCAATGTTTCTTGGGACACTAACCATGAACTTTGTACTTAGACCCTCACCTCATAGTTCTACTATGAAAGTTTTCTGTGTTTTGCATGGAGATTCTCTATTACAGAAATGCCATTTTCTCCATGATGTTTTGAGCTTCTTCTAAGATGCAGTTAAATTGCAATGTTTTTTCCCCCATTAGTCCCTGTACTAACAGAAAAAGGCACCTATGTGCCAAGCACTGCCAAATACATCATTTAGGGATTCAATTTGTATTTCCAATCAAACAATAGTAACTATGCCTATTAAACTAGAAACAAAAAGGGAGGGTAGCAAGGCATAGAAGGAACAATGTGCTCTTTCCAAATGCCATGGGTCACAGTTAGTTGGTATCCAGATTTGGGAATGCAGAGATCATTTAATCTCAGGTCAGAAAAAAAGAAACTTAGGATAAACTGAAACTTTTTTCTGACCATCTTTCTTTGGTTTCTAGGATAGTCCTTTGGTTCAAATACTTAGATGGCAGATGTAATTTTGCTGTTATATATGTGAAAGCAATGTGATCCATAGGGCAAGAAGTCTCTAAATCACACATAGGAAATGTTTACAAATTTTCCTGAAAGAGTAAGGGTTAAGAAATTGTCCTGAAATTCAATATTATAAAAGCTTGTGGTACAGGGTAGTAAGTTCCTACCTTATGAGCATTTCCACAGGATCCTAGATCATTCAAGCTCATTCAAGCACATAGGACAAAAATTAAGGTCCATCTCCATTATTCCATAACTTCCACGTGCTTGACTTTGAAAATCTCAATTAAATTATTTTAATTTGTGTCTGAATACAATACAGTATAAAGGAAGTAACTGGGTCAGGAAGGAGCTAATAACTACAATGAAACACGTTTGCTTCTGGGCACTCTTTGCATGTAAAAATGGAAATAGTTTAATTTAATTTTCTTTTCATTATGGTATGAGGGACAGCTCACCCTATTACTGAATGAATCCCACTATTAATGAACAATTCAATTGATTAAGTTATCATACAAGCATTATTTTTTTTACATATCTTATATTTCTAATATACAAATAATGATTATTTATAGATCTTATTTAGCTCCACCCAATAACACTTAGAAGCTTTACTCATCTCCCCTTTACTTCAAACAAAACATGATTTTCCTATGTATCCTCAGTAGAGGGAGTCAGAAAATTAACAATCCAGAGATCTGAAATAGAATAAACAGCAGTGACTGGCCTAGTCCTCTGACAGGAATTGTAATATTCACATGACTTCTGATAGATGCTGATCCAGCATTAAGCAAAATAAAGTCTTCATTGGACTCACACGTTCAGCACATTGACCTCAGTTTGCTCCTTCAAGTGTGAGTCCAAGACTGGCACTCACAGACACTCCAGACAAAACAACTTCCCCACTAGTATTAGGATGGACCCCATTTTACCACAGGTATTTGAAGAAGGAAGTTTTCTGTCCTCACCAAGCAAGACAGTGCCAATGTCTGGCTACATATTGGCTTCTAAAAATCTGAAACTCCTGTGCTGGAAACACAGTCTGGCAGAAGTCAGTAGGTTTTATATCAGCCACATGTAAAGTCATTCAAAATTTACAAAATAGATCTCATTCATTTATACCTACCTACAATTCTGTCTTTCTTACCTCCTTTTATCTCTTGTAACAAAACTACACTCCAGAGGTGAGTTTTGATTGAACTAAGTCTGGATGACAGCAGTCCAGCAGGTTATTTTCTGGGCCCAAGATAAGTAATGCAGAAATACTTTTTTTCCTTTTTATTTAATCCAGTTTGATCAACAAACAAGTGGGTTAATTTTATATCTCCTTGTGTTTGGGGATAGGCTGCAGGATCCACCTCAATTCTGGATTTCCTCGGAGAGAAAGTAGGACTATGAAATAATCACTCCATGGCCAATGCCAGTTACTCCTTTAAAATATGGGCTACAAGTAATTAATATTTTAAAACCATGTATAATTAAATAAATTTCCTCAAAAGAAGACACATTATTTAATTTAAATTGATTTGATTTAATTTAATGAAAAGCTATTTTGAAGGCCCTATGGCTGAAAAATGATGAAATGGAAAAATACAGTTCATAATAATGAAAAAGAAAGGTAAAGACAGCATTTCTGTGCTTTAGCACTCTTTCAGAATAAAAGCACAGAACAACTTTTAACTAGTTCTGCAGCTAAAAGGTCTTGCCAAGCTTTCCTAATTTTGTGGAATGAGAAGACCAGATTCCAAGACACACTCTAGTAATTTGTCACAGGGAGCTATGCCATTTTGCATGGTTATTTTTAACCTTCTAACTTGCTGTCCTTCCAATCTTTCTTTTCATTCTGCTGCTTTCTCTTCCACTAATGACTTCAGTTGTTATTTGTGTGAGGAAATAATGCAGTATTTGATTCATGGCTAATAAGGCTTTGAGAAGAAAGCCTCTGAAAGCAGAGATTATGTTTTGATGGACTAGACATTCAAGTAAAATTAAAATGAAATAGCTGTTGAAAATGCAAATACCTACTGTTTCCAAGCAAGTTTTCTATTTTAGAAAACACACAATCTCTGTTCTGTGTTTAAGATGGACAGAGATATTAAGTTCTGTGGAGGCACTGAGAAAATATCTTATATATTGGAGTAGTGCAGAACAGGAATCCTTATGTAGGTAAAGTGTAATTCTGCCCACGTGTCCCCTGCAGGGGAATACCTCATATTTATCCGTCCCTACAGGGACAGGTTCTTGAAGGAAATCATTGTAGCAATTTAAAATTACCTACACACTATATTCAGGAAAACTATGAGCAAGGACTCAAGCCTGAAAGAAGAAAGTAGATTGTCTGGGTTTTGGAACCAAAATGTCAGCAGAATTAAATGAGCATTTAACACATTTGTTTCCTCCAGAAAGACCCCTGGTGAAATGGAATCATGACTTGAGGATATCTTCTTCTCTGTACATTATAGGTAAATATACTGATGTTTCAAAGCTAGAAATTCTAGAAAGCAGAATTTTGTCAATGAGGTTTATTTGGCTTTGAAAAGGAATAAAATTAACAGATCCTCTAAAGTATTCTGAATGAGTATCTTCATTTCAGAAGTAGCGTGGATAAAAAATGAGAAATGCCTGTGCAACATTTATAGAATGGGAGACTATATCTTGCCTACCTTGTCAAATGAAATAAGATCAGCATTTAATGAGTAGTAAAAGCGAGAAATGCAAGTATAATTATCTTATCTTGACTCCTGTTCTGGTCTTCTGCTTCAAATCCTACAAGTTTTCCTCCAGAAAAGAAATTGTAAGTATTTCTAGTCAAGTTTCACCATGCTATGTGGGGAGAATTAGCATTGCACTACGCCAGTACGCCAGGAAAATCGCACTACTGTGTTGAAATTTACTGCTTAGGGACTCAATAGGTTTTTAATAGGTTTAGTATTTCAAATAGGTCATGACACTCACAGAATTTGCTGATAATCAACACACAAACTGCTTCAAATTGTCAAATTCTTCCCAGACATTTTTTACGGAATAATAAGCAGGAACAAATTCCCTTATTTTTTTTCTCAGTTTTGGAAATGACTGAGGAAATTCTTTTTCCTTCGGATTTCCACACACAGAAAGAGAAACCCTAGTCAGAGAAGCATAATGTTTGACCAATCAATAAGCAGGGAAGAGGAGTGATTTATAAGAGAAATTACTGCATCACCTTGATTACCTATGATTTGCAAAAGCGAAAACAATGAAGATTTGTAAATAATCAAAGTTAATAACCTGTCTTCCTCCTCTTCCCACAACACATTTTGAATTAAGGCTGCACATTAGAAGTAAAATTATTTTAGAAGTTAAAAATAGCAATCATAGCTTGTTTGTATAGGACATATCTTTCATTTTGACTTGCACCTTCCTTTACAAATCCCTAAAATTATTTCCATGGGATTATGGCGGATTAAATGACTGTTCAGGGTAAAACTGGCAGAATTAGGTCCTAGAAGATTTCCTGTGCTATGCTATGATCCCAGAAGAGAAGGAGTAGGAATTACACTACTAAAATTAATAAAGCCAAATGGGATTTGTTATTTTACATACCCTTTGAAAAACATTTCTGCATTAACAGGAAGACAGACAGGATGACATGGAACTGCATATTTTACTTGAGTCTCATTTGTCACTATCAACTTGGTCTTTGAGAAAGGTATTTCTGTTTAACTTTATTTTTGAATCCGAGAAAAAATAAATATTTATATTCCCTGAATATATTAAATCTATCAGCTCATAAAATAAACCCATTTACAGAAGGGTTGGGGTTTTTTCTTTGTGTGTTTTTATTCAGAGTTTTTGGTTCTTTTTGTTTTTAGGATGGAGAGAGAGACAGGAGAATACAAAACTATGGCCTATGGGATGGGGAAAAGTAGGAACTGAGCAATTATATTGTGATTTATTTTATGAAAAGATAATATAACTTCTCATTGTACACTGAAAATGAGACATTTGAGACACTGCAAAAATGAATTTGCCTAATACAATGCATCAATTGAGAAATAGCAAATGCAATACTTGATACCCCATCCACTGTAAATAGTATCCTTTTATCTGATCTTCTTTGGCTGTATATTTTATTAACAAAATGTTGCAGTATTCAAAAACTGGTCAAAATGTTTTCTGTGAGATTTTTTTAGGAGAACAAATGCAGCATAGTAAGTATGCATCAAGAGGGCTCAGGAGACCTTTGAAACTATAAATTATCTACAAAACTCTCTGTCTTTTTGGGTTCACTCACTCATATAATTAAAAGACACAGAAAGACACACCTTGCAACTTTAGATATCTGCAAATGGCAAGAATCTAAGGGACCTAAAGCTCTAAATTGTATTTTAACATACTAATATGTCAGTAATAAAATTAACATCCTTGCAAGGGGAAGGATGAGTAAAAGATATCTTTGGAGAAATTATGTAAATTTGTGGAGAAATATCCATTTTAAAACTTGTGAGAAGAGTGGCTAAGCAGATTTGATTACGTCTTCTTATATGTATATTTTTTTCATACCTATGTTTCTGTGTTACTTTGATAATCATCGACTCTACACTGAAGTACATTGAGAGAAACAGTAAGGAAGTATTTCTTTGTATCAGTCCTGTCGTTGATCATATATGTCAAAACAAGCTCAAATCATCTCACAGCAAGAATGTCTCCCAGACCCAATAATTTCAGGAATAAATAAATAGAAAATCATAAAGGACATTAGTTCTGATTTTACTTTCAAGACTGATTAACAGGGTATTCAAAATCTACCACCCATCATGGTTCATTTCTCTTCACTTTCTTTACTTCCCCAGCTCAAGTACCTTACTGACCACACAGTTCCTACAGAACTACTCTGACACTGTTCTCATTTTTCTCTCCTCTCTAATTTTAGTTTAATTTGCCTTCAGAATAACTATTTTGGATCGGGACAAATCGATTAACATAATAATGTGCTTTAAGTTATTCATTATAATGTGTCTTAAGTTACTATCTTTAAGTTTATTTTCTCACATCCCATAAAGGCAAGAACCACAGACATACATATTGTGATATTCTTATCAAACCAGCAGATGTAAAGAATTCAAAGAATTTTCACTATATAGAATAAATATTTACTTATGGTCAAAGCATACAAGAAGGTTAACAGGTATGAGAAATAATTATCAGGAAAAAATAGAAAGAAGGTCTTAGTTTAAACAAAGGTATTCCTGCAGTTTACAAGACCATTAAGTTCATAATCTTGGCCCACAGTCCTCCATCTGCCACCTTTACCAATATCTTAGGAAGTCCTTTAAAGTATTTTCATTGTGAATAAAATAACTATTAAATTGTCCATGCTGTTGTAGTTAACACTGCATCAACAGTTTTACTGTAGCCCTTGGTTTCACAGCTTCATACCTCTACAGTAAACATGTTCTTCAGTCTGAAGCTCATCATAGAAAAGTGAAATCATAGAAAAAGTAATTCAACTATCAAGATCAGTGTCGAATTTTGAAAGAAGAGTTTAGATAAGTATGGTAATCTAAAAATTATTTTACGCTTTGCAAACTAATAAATAATAATCGTAAAGATTCAGCATGCCTTTTTTATGGTTGTCCTCATTTCAAAGGACAATAGATTCATTATGACAGACTGATGTTATTCCAAAATTGTGAGAAGTATTTTAAGTTATCTATAGTCTTCTAAACATGTGCACAACTTTGTGTCAGCAAATCTGCAGTGACTTTAAAAACATGTCCATGTGTACAAAGGGTATTTTTTTCACATGTAACCATTAGAGCTTTAAGTCCTTTCATATCAACCATTTTTAAAAAAGGTTGTTATTATTATTATTATTATTATTATTATTATTATTATTATTATTATTATTATTATTAATATTATTATTATTATTATTAATAATAATAACAATAATAATAATAATAATAATAGTAATAATAATAATAATAATGATATATAATAAAAGGTAGAGATAAAGATATAATGTTTTACAGAAGGAGCAGTAGTTTTTCGGAAGCAATACTATTTTTTGCCTTCTTGATTCTCACAGAGCTGCTAAAGCTTCATCCTATATGGCAGAAAAACTGTACTGTATACCATAACACAGATGAGAATTCAACATAAATAAAGTGAATATTTCCCTTAAAAGGAGTTAAATTTGGCCTGAAACACTCAGTGAGTCTAAGGAGAGGATGTGGAGTGAGTCCAACTTCACTAGAAGGCTTTCATGGGGCAGAATGGAAGATAAAGGATCTGATCCTATTTTTTACTGTCCTAAAGTCTCTGTTAAGAGACCTCTTCTGTTGAAAAGAGCACAATTTGCCAAAGCAAAATGCCCAGTAACTCTCTATTGTGAACACTTGCACCAGGGATTTTCATTCAAAGTGATGCACCTCTGTCCTCCTGTTAATGTGAAAATTCAGTGAGTCTCTGGCTTTTATTTAAACACATGCTACCACAGACCTGTGCCTGCTGCAGGATTTCCTATCAGTTCCAAGGTGGTTTTCCCACAGCTATAAGTCCCATATTCTCTAAGGAGGACACTGATTGCTATTGGGGTGTCATATCACCACAGTCATTGCATTCTCAATGAGATTCACATTGCACTCTCCCCAAAGAAATATGGGGCTTCACAATTATAAACTGGCTCCTTTCAGTTTATTTATTCATTGTATAAGAGCAAAGGCAAGCACCTCACAAATATTGAAGAGGGGGCATTGTTTAGAGCAATTCTTATTTTCATGCTATTTTATAGGTTTGCATTTGAATTACTGCATTAAACTCACTGTAAAAAAATAGCCCAAAAGAAAGGTCACAAGACTCACTTTCTGCTATGAATAAAGCCAAAAAAAAAAAAGAAAGGTTTCAAAACACAAAGTTAAAAAGGACACTAGCAGGATAAAAGTCATATTTTTTTTAGTCGATGTCATTTCCTTAGCTACTAATAACATTAGATTTATAAGACTGAGAGAGGAAAAGGTAATTTAATTTTCACCATTTGTGTTGTATATTGCCAAAGGTCAGTCTCCTCACAGCACAGTATCTACCTGCATCTGATAGTACGTAAATCAATTCACAAACAATTCCAGAAAAAGAAAACAGCATTAAAAATAATCTAATGACACAATTTAAAAGGGATAGGAGAGATGCAGCTTTGTAAAGTATTGAGCCTTGGAGTGATACAAAGCAACCACACTGAGTACAGGGCACACCTCCACAAGGAACCAGCAGGGCTTTGTGTTTGGTATTAACCAAAAAAGGGGAATTGCAAAATTTTTCATCTCAGCAGAGTTTCAGCAGCAAAAGAACTACTCCAGCAAAAGAACTCTTCCATTTCTCACAGCAGCTGGAGGTCTTCAGACAGTTTAGAAATCCTAGATTAATGATCACTACTTCACCCTAAATTATCTTCTCTGATTACAACAAATGCATTTGGGGCTGAAAGAAATCTTATTGCTGTCTGACTACTTATCATTATTAGTGTTACAGGAGATGATAGTAACTAAATGCAAAGAAAATAGTTCATTTGCTGTTCAGGGCTTAAATAGTAACCCTGAAAAGAGCCAACCAAATCTATTATAGCAACTCTCTGACCTGTGCTGTGCCTCAGACCGTTGCTCAGAAGTGTCAGGGTAGTCTCAGGTTAAACATTCCCTTCTGTACTGAAGAGGTGCAGCAGTCAATACAAGTAGTAGGAAAGATGACAGCACAACAAGACGTTTATGGGAGCTCTTGGCAGCAGGCTACAGAGTGGAAAGAATGAACGGAGAGAGACCAATGCTGCTGGAGCACAGCAAGAGTACGTCAGCAAGGCACAAGCACATTACAGTGGCTCACAATGTCACTGCAAAGCATTGCTGGATCAAGACAGAAGAGAGGCACCAGAACAGTACTAATCCTAAAAGAGAAGAAGATAATGCTCTTCACTAAAGGGACAACAAACTAAAAGTCTGGTGCTTCAAATTGTGTCTTCACGTTTCTACAGAGCACTAGTGCTTCTAGAAGTAAGGGTGTCAACTCTAGGCTGCTACTGGACAGAATGGATATTTCAATCCACTTGAGCAGACACTAATATTAGAATAATAGAATATCCTCAGTTGGAAAGGATGCAAAAGGGTCATTGAAATCCAGCTCCTGGCCCAGAACAGCCCAAGAATCACAACAGGTGCTTGAGAACATTTTCCAAATTCTTCTTGAGCTCTGTCAGGCTGGTGCTGTGACCACTTCCCTGGGGAGCCTGTTCCAGGGCCCAACCACCCTCTGGGTAGAGAAAATTTCCTGATATGCATCCTAAACCTCCCCTGACACAACTTCAGACCATTCCCTCAGTCCTGTCACTGGTTACCAGAGAGAAGACATCAGTGCCTGCATCAGCACCTCACTTTAAAACAGAACACTTGAGCAAAGTGCCAAGACTTAGAAAAATACTTAGTTTATTAAAGAGTGAGTAGCACCCATTCAAAAAGAAACAATGCAGCAAACCTTTGCAAATGCAATAAAAATAAATCTTTTGTTCAAAAGACCCATTCTGATTATAAAGAGAGTCCAATTTCTGGTTACAGAGCAAACGCTAAAGAAATCTGACTAAAATTTAATTGATTGGAATGTTTTCAGTCTCCTAATCTCATAGCATTGCCTGACATTTTGCTCTTAAATAGATATTTTAATAGGAAAGCAATTTTAGAAACAAAAAAATTACATATTGCTGTTTTGCAGAACCTAATGCAAACATTTTTGAGACACTGTAAATTCATTATGCCTATGTAAGTAGAGAAAAGATTTCACCAGAGGCTAAGGTTAGTATTCAACAAAAACTTAGTCAAAAAAATACATGACAGTAGATTAAATGTTGTGGAAAAATAAACATATTTTAAGACTTTATTTTTTTCATATTTAATTAATTGATGTTATTCGTAGAATGCATGTTTCTTTCCACCTCTATTGGACCTCCTGACTCTTAAGATGAGACAGCTGTTTTCTTTGAGGAATTGTTTTAGACAGTTAAAAGTCTGCAGATAATTGACTGGTCAGATCTGTAGGAGTCCCTTAGAGGCTGCAAAACATTCTTCTACATTTGTAATATTAATACCTAGTTTATCCTTGCAAAGCAGCAAAAAAAAATTCCCAATAAAGTTAGAAACCTCTTAGGTAATCAATTATGTGAGTGCTTTGAGTTCTGACCAAGGACTGGCATTGTCCAGGATAAAAAATGGAACTGAGTGGATTAGATTTTGTTGGTTCTTGTAATAATTGTTCTTACTGGAACAGACAGAAAACATGTATGTTTATACTGTGAGACTAGAAATGAAAAATTATACCAAAAGTATGAAGAAAATTATATGGGGTCATTATTATACTACATTAAACAGTCTTGAGATATTAATAATTTTCCATCTGTTTACTTGTGTTCTTAGAAATTCCCTCATGACTTTACTTGAGATTTAGCTCTCCAGTGTTGCTAAGAAAATTTTCATAAACATTGAGTTCTCAAAGGACTTCTAAGATGTCAGTAAGGAAAACTTGGCCAGCATCCCCACTATCAGGGTTTGATAAACTAAATACAAATATAGTTATTTTTCAAAAAAAGGAAGACAAATCTTATATGCATAATTATGTAATGTACTGCATGCAAGTTATTATAGTCAGTATTTTTAAATATGCAAATTTCCTTTGGTGTAAAAGCATAGTTTATTATCATCTGTCATTACTGAACCAGTATACTGCTTTATAAGAAGTTAGTTTCCACCAGCATCAACTTCTTTGACAAAAAAAAACAATGCCAAACCAACCAAAAACAATAAGCAAAAAGAAGTCATATGTTCTCTTATGTATTACTAGCCTCATCACATGTTTGGAAGTTCAAATCTCCCAATTCTTTTCTAAAAATTAATTTCTATCTGTTTATCAGTTGAACTCAGCCCTCTTGCAAGTTAAAGTTTTCCTAATGCCTTTGATTCATCAGAAATTCAAATATATTATTTCCAGTGTTTTCTATTTTTTTACCATACAGTACTTAATAATTCACATAAAAGTTTTCAGAAAGAAATTTGATTCCTTTTTTGAAAATTATATCATGTGTAGGCACATAATTATCTCTGAGGATGTAGTCTATAAGAAGCACAGCTTCCATGAAGAAAACCAAAACCTGGGCATTTAGAAATCAAGACGACTTTGTCTAAAATGTCAAAGATATATTTGAAAATCAGATTTATGCATGAGGGCAAAATAGCCTATAGTGGCTACACAGAGTTAAATTCTACAGTGATATAACACATGGCTTATTTATTTAGTAATAAATAAATAAGAAGAAAATTATCTTTTCCCTATAGACAAAGACGTATAATAACATTAGGTATGATCTTAAGTCACTCTTTAATAAGAACTCAGAGTTCATTATTAAAAGAAAAAAGAAATCATGCAATAATGTGTTGTGGTCTTGCAAAACATGTCAGAATTTTTCTTGTGGGACAAATCACACACAAGTTACACTGAAGAATAAAAATAATTAATGGAAATTTCATTGGAATGGGGTTTAGATATTCTGGAGCATTTACAACTGGTGTGTATAGGTGTATTTATCTGACAGTGTATATAAACCCCTTCCAAGACTCACATTCACTCTCCCACAGGACAGAGCAGAAAGAGAAGGAAAGCAAGGATGCTCAGGGTTCAAGGCAATTACAATATATGAAACTTTTTTCTCTAAACATGACTATACAAGTCTATATGACTATCTAGTCATAAAAGTGACTTTTTCTTATTTCAACTACCAGGCAACCCACTTGTTATCAGCAGAAATGACAGCAACTAAAAACTAGGAAAAACACCACTAAGACTATTATAATATAGTGACAAATACTGAACTACTCAAGAGTCAGAAAACTGTTCTAGGAAGGATTTCTTTTTATTTAATTCAGAAATATATATTTGACATGAAAAGTAGATTTTTCAAATATATTTACATTATTTTGGTTTCTTTGGAAGCTAATGGCACCTAAAGACCTGTGTAAATATAACAAAAAATGTGAACAGTTTGTTGAAAGACAAGGATTTAGAAAAGAAACCTGACAGAGATTAAGCAGCAAATAGAAAATTCTCTGTAATAGAATCAGAGACAATTATAGCACCAGTGATTGAATAATCCATTCATTTCCCCTTTTAAAGGATCAAAAGAAAGAAAGAAAATAATTTTACAAGCTGAAAATTTTTAGATATTAATGCAGCACATTAAATTAAGATCTTCCCTTTCAGCCTGCAAAATGCTTTATAGCAAATGCCCCATCTCATTCATATTTAAATTACATGAGTTCATGGCAACCTTAGAAAAATTCAGAATTAATTTAGTCTTTTTTAATGTTTGCAAAATGCAGGTTATATCGAGCTCCTCAAGTCTACTAAATCTACAGATCAGCATGGATCCAGGTGAAAAGAAAACTATCTATAGCAAACTTTGCAACTGAAAATACAAAGTTCCTTCACTGACTTCAATTTTGACATATATTTCTGAGTATGCTATTACACAGTCTTTCCTTTTGGATTAGCACCTGTAGCTAACAGACATGCTAAACTCATGGCAAAATGGAAACAAATACAAAAAAAATACGATTTCTTAAATAAACTCACAAAATTTTTATCTTAATCTGTATCATTAGATTTTAAAATAAATCATTGAGATATAAACTCTTGAGGAAAAAGAAGAGTATTTTTTGTCACACTGAATTTCTGTAATGCAATCCCCAGCACCTTAAAACAGAAGAAAAAACATACAAATTAAAAGACAAAGAATATCCCCCATTTATGTTTTTTTTTTTTGTTTCTGATAGACAAATACAAAATATCCTTAAATTCATATTTTTTGTAGATTTTAATGCACTTGTTTATGTCTTTTATAACAAGATAATTTAATGATTATTTGATTTTTAGTTTTCTTCTGATGCAGTTCTTATGCTCAATTCCAAATGGAAAGAATAGATAATGATTTAATATATAATGCTCTTCAAGTTATAATGTGTAATAGGACTATTTCTTTTCAAATAATGTATTTCATATCCATATAAATATGTCCTTTCAGAATATCCACACTCATGTGGATAAATGTTTCATTCTAAAAATAAGTTTTTCATACTTCTTGATACAGTTATTAACATATGTGTTTTTTCTTTCTCGATTTTGCCAGTGTTAGTGGCACTGTTATACTGAGATTTAATTCAGGACTTCAATACCTTCATTTGTTTGAAGATCTTTCTCTGGGATATGGAGAGGTTTAAAAAGTTTTATAAGGATAGGGCCATGTGTAAATACACAAAAATAAGACAAACTCAGTTACTTACATTTTGGAGACTTCTGTTTCCCTCAAACTGATTTGTCTGATACTCTCTAGGTTTGGTGATGGACAAGAGGATTTTACCATGAAAAATAAATGCATTCAATCAGACAATTTTTAAATATTTGAGGTAATAATCCTAAATTCTGGTATAGGGGAAAAGGCTTATTTACACTCACTTAATATTTATTAACAAATATATTGTGTGGAGGATCTTCTTACATTTTAATGTTGCAGCATATAAGCAGGTACCACAATGCTCCATATTAACTTTTCAGAAATTACAGAAGTAAAATACTGTTACTGTTACTGTATGTGCCTTTGAAAATTATAAAAATATAGAACATTTAATTTATCTAATCACATAAATTTGAAGAAAAGGTGTTTTTTAGCAGTGATCCTATTCCTTTAGATGTTAGTTCTGATTGATTACTAAAGGCTTACTTCCTTCCTATGATTCTCCAAACTGACACGCTTTAGCAAAATTAAAATGTCAGAATACTAAAAGCACAACAGCCACCACAAACCAGAGATAAAACAAATGGGAACAGATTCAGAGGAAGTCTTTAAATTGGGCTTAAGAATAAAGGCTATTTTTAAAGAGGAATCTGTAATATAGGGAAAGATGCTACAGAAAAGGAAGATCTAGGAGTAAGAACCTGAAAAACAGACAGCTATTTATTAAGGATAAGGCAAAGCAAGACAAGTGATGGAAAATTTGGAAGCATTTGGTGATTTATAGAAGTGTTAAGTAGGAAATGTGATTTAACAACATGGGAGTACAGGGTTGCCACTGTTTTTACTGTACTTGAAATAAAGCAAAGGGGTAACAGAGAAGGAAGTACTTTATTTAATTTCTAGTTTGGATGTATTCATGTGTGCATGCAAATTGGTCTGTGAAGAACCAATATCAATACTGGAATTACAGGTGAGATTGTGAGATCCATGAAGTGATTTACTAGAAGAAAAGCCTGTATTCTGACTAGAATGTTTTTCACAACATTGAAGCACTTGTATGAGTGAGTTGTTGCACATTCTGTGTTACATAAATGGACAGAAAAAGCCCAAAAAAATAAAACAACAAATAAAACAGGAAAGGCTTAGAGGCCAGATAATGAAAATTTATTGTTTTCTCTAGAAAAAGCGAGGCTTCCTCCTAAAATTGAGAATTTTTCTTCTTTGGAACCATTCCTTGTTGGTAGTAGACCCACCTGGAAGATTTCTTCTCAACTTATAAAAGATGATGCACCGGAGGAAGGATGTTTCTGAAATTACTCCAAGTTCAAAACAATTTATACTGTCTTGTACCTGGGAAGGGCTTACAACCTACTCTGAAAAATACTTGCTAAGACTCAGATGTGAAGTGATAATATGTCAAGCTCCAAACTCAATTATGGCTTATAAATGTCACTAAAAGAAAATATTTATGCTGATTTGGTTTTAAAAAAATCCATTGCTTACTAATTAAACATCTTCTGTTTCTACAGTTTCCTTTGTAAACATTTTATTTCAATTTTATTCCAACGAAAGATCAGCTCTTAATTTTGTAGAGAATTAATGTTAACACTTTGGAAGGGAAAATTTGAAAATCTCTATGGATCTTACCAGAAAACATAAAAATAAATCTAAAATATATTATTCAAGACTGTATTTCTTTAATGATGGATGTTAGACAATGTCATACCACACTGCATTTGAGGGATTTGGTTGCATTTGGTTTTGGATAGGAAACTCACTGGCAGGAAGAGTCAGTGAGAAATAACTTAGAGTGGCCCTAGTACTTGCTCATATCCATTTTTCCTATTCTTGTTGACCTTATCTGAATGCAGTATTTTCTCTAATCACTTTTCTGCTATGCAGGAGTTTAAAAGTATGTTGGTATCGTCTCTTTTGATGTTAAACTGTTAAACTGAACTGTACAGAGTAATGTGAAGAGGTGATGGATAACAGGCTTAGTATTCCTCAAAATTTTTTATTTTAAACCCTGGATACATACATTGTGGACAAGTATAATTTTATTTTCAGCCAAGAAAACTGCACTAAGCACAGTACCATTGAAAAGTTCTCTTTAATGATAACACAGAACAAAGTTAAAAACCCTGTATTCATTCCTACCACTCTTCAAGCTTTAAAATTAAAAAAAAAAATCAGAAAATACACAGTAAAGAGCTGTGGAAAATAACCTAAGATCAATATATTCCCTTAGGGAGTAAATAGAAAAAACTTTTTGTAGGTGTGTGGTCTAACACTGCCCAGCAGACATGGCCCCACACAGATCCTAGTTTGCCCCTCCCCAGTAGGAGAATGGAGTGAATCAAAAGGGTATAAGTGAGAAAACTCGTGGATTAAGATAAAGACACTTTAATAGAAAGTATGAAAGCCATGCAGAAATGCAAAGCAAAACAAGGAACTCATTCATCACTTCCCATGGGCAGACAGGTGTTCAGCCATCTCCAGGAAAGAAGGATTCCATGCAGCAGTGTGAAGACAAACACCACCAATGTGAATGTCCCCCCCAGTTCCTCCTTCTTTCCCCCTCACCAGCTTTCATTGCTCAGCATGGCACCAGAAGGGTGTGGAATATTTGGTCACCTGGTCACAGCTGTTCCAGCTGTGGCTCCTCAGCCCCCAGGGTGATTGGACACTGTGAAAAGCAGGAATGGCCTTGATGCTTGATAGCAAGTACATTGCCGTGTTATTAATGCAGATTTGGGCACAAATCCAAAACACAGCACCTTATGAAGAACTATGAAGAAAATTGATTTAATCCCAGCCCAAAACAGCACAACAGATAACTGGCTTAATTCTGTGCAGGGGAGAGCTGTTAGAAGAAAATATGGAGTTCTAATCTGGCCCCTCAGTAGCATCAGCCTTACTGACATCCTTATCCAAGCTGGATAAAGGGTATCAGAAGCACAGCTTCTCTCACTTCAGATGTGAGACACAATTCTTTGACCTTGGTTTGCAGAGAATTAAAAATTCTGGTGTGCACACAAAATTCACCCATGAGGAGAGAAAGGAAAAGCAAACATGATGTGACAGATGATGCATTGTTACTTAAGATTATTGTTGGCCCTGTGATGACAACCATGATACAGGAACCTGAGTAGAAGGTAAGAGCATAATAAGCTTTCCTTTCAATCAGCTAGTGAAAGAGAATTATCTATTACCTATTTTTTTCATCATTTTTGTCTTATGTAGTTTCATCAGACAACACATGGCCTTAGATGATTCGCATAATTTTAAAATACAGAAAAGGCCACTCTTGTTCTCAGTCTTTGCCTTATCTTAAAAAATACATTACTTCTCAGTGTGGATCTAGCTCTTGCAAAAAAGGTATTGCCTTAATTTTATTATAAGGCATCATGCTGTGTGTTTAACTAAGCTGTACAAAACAAAAAGGATGTATGTTGTTAGCCAAGGTATGCTATTGCATATATGCTGCAAAACCACTACTAGAAGTAGGACATTAATTTCAATGTAAAGAATAAAATAATTCCAATACAGTTGATTCAATTAAATCTTTAGTAGTTTGTTAATATTTTTTTTTTAATACTGGTTCTCATAATTAAGGAATAAGAGTCTGGTAGTTGAAATTCATTTAGTGGAGGACTCAATGTTTGATATTAAATATGTTAAAAAAATAATTTGATTGCTTTTTGCAAAGGAAAGGGTTCTCAGACCAAACAAGCCAACAATTTTCATTCTACATACTGTATGGCTCAGCTAAATATGAATAAAAGAAAAATACAAGATCTGATCATTTTTACAAACCAGTCTCCAACCCCTGAATACTTTTTCATTCTTCATTGCCTCAGAAAAGTATGAAAACAGGAGCAGAAATCTATTAGCTGTTTCTTCAGTTCTTAAACTACTGTGCAGAAAACTAGTTTTTTGTTTATACAGGTTAGGAGAGGGAAGAGAGCAGATATTTGTGTTCGATATTCACTGAATTCAACAATATGATCAATATAACAACATTTTAGACCAATATTTACTGAAGCTGGAGATGGCTTAGGAATGGGGGTTCTTGCCCACATATGAATGCATGGTAATACCACAGTATGTAATATCCCCTTCCTCCTTTCTTGTCCTTACTCTCACTGATTGTAAAGGTAAACTTGAGAATAAGAATAGATAAAGTAAGGGTTGTGACCAGGGCTGTATTTCTCTCTGCTCCCAAAGTCTGTTGAAAGGATTAAGGCAGCTGAAATTGTATCAGCTGTCTCAAATGAGCAGTTTCTGGATATTGCTGCCCTTGTAAAAGGCAGAGCTTGATAAGTCATGGGGTCACAGGAAGATGGCCTTTAATATATTTTTAGCATTGCTTATTGTTATGAAAGAAATTTGAAAATTTTAAATCATTATGACAATAAAAGTAGAATAAAAGGAAACAAAGTGCATTAAAATACTCGGGAGGAAATTAAAATCTATTCAAAATCCAATTTTTGAGACGTTAATTTTTGCCATGTATATTCAGTGAAGCCTTGTTAAAGCAGCATGAGGGATTACTTGTGCATAACATGACAACATAGAGATTATGCCCAGACCAAAGGAGAGCTAGTAGTTGGCTTCAGATATATGAGTGAAACAGAAATTCTCTGTGCCAGGAACAGCCAGAGAAGATAGCAGGAAAGCAAAGGATATGGTGAGGAAAATACTGCTAATATACTTCAGAAGAAAGAACCAAGGGAGAGAGCACCTTCAAGATAGATGTTCTGAATTATGGACAAAACAAATCTGCTATTTGCTTCTTACTGTACTCAGGAAAATAATGAGATGTACTTCCATAAATTAAAAACAAAAGAGGTTATGTCAGTGTCAGTTTCTATTCCTTGTGAAAGTGTACACAGACCTGAAGAAAGACTCACTAAATACCACAGTAGAAGTGAATCACAGAGAATATAAGGAAAATTAACATGTTAATGACTGAAAATTTACTGTGATCAAAGTTTTATATTTCATGCAAGAAGAGATAATTACAGAAAATGTTTTTCTTTAATCTTTTAATATGAGAACGGTATTCTCAAGATTGACAATTACATAACCTTCCAACTGGTAGTATGCTAAATATAATATTCATTCAAATAATTGATATTTACTGTTTTAAATATTGACCTAATTACTGGATTTAAAAACCTGTATATAGTCTAAGAGTGCATTTACAGGATATCTTTCAATGCAAAGAAAAATCTAAGGAAAAGGGCATTCTTGGTAAATATTGAAATTTTCAAAACAAACCTCCAAAAAAAAAAAAAAAGGGAAAGATAACAGTCTGAAAAAGCAGCATCCTGCAACACATGATGCCATGAGATATTGCCTCACACAACCTTAATAAAATATGCTATATGATCATACTTCAGTCCTGTATGGAAACTACTGGTTTGGCTTATTATCAAAATCAGCTCCCAAACACACTACAAAATTTAGCTAAAAGTACATTCATGTTCTCTTATTTTCTGCTTTGTATTTCTGTTATATTTTAATAAAATATTAGTATGTGTTGAATTTTCATCACCAGGGTTTGGTAGCAGGGGGTCTACAGGGGTGGTTACTGTAGGAAGTTGCCAGAAGCTTCCCCCACTGTCTGACAGGGATAATGTGAGCTGGTTCCAAGGCAGCCAAAGCAGAGCCCATCAGTGACAGGGCCAGCAGCTGTGGGATTAAGCAATTTAAAAAGGGTGAAAAAACCCCACTGCAATAGCAGCCAGAGTGAAGAGGGAGAATATCTGAGAGAAACAGCCCTGCAGACACCAGGGTCAGGGCAGAAGGGTGGGCAGGAGGTGCTCTGTGTGCTGGAGCAGAGATTCCCCTGCTGCACCTTGCAGTGCAGACCCTGTGAGCCAGGCTGTGCCCCTGCAGCCTCTGGGAGCCCACAGGGAACAGCAGATATCCACTGGCAGCATGTGGAAGATCCATGGAACAGATGGATACCTTAAGGAGTTGATGGTCCTGGCAGGACCTGTGGCCCCATGGAGAAAGGAGCCCCTTTGGAGAAGGTTTTCTGACAGGGCTTGTGATCCCCTGGGGGATCCATGCTGGAGCAGTCTGTTCCTGAAGGAACACACCCCATGGAAGAAACCCACACATGGAAGGGAGCAGAGGAAGTCTGAGTCCTTCTGGGGAGGAAGGAGTGGCAGAGACACATGAATTGATCACAACCTTCCCTCCTGGTCCCCCTGCATGCTTGGGAAAGGAGAGGTAGAGAAAATAAGGAATGGAATTGAGCCCAGGCATAAGGGAGGAGTAGGGGGGTGGTGTTTTAAAGGTTGGGTTCATTTCTTCTGACCCTATTCTGATTTCATTGGTATTAAATTTTAATAGTATCTCCAAGTCAAGTCCATTTTGCCCCTGATGGTAATTAGTGAGTGACTTATCCCTGTCCTTGTCTCAACCTACAAGACTCCTTTTATTTTCTCTCTCCTATTCTGATGAGGAGAGAAATAATAGAATTACTTTGGTGGGCACATGGCATCCAGGCACAGTCAACTCATTCCATAGTGAAATTTAGATTATTTCATAAAAAGGAATATTCAGAAGCGGTCCATCAAAGTCTTTAATTTAAATTACTTTCAACATTTTATAATAATATTTACCAGTGATGTTTTCCAAAAAGAGATGTGGGCACAGCTGTGACTAAATGCTTCATCACAAATTATTTTGGATCCATCAAACTTTTCTAAAGATAAAGATGAATTCAATGCATCAACACAGGAATAAGCAGTTTGTTGCTGGCAACACTGATGTGCACAGTGACATAATATTCACTGTCTATATCACTGGCCCTACCTATGAGTCATCAAAAAAATTCTCTATTGCATACTAAACCCTCAGCCACACTGTGCTTTGTCTCTCACCTAATATTTGGTGCCTCTGAATAATGCATGTGAACATCAGTAAACATGAAACCCAGGGACTGTGGTAGAAATTGAGTTAGTTTCTGCTAAAATCAAAATTAGGTTTTATGTGGATTCTATTTAATTCCAAATATACCTTTATTCACAGTTATTTTTAGCTGTATTTAGGGTAGAATAAATTCTGTTTTCCAGATAAAATTGTTGTAATTACTGATGAAAAGACCGTACATTTGCAACAGATGGGATACACATTTTATATACTTCACCTTCTTTGCCAAAATTCACTCTGCTGATGCATTTAACATGCACTTTCACCTTTTAATTATACAACTATAAGTTAGTTATACAACTATAAGTTAAAAATATGAATACTCAACTCTAGGGTGTATTTTAGAATTCCCAAAACAAAAAGATAAAAAGATGAGTTGCTATGGAGAAGCAATGAAGAAAGTTTTACAATGATACTAAACACAACAAAAAGTCTCAAAGTGTAATTACTATATAACATTTTATTGGTGGGTTCAGTAAGAACACTTAAGTTCAGTCCCTAGGACTGAGCATTTGTTATAATTAGACCAATTTCATAGGTTGTATTCAAGGCATTTGATTGTTTCAGCAAAAACTTTTGATAGATGTTTAATCAAAAATAACAATAGGCAGGTATGAGTTGTTGTTTTTCCTCATAGTAATCAGCTCTTCAATAATCTGTCACTTTCTCATTCCTCCCTACATATTCCTTGAGAAAATTGAAAGAAAGGACAGAATGATCAGCTAGTGTTTCATGAAGATAGGTGAGAAGGCATGAATTACAGTGCAAAAGATATCCCAAATTTCCTCACCACCTGGATGAGCTCAATGTGCCTTTCAAAGCCACAGCACAGAGACCAGGCTTTTAGTCTGTATGGAAACTTGTGAATTCTGATAACAAATGCTGTTCTTTCACTAAAGAGATGATTACTAACTGAGGAGCTACTGAGTGCACTGAACGGGCTGAATAGATGTGCTGGATGTGGAAACAAAACACTTTTGACCAGTAGACAAAGGGAAGGCAGTAAACATGGGTGTTTGGGATTTTAGAAAAGCTTTTGATACGATCTATCTCTCACTGCATTTTTATGAATAAAATGCCCAGCATACAGCTGGACATGCACACAACATGACGGGTGAACCACTTGCTGAAGGGTCAGGTTCAAAATGAAGTAACACCTCTCTGGTGACCAGTCACTAGAACTGAAAAATTCCAAATTCTGGATGAGAGACCTGCTTGATCTCAAGACATGAGGTCTTTAAATATTACCTGAAAAAAGAGAATATTGATAACACATGTCATAAAATTTGCATTGTGCTGTGCTTGTGAGTAATTTTTCCACCTTATGTGGCAGAAGAACCTGCAAATCTTAAATTCCACAACAGCATTCTGATTGTCCATTTGATGGCACTAACATTTGGCAGTGGATTTCAGTGTCCCATTGGAAAACTTAAGTGCACACACACTTTGCTGGCTTTCTTATGTAGGCACCCTGAGGACAAACAATTAATTAATAGAGAGCTTGTTCAAAGGAAGTGCTTTTAAAGTGCTTCTTCCTTTTGTAATTCTTTATAGATTATCAATTTCAACATTTTTGACCATCATAGCGTTGCACAGTAACCTTCCTTCCTCTTCTCCCCTGTCACCAGCAAGTAACACAGCTTTCAAGAGGTAAAATGTTTAAGTTAAAAAGATAAATAAATCAAAATAAAATAAAGCATCCTTTTAGGTAGACCTTTCAGGGAAATATTTTCTGGCCCTGTTTCTTTATCACCCTGGGGGAAAACCAAGTTTCTAAAGCTAGTGATGGACTGCCCACTATGAGAAATTTTAAAGTATAAAAAAGAAAAGAAAAAAAAAGAGCACCACGACACTGAAGTAGATAGATGATCTCAAACCTCTCTGCGATTAACTGGATACAGAAGAAAATGAAATAGCAACCTAAGAACACTATTTTTTCAAAGTGATTTATCTGTTATATTAAACAGCAGGAAAATCCTTTCTAGAAAAATCCTTTGGAGAAAGAACATGTACTCCTATTAGTGTTTGGTACACTGCTGCAGCACATAAATATCCAAGGTAGCAAATACAGGACTAGGCTTGCAGTTTTAGAAATTATGCCATAAAACAACTATTTCCTTTAATTCCCAATATGCAGTTATTTTTGTTTTTTATTTTTTAATAAATAAATATGGCAGAATCTCATTCTCTCACCAGATTAAGACCCTGTGCTTTTAGGATACTCACAGTAGTACCTTCTCAGGTGCAATCAATCAGATGCTGTACCTGATAATATTCAGGTCCTTCTCCCCTGCCATCAGTCTTTACTGTTGGTAAGCGAGTGCTACAGTGGCATCTTCTGGCATACAGAAGAATTAATTGCCTTCTTGCTGAGAAAGAACACTGCTATTTAAAAAGGTAAGTTAAGAAACAAGACTGAAGAACTGAAATAAAAAGCACCTGCTGTTCCTCAATTATTCTGTTTAGAGCAATTGAAATAGTAATGAATGGTGAGAAATTAAAATCCACTTCCTTGCTAAGTGGCCGTTTGGACACAGAGTTTATGTGTGAGTCAACTGCTCCTAAGGCTATTAGTATCCTACATAATGACTTACAATTATGTCAGTTGACATAAAATGACAAATGGTAGTTAATTAGAAAAAAGGAAGGAGCAATAAAAAAGGAAGAAAAAAGGCTATAGATAGCACTAACTAGAAGAGGAATAAAATCTGATGGTTCTCTTTTTGAAACCATAGCTAAACACTTTCTTTTACATTTTATGACTAACATTTTTTTGAAACTGCTACACAGTAAAATAAATTAATGTTTATGGATTTGGGGATGATGAGAGTTGTTAATGAACTGAATATTACATTTGAAATTTTACTAGAAAACTACTTTATAACTTCATAAAAATGTTACTGAGCTCACAGCTTTTAATCAGAATCTCTTTAATTATATATTTTCCTTTTCTATGATATATTCTATGTCATTATGCATCACATGTCTTGCTAAGTGCTTTTAAATAAGAAGTGAATCTTGAGAAGCAGAAACAGCAACTTCCTCAGTCTACTCATAAGAGTCTGAAGGTCACACAGGTTCTGAATGCAGGTCGTGAAAAGATAAATTTTTTCTACTCTCTGTTGAATTTTTCCCTTTTTTGTGGAAGTTGGTAACACCAGTATCAGGTTATCAATCACAGGGGCCATTTTGCACAATGGAAACTACTGGGATTTTGGTAGTTACTGACTGTCTCAAAGAACCTAATCCCAAATCTGTCAAAATACTTGCTACAGCAGCATGAGCAGCAGAAGTCCTGGGTGTGCATTAGCAGACCTACAAGCAAACACTTGGTAACTTAGAAAAAGTAACAGATCTTGCCCTCGACAGGCCAAACCACTGTGTGTTTGCAGCAGTGGGCTCCCAGCTGAGCCCACAGTGCTGGCCAGAGAGCTCACAGCTCACGGCCGCAGCGAGCGATTAACCTCAGCCTGTCCCCTGGGCCACACTTCCAAAAGTGATTCCCTCTTGGTAAGGACAGGACTGCCCTGTGCTGTCTGACACACCAGTGCCCAGTGTGCAGTCTCACTGGGTGTGTGTGCCCCAGTGCTGGCAGTGGGGGCTGTAGGGATGCCATCTGCGAGGAGAGACTGGGATGCTTCATGCCTGACACAGGCATTTGCAGTGGGATTCAGCAGATCCATCCAGGGCACGGCTCAGCCCCACCAGTCAGGACTGTGGTGTCCCAGGGAAAATGTATTTTAAAAAGGGAAAAATTCTGCTTATCACTGAGAAGGAGGAGGTGAGCGTGGTGGAAGTGAGAGAAACTGAGAGAAACAACCTTCTGAGCACCAAGGTGAGAGAAGAAGGAGAGGGAAGAGGTGCTCCAGGCACCACAGCAGAGACTTCCCTGAGCATCTGAAAGGAGCTGGTTACCACACTGCAGCCTGAGGAGGACTTTGTGTTGGAGCAGGTGGATGTGCCCTGAAGGAAGCTGCAGCTTTTGGAGAAGACCCACGCTGGCACAGGGAAGAGAATGTGAGGAGAAAAGGCAGCAGAAAGGAGCTGCTATGAACTGGCTGCAATCAATCCCTTTTCCTTGTCACCCCTGCAACACCCAGTGTCAGAAGGAGGCAAAGGAGCTGGGAATTAAACAATAACATGGATTAAAAAGAAGTGGGTGATGGGGGTGAAGCCATTTGGTTTTTGCCATCTGACTCTATTTTAATTGGCAAGAAATTAACTTTCTTCAAGTTGAGTCTTTTCATTTTTGGGATGTTAATTGGTAAGTGATCTTTCTGATTTTATCTTAACACAAGAAAGCTTTTGTCTCATCACACTATTTTTTTATTATTTGTTGAGGACTGGGAGCTAGAGAATAGCTGAGTACCCATCTGGCAATCAACCATATCAACCCTGCACATCTATATTAACATAGAGCAGAAGCACATTCAGTTTGCATCGAAGTTTTGGTCTGTATTAAAGAGCATCATTTGTGGTTCAGCTACAGTGACTAGAAGAGACACAGCCCCAGAGGATGGGCAAGGTGGGCAGCACAGATCACCTTCTCAGCTAAATTAATTTGCAAATGATAGTCCATACTCTTATTTTGCCTGTATTTGAGGTGTGTCTAGGTGTCTTGTGTGTCTAAGTCTTGGAAGTACCAGAGAGGAGTAAATTGTAACCTGGAAACAAAACTATTCAAGTTCCTTATTATCATTCAGTTCATTTAAATATATGAGTAGTCATTTTTAGTTATTGGAAACAAAATCTCTGATGTGCACTTTTAATTAGCAAACCCTTAAACAATAAATATTTTATTAATCTCAAGATCTTCTGCAAGTCATAACATATGATCAATATTTTTGTCCATAACTAGTTCTTGATGAACAATTTTATTAGGAAATATCTAATAGTTCCTTCATTTTTTTGCTTTTTTTTTTTGCTAATGACTGTGTTTATACATGTAAGGCAACAACACAATATGCAGTAAATTACTATTTAGCAGCTATTTACTTCATATGCAGCTACTTCCTTTTAAAATAACTCCCACATTCTGGTTTTGCTCCCTGACATTTCAGAACAGGTTTTTTTTAACAGCTAGCTGTCTCCACTCTAGCAACTGACATATTTTCCAAATGTCACTGTTACAATCCATAAGATTCTCTTAAGAATATTACACTTTCTACATCACTATCAGCTGTGCAAGTGCCATAAACTGTGTTTCTCACATCCCAAAGCTGGTCACAGGATCTTCTCTTTAGCCTCAGAGATGCAGCCTTACATTTATGTACATTTCTACTTTAGACTGTGAACACTGGGGAAAAAAATGGAAAACGGTGGAAGAGACATGGTAAAGGTTTGTACAAGCACATTTCTACATTTCTCTTTTACATCCTTCTCTAGTCAGACTTGTTCTCATTCAGATGTCTCAATCAAACATTTTCCTCAAAAAATCCTCTTTGGTAGTTTCTTATTATTAGACATTATATTTCATCCTATTCCTGTTCTCGAGGCTACATTTTAGCTTCTCCAGGTTAGGTCTCAGAGACATTTTGGCCCTGAATTAAAATGACATTGATTGATCTATGTCCACAATCCTTAGGGCATTAGTGATAATAAAATAAAAACAAAAGTTTCATGTCCTTTCTAGAAATCTGACCTATCTTTCTATATGGTCTCTTCATGTTTATAACAACCCCAAATCATATGCCTCTATGAAAAACACAGCAGCTACTCAGGAGGCCCTAAATTCAGTTTGTGCTGTTAAAGCATTTAACTGGGGATGACAGCAGGCAGCATCAACCTGAGAAAGGAATCCAAATGGGAGAAAAGCTCCATGTTTCAGAGACCTAATGGGCTTGACTTAAAAAATGCTAGTGACTACATGGTTCCACAAAGGATGCTTTGATGAAGTCTGTGTCTATAGAGCTGTGATGTAACCCTCTCTTTCTGCATGTCACAATGAAGCAGATTTTCCCTTCTTTAAGCACATCTACTATCCTTGAGAAGTGTCTGCTCATTGGGGCTCTAAATAGGGACAATAACTAAAGTTAAGCATGTCTAACCTCACTGCTACTGGCCAATATCTGGGGAAGTCATTCTCGTTAGTCAACCTTTGAAACCCCAACCACTGGAATTTATGTCCAGGTTAATCTATCTAAATGTAGGTCTCTAGAGTATAATGTTTAATAAATATGAGCTAACTTCTGCTATAGACACTGGAAACAGAGTTCATGCAATAAAAATAAACCAGTGACGACATACAGAAACAGACTCCTGAAATGATCTGCTAAAATGACAGCGTGTCTAAGCAACAGAGTCCCACCCCTCCAATTAGGTATTTGCTATAGCTTTTTGCCTTGCAACATCTTTTCCACATAGCCTTGCAAAAACCTTTTCCATACATTTAATTCTGGAAACTTAATATTAGTACTAGTGCCTGTTATCAGACTACTTGTAGAAATGAGACATCGCAATCCTGAACCAGATTGGAATTATACCTCACCACTTCCTTTCAAAATAAGAAAAGAAAAAGAAAAGTCCACTTACCATCTTCCAGGTACATTATTTTACAGAATACAGGTCATAACTGAGTATTTTGAATAGTTTCACTCTTTTTTTAGGGAACTTCTGATGATTTATATAAGTGTGTGTATATGTGTATATATACATATATATGTTCACACAATTTTTGCAGATTTTAAGATCAAGATCTTTCTTAGGCTTGTATCTCCCTTACATTGCTTCTTGGGGGAAAAAAATTGCTATGTTTCTGTAGCAAACACAAATTAATTGATTCTCTTTTATTTAAAAGTTAGCAAATGGTTTGAGCATGAATTACTGAGAAGCAGATTAGTCAAGGCATTGGAGTTATAATCATTAATAGTGGAAGACACAACTATGAAACTAATCTAATTTAAGTGTCTGCACAGGTTGCAAAGGGAACTCTCAGGAGATCACACACACTTTGATTTTCTAAAAGAATATAATAAAGCCTGGAGATGCATGACAGGCCAAAGAGCAACCTTTGACTATAAATCACCTTGGAGTAAATCAAAGTGTGACATTTATCATGGTAACATTCTGTTTAAGAAATAGAAAGATAACAGTCTGAAATCATTCACAACTTTAAAAAAGGACAGATTCTTTCATAAGTAGTGTTTTACAATTCCTTTTTGATTCAGTGAAGTAATTTCTTATTCAGGTAATGGCTATGAAAGTTTTGTGTTGTTGTAGTTTTAGATTTATTTTTGTGTTCAAAATCTAAAAGGAGAAACAGGTAAAAAAGATACCAAGAAGGTTTGATACCAAAACACACCATGGGATTTACAGACATTCCCAATTCTTTTTTCACCAGTAGCCATTTTCTACATCACAGATGATGGAGAATAGGAATGATTTCTTCTCCCAGCAAACTAGAGCTTTGAGCAATGTGAATTCTGTTTTACAGGTCTGATAATTTGTATTTGCAAGTACCCCCTGTATTTTTTATTGCAAGAAGTAATTAGTGATACTGACAATAAGACTGTGAAGTACATTTAAAGATATGAACTCTTATCTAAAAATAAAAATCAATATTGAACAGAACCAGAGTGAATGCAAAAGAACCTAACTTTGGGAAGGTGTTTTCTAACTAACTTTAGATATCTGTACTTAAGTTACTGGAGCTTGTCCTTTTAAAGTCAGTTGAGAGAAATAAGGATTGTAGGGCACAAGTCTCATCTTAACAGACATACTTAATGTAGGCCTAACGAGCTGTGCCCTCATGTGCTTACTCATTTTCAGGGATGCTTGTTAATTTCTTTACAGTGGCTATAAATGAAGTCTAAATTTTTTAGCTCATGAAGAAAAATCCTGTCACTGTGTCTATCATTATGTAAGTAGGGTTGCATTCTAAGGAAAAAAATGAAATTCACAGTAAGCTATAGCTGTCCTCCAATATTCATGTTTAGATTTTGGATGGTAATAGGAAGCATTTTTACTCTAAACTTGAAGTAGTTAATCTGATCATTTAAAGGAATTGTTACTAGAATATGATAATAGTTTCAAACTACAGAGGTTAGCTTTATATATTCTCTCACTCAAAGAAATAAAACCAGTTAATTTCTACAAAAAGAAAAAAAAAAGGGCAACTCAGTTTGAGGCTTTTGGTCAGTAGAGTAGAAGAAAACTGGAAGAGTAAAAGAATCATCCATAGTGGACAATAAAATCTATCACAGGCAGTATTGGAAATGGAACATCAAGAGAGAGATGCAGCTCTTCCCCTCTTTCTGGAAAAAAAAAATTAAAACATGGACAGATTTAAAAAGAATACTTCAAAATTATGAAGGATTTCTCATGTAAAGATCTCCTAGGCACAATAAAATCAGTCATAAGGGTAACTGGAGATGAAGGTGAGTATTCAGGTCTGTTCTTTAAAATGCATTGACTTTTGAGAGCTTATTTGAAGTAAAAAACTCTCACATCTTTGAGGATTAGACATCACGGCTCAGAGAAAGGGATTGATTTAAAATACAATTAATTAAAAGGAATGTATTTTTGCAGCAAAACACCTGCTCATTTTTGTTTTGCATAAAGGAAAACATTATGAATTCTCACCCACTGAATTAATGGAAGTATTTGATAAAACAGTGAATGTGGTTAGAATACAGGGATCAAGAGTTATAAAAATTTTTTTCTTCATATCCCTAATACATTATTATGAAACACATTTCAAAGAACACATTAACAAATAATGAATATTTATTTATTTATTGAATTTTAATCAATGACTAATTAGAAATTATTAAAATATAATATTGAAGTTGGTTCTATTAAATGTTACACGTATTTCTGCTAACTTCAGAAGTAGTGGTATTATAAGAAGGTAATGACTTGAAAAATACAATTAGAACTTTTTAACTCCATCAAAACTTATTATGTGGTCTCTCTGGAAAATACAAACTCATATGAAGTCAGTGAAATGATGCCTACTCAGAATAAAGTCAATCAGAACTGATTTCAAACCTAAAAAATTAGCCTTATTATTTTCCAATTAACCATACTTTGCATAAACTAGCAGTGTATTTTGACTTGATTGTGCACATATTAGATGCACATGCAAAAACAAATAGTCCATAACTTAATATAGAATAGATAAGGAATTTTATTGTCTAGTATGGAAAATAAAAGATGGTACAGTTATTTTTTTAAGAGTCGTTGCCTTGATGAAATTCTCAAAGTTCTTCTCTGTTAACAGGATGAATCATAAACCTTTAGAAGATGTTTTAGGGAAAAAACCCAATACACCTAAGTTCAGGTCAGACATTGGTGAAGTGGTTATTCTGGTTTTAGACTATCTGCCAGCTGAATGGCTTTAACCACAGCTGTAGAGACCTAGCCTGATTGTTATCTCCTACTCTATCCAAATGACTAAACAGTCTTTGCACCTGAGGGAGACACTTACAGTAGGTAAAGGCAGGAAACAATGCACTTGAGATAACACACAGCTTTTTGAAGGATTAGCCTTAGCTGGCTTGCCACTGGCTCATTTCATGGGATTGGATTAGTAAATAACACAAATTCTATGGTATCACATAAACCATTTGCATTTACAGTCACAGTTTATTCTGTGTTTGTGGAGTGGATATGGTTAACCTTTTCTTGCTAAGCTAGAAGAAGTGGCACTTAATGATTGTTCTTGACACATTTTAAAGAATTCAATGTCGGCTTTTTTTAACCTTACAAATAAGTCAAGAAAAAATCTGTTTGTATTCCCCATCTCAAAATTTTGTTTCTAGCTGGTGGTTTGTGTTTGAGATATGTCTGAAAGATCTTTGTAGAGGAGGAGCAGGAAATGAGAGAGCTCACAAAACAAACCATCCCATTTCAAAAGAGGAAATACAGCCTTGCCTTATGGAGGGCAAAAACTTCCACACAGAAGGTGTTTTTACTCTCCACCTTTCTTAAGAGTACCATTCAGAATTAAATCTTGTAGTCCACAGTAGGAAACTTGACATTCACTGTCAGGTCAATTTGAGCAAGGGCTGTATCTGTACTTGGCTTTCTTTACCTCTGTAATTGCTTCTGTGCTTTTTGGCATAAAATTTAGGTGAAATAAGGGAATGGTGTATTAATTATTTAATCAGTAAGAAACTTGTTGATTGAAAGCTTTGAAATTTCTATATGTCCAGAAGACCAATCACAAGAATTTGGGGTTTTTCTCCCCTCTCTCTATCCAAGGAAATATCCTGAAGGATGTCCATGCTTGTGAAAAGTTAGAAGAAAAAGCACAAATCCATGGAGAGCAGTTAATTGTAGCCTTAGTATTCTCCATGCTGATAAATTACTCTTTTATTAATCCATTACCACATAAAGTGTCTATCTCCACAAAGATAACTTTATTCTGATGTATAGCATAGCAGCCCAGATGATACACAACCTTCATGATACCTTTACTACACAATGCCATATTCTGTGTTTCTCTGATATTTACAAGAAGGAGCTCTTGAAGTGCTACAACTTTATATATAAATATAGTATTTTATATATAAATATTATATAATTTTTTGTTCTTTTTTTTCCTCTCTTCACAGGAGAATCCAGAGCAGAGAAGGACATGCTGGTGTATATTCTCTGTCCTCAAGTTTGGGAGGCATAAAGCAGTAGGCAGGAGGGGGATTTTGGAAGTTTTAAAAAACTAGTAATAAGTAATAAACCAGAATTTGTTCAACAGGTAGGTGCTGTACAATAGCACTTTTCCAAGATTGGCACTGGCTACTTTGATTCTACCGCTTTGGAAATAAAAATTTAGGACATTCTTTATCCTGATAAGTAGCTATGACACCTAATATCTTATTAGTTTTCATCAGGAAATATTACAGAATGGATGAGAAAGCAATAAACATTAGCACTTTGCCAGAAGTTTGTTTACTGGTAACAGCTGAGTGTAAATATTTATACATTTGAACATTTGTACATTATAAATATTTATACATTTGTTCAATGAAATAATACATGTAGTAAAAGGCTCCAGATTTCTGGTAACTTCAGAATTAATGGTATTATTATAAGGGAATTCCAAGCAAAATATAGCCTCATGTTATAAATGCAGGTTGTTTGTAATAATTGCACTGCTCTGATGTGCTGTTTTAGACCAGTGAGTGTGCTCATCAAACACTATATGATAACTTAAAACCTTTGAAGAGCAATTGTGCTTCTTTCTTTGTGTGTGATAGCTGCTGTCATAAAAATCTTCATGTCAATGTAACATATTAATGCAAGGCAAAAAAACCCCACTGTTGTAAAATATGAATTTTTATATTATCTGAGTTTATTTCTGTCTCTGTGTAAATTCCCTCAGCAAATTTTACATAACCCTTCCCCTTATTTGTTTTTGAATTAACAATCCATCCTGACAGTACAGTTTCAGTCCATTACTCAGGTTAAATTAATCACTCAAAAAGTACAAATGTTGACTCATGAGACAGCGTGCTGAGAGAGAGATGATACTCTTCAAATAGAAAACAATCAAAAATTGAAATATTGTCTTACTTTTTTCAAATGCAGGTCACTTACTTTTTATCATTATGCAGGTCACACCTTTTTGCAAAATACTGCATAAAAAAGTTGTATTGTAACTTTTCTCAGTGTTTGCAAGGCATTTTCAGTGGAATCCTTTTGGTTTTTTCTCACTGCTTGTATTGGTTCTGGCTGAGCTTGAGTTCCTTTTCCCATAGCAGCCCCCACAGTGCTGTGCAGTTTGATGGCACTTGGCACCTGTCAACCCACCACAGTGCTTCATGTTGTTGTACATCTGGCAACTTTACCTGCTCAGACTTCACTGGCTGGTGAAAGTCTATGCTTAAGGACACAAAAGTGGTTTTCGGATTTTTGGGGGGTTTTTTTTTGGTGGAAATCTTCGGAATTTGTTCATCCTTTGTCTTTGTTTATGCTTCAATAATTTAAATCATCACGTATTTTTGTGCCAACACTTGATCATGCACACAGAAAAATCTTTGAACTTCATATGTGTTCACAATATGTATCTTCTTGCTTAGTATTTACTAATTCTGGAAATGCAAATTTTTCACGGGAACGTACTAATTTCAATAAACCTTTCTCTTCAAAAAAGCTGCACAAAAGAAAAGGCTATGAGAGAAAAGAGCTCAGATTGTGATAGTCTTTATGTGAAAAAGAAAGGTGAGATCTCCCAGCCTCTCATTTAGCCTATGAAAATGTTATTGTTAAAAATTAATTTTGCAATATTTAGACCTAACGTGGCATTCACAGCAAGAACTTCTATTTTTCTTATTCATTTTTAATAGAATTGAGATGTTCTGAACTGAATGAACGATGAACAGTGAAGTCATGTTGCCCTTCCAAAGACACCTGAATAACACCTCACATTAACATTTAGGAATTAGGAAGAATACTCTTGTGTGTAAATAAAACCTGAAATCCTACTCAGACATAAGGGATTTCTTACTTTACTGAGGTAACAGAATGTAGATGAGAGTTAAAAAGAATTTAACAGATGGCAAACATCATAATGGAGATTTTATTGCCAGCTTTAAGTAGCTTTGTTCCTAGAATATGCCACCAGAATCAGATTTAACAATGAGAAAAGCAACTATACTGAAGTGGGTGAAGAAGCAGAAAGAGAAGAAAGGACATTTGATACTTGAGAATGCAGTATAATGTCAGGCAAGAGACACAGACTGGTTTATTTATATAGAGACCACAATGTAAAGCCTTTTTCAAGGCTCCAGCATGATTTGAACAAGAAAATAATAATCCACAGATTAAGAAGCCTGAGAAATAAAACATTTAGGAGAATTCTTTCTTCAAAGAGGATGAATATCAGGCGAGATTAAAAAAAAAAATGTGGGAGACAAGGTTTGGCCATGTATATCTTGAGCACAAAGATATCCTCGATATTTCTGCATATTTGAGCCCTGAGATCAGGGAGATCCCAAGGACAGCTCTGGCTGCAGTGTAGAAACATGTGTGCTGCATGTTAAAATGAGCACAGAACGACAAACAAGTGGTAGAGCACTTTTCTGTGAATCGGTGGTCTTGCGAGAAGTATTATGAGAATTTTGATAGATGGTATTGAGAACCTCAGTGGAGTGATATTGGGATTAGCCCCTCCTCACAGAGCTATTTGAAAACAGATTCAAATCAATGTGCAGGTGATAAGTATTTGTTGTTATTACTGCTGCCTTCCGCAGGGGGTTTCAAAGAGGTAATTCATTGTGACGCATGAAATAGTCCTGTGGGAGCTCCCAGGTTAGAGCAGAATAAAACTAGCAAATGAAGTGTCAAGGCTTTATACTACTGTTTATTTTATACATTTAAAGTACACTATCCTTTCCAGTACCTGCATTTCTTCAAATACCTGCACGATTTACTGTATATTAAAAGTACTTTTGAAAGAGCAAACCAGTCAGCACAATTGTGGCGCTTTGAAGCATTAAATATAATATAATGATTGGACTGTTTGATAGGAAAAAATTGATTTTTTAAAAATATAACACATTTAAAACATTTTTGTAATGCAAGGCTATCTTTTCTGTATTACAAATACCAGATCTCTTCACTGGCCTTCTAAAGCCCAAAGGCTGTCACCACACATTTGTCAGTCTTCAGCACCAAATGAAATAAATTCTTACATCTCCAGCACTGAATGTGGAAACAAGGAACCTTTCACTTCACAAGCTACCTGTACACATAAAATTTGTACAAGTTTGTTTGGCAAAAGTATATCCCCTCCCTTCCCCTCTGTTTCTTCTGGGTCTGAATATCAAACACACATCCAAAAGGCAATGACATGGCCAAAATAAAGGTGGATGTGTCTTTATACTTTATTTTTGTGCACAGCAATGTAATAAAAGGGGCTGGTTCTGTATCATCCTTTAATAGCTTTTTAAGATCATTGGTTTGTTGCACACAGGATTATCTCCTTGGTGAAAATGCCTGCAGAAGCTACCAAAAAGAGAGCCCAGGCTATGGCTCGGACCTCTAGATTAAACTATGGAAAAAAATACATAGCAATCCCTTTTTCTTTCCTGTCCAGCTATGAGAGAAAGCAAAGTTGTCCACAAGTAAAAGAATGCAGAAAGTTTTTTGATAAGGAAAAATGATACTAAATTTGTGGCTCTGTAGAAAAGCTAATGTTGAGGATCAAATTTACTGTGGTAAACTTGTAGGCTTGCCTGAAATTCAGACATATTTTTTTAGGTAACTGTAAGCAATATCATCATAGTGAATTTAACTCTTCTTTTAAAAAAACAGAGTTTAAAATCTTACTTAGCTTTTGATTGATACCAGTGATCCATAGCTAAGAAAATTACACAAAATTATATATATTGCAAAAGTACTTGTAAACTATAGATATTAAAAATATAAGCCTAAATTCTTATTATGTTTATATTTTTTTCAATTCTAGTTCCTTACATAAAATCTTAAATCTTGAGAAGACAATTTTGTTTTCTTACTAAAATAGAATGGTTTTCACTTTAAATTTAAATTCCTGAAGTCCTACTCATATATCACAGTGATGCAATAGAAGAATTTTTCAAACACCTGTTTCATCTATCTTAAACATACACTTTAACCTATACTTAAAGACACAAGTGATTACAGAAAAAAAAATCTTAATCTATATTGTAATAAAATTCTACACAATTGAATGTTTTAACTGTTCTGTTGGACAGCCCATATCTGACTACCCAGAACAAGGTAGGACTTTCTGGTACAGATTAAAGACAATTTTAAGACAAATTCCAAAAAGGAAATGCATGTCAGCATAAATCCATGAAATCACAACAGCTCATGGAAGGTATTAGTAGCTCAAGATTTATGCACAAGTCAAAATATCAAACAGTATGGGTTCAGATTTTTGTTCTATAATATCTTAGAAAATGTTCAAATGAAATAGAATTACATGAAAATTTCACTATGCCTAGCACACAGCTTATAATTCTAGCAATTTAGAAGATGTAGTATAAAGAGGATATGAAGGCTAATTATAATTTTGACATTTTGAAAAGATTGCACTAAATATATCAATATTAAGAAAATTCTAATGCAGTAGAAGGGAGTGAAATGAAATATACTGTTCTTGAAATTCCTTTGTCATTTAATACTTTCTTAATAGCTCTAGTCACATTCTAAGACTATTTTACAGTACTTCAATACCACAGTGTGTCATTATCAAATAGATATAAGATATATACTGTATTACAAAGAACATCTGGTTTTAAATATTTGAACTCCTAACTTCTTTTTCCAAAGTTAAACCTCCAAGGGCATGCTAAGGAAGTAAGTTTCCAGACTTTTTTGGATATTGCTCAAAATCCCATCTAGACTTCTAGTAGGACTTGAAAATGTATAGATTAAATGTCAGGGCAAGAAGATCTTAGGCTGATTCCAAACTGAATTAAGGCATGCCCCAAAATGTTCTGCCACATTTTTCCAGCAGTTCAAAAAGAAATGGGAAACCATGTTCTCTAGAGCGACAGTTTTAATTGCCTCTTTCCTGTCAAGTCAAAAAGGACCTGGGGTTCACATCTAAACCTGAAAAATGCAACACCCTCAAATTCAGTGAATTTAATATTCTATAACATATAGGATGCCCCAAAATGCAGGAAAAAAATCAAAATGGAGAAATAGAATTTAGATTAAAAAATTCATCTATTGCCATCATCTCTGCCTGTGTTTCTAAACTGGGAAGAGAAATAAGACATGCTGAAAAATGTCCTGATTCAGAGAAGTAGTAACTTTGGTTATGGTTGGAGTTCTATGCCTATCAAGTGCATAGCCAAAGGATTTTTAATGAAAATTATTCAGAGAATAACAAAACAAAAATACAATGCAACCAAATAAAACCCCAAACTGCATAAAAACAAGACTGTAAGAAAAGTGGAAAGATGAATAAGAAACAGCAGTGGCATCATTGTTGACTGCTTTAATACATTGGTTCCAATAGTTTTCCATGAAATGCAACTACCTCCACCAAACCTCATGGTTTGCCATTGTTTCATGAAAAATTAGTACAGTTTCTCTTTTTAACTACTAAATCTCCTCTGTTGATGTAATAACTCAGAGGGACATGCCACTTTATGCCTACTATTTGACTAAAATACTGTGTTAAGTCTATATTGTGCCAATACCATGTGTTATGATAAAACTGATACTCACTGATACTGTGCTCAGAGAAATCCTATAATTACAGGCCTATTCCTGTAAATCATGGAGCACTACACAGGGGAGTTTGCACATTTTTTCTGAAAAAATTAAGTTGCATACATTAGAGGAAAGCATAACAATTCACTCTTTAAATGCATGAAAGAAACAGAATCATGGACTTACGATCTGTAATTTTCAGGACTCTTTTGAATTCTCCACTTCCAGATCCTCCACAACCATCTTCATCATCACAATCACCACTGATTTGTTCATCTACACCTCCACCACTTCCTGTTTGTTGGAGATCCCATTTGTCAGGTTTTGGAAATGATTTGCCCTGCAACAGCTGAAGACAAGATATATTATGCAAGTTAGCAGTACATGTGGAGAGCTTCAGAGAGTACCCAAAATTTTATATATGTCCCTAGTAATTACCTGATTTGAAAAGGAAATTTCAGGATCAACAAAATGACAATTCTGATTTTTTTTTAACCCTGACTTACAGATAGATTTAAATGAGTGGCATTTGGGGATGTATAGTTTAGTTTTAATTAAAAAGCCACAAAATGTCCTAATCACTATATAAGAAAGTCACCAATTTCTTGCCCAGAGGCCAAGTGGAATGGTTAAGTACATAGAATCATAGAAAAGTTTGGGTTGGAAGAGACCTTTAAAGGCCATCTAGTGCAAATTCCCCTGGAATGAGCAGGGACGTCTTCAACTAGATCAGGTTTCTCAGAGCCCCAGCCCAACCTGATTTTGAATATTTCCAGGGCTGGGTCATCCACCGCTTTCCTGGGAAACCTGTTCCAACATCTCACCACCCTCATTACAAAAAAACTTCTTCCTTATAGGTGGTCAAAAACAAACCTCCTTCAGTTTAAAACCACTGCCCTTATTTCTACCACAACAGACCCCACTAAAATGTTTGTTGCCCCTTTCCTATAGGCCTACTTAGAGCAGATAGAATCTGTGCTACTTAACAGATGGACCTGGATCTTTTAAAGACCCATGTGGTGTCTACAGAGACTTGAGATTCATTTACTGTTTTATGTGAATTTTTCACATTTGAAATACCTGAAATAGTGTGAGAGCTGTATTGCAGCTCAATATTGGTGAATCCAAAACACACTTGTCTGCTCTGGGTGTGTCAGACAGAAATGTGGCAGAAGCTGAAGGAAAAAAAGGTGTTGGGATGATATCAAATGCTTGACCAAGGAACAGCAGACCAAACTGATACATTCAGAGGCAGGGCTAGCATGGAGAGAACTATTTCCAAACGACATCCAGGCATTACTTAGGTAGAACTAATAAAAGGGAGGTAAAATAAAAAAAAGGGATAGCTGGTACTGGCCTAAGCAGTATAGATGATTTGGTTCCAGAAAATAAGATTGTTCTCTGACTCCTTTTTATTTCTCACTATAGAGATGGCCAATGATATCTGCATGATGTATAAGAAAACAGTAGAGTTCTCTTTAAAACATTTCTCCACTCTGTTGAGCACTGCTGAGCAGTCATCTGAATAATGTTAATCTCTCTCATTTATCAAATGTACCAGTGCTGTCACACAGTTTTTAAATACTAGGTGGTACAACTGTCATATACACACAAAAAATGCCCTCTTCCCTATTCAGATTCAGTTCAGTTTATCTGTCAGATAAATATACACATCATAACTTATAAAAACCCAGGTTCTCACAAAGGTTAATAATTCTTATAACCTCATCTCATCCAAAATGCCAGTTTGTACAGCTTTGTGCATTACTCATGCTTTAATCTAGGAAGACTTTACACTGGCTGAAACCTAGTATCTCAGATTCTTTAATTTAAAAATCAGATAGTACTTTCTCCTTAAAGGAGATATTAATTCATTAGAAACAGACTCTGTTGTTTTATACCTTCAAAAATGTGTTTGCTTTTTTGTTTAATGAGATACTGGGTTCATATTTTCACCTGTACACTGAGTTTATTTTCAGATTATGGAGTCACTCCCCAGATGAGGATCTCTTAAGTGCTTTATAGTGCCCAACAAAAAATATTTAATCACTACTGCAATGAGATCATTCAGATAAATCTCAATGCTTCCATAAAATCCACTTGCTCCTCTCTGTAAGAACAGGAGAATGCCACTCACCACTGACTTAGCAGAGCCAATTTATGCAGCACTTTTAATTCAAAAGTTTTATTAGACATTTATATGCTACCAGAAAGACAAATTACCTAGCTAAGAGGAAAAAAAGCTCCTTGGTACTTCTGCTCTGCTCCCTGCTCATTGTGTAATCCATGCCATACTTCTACAAAGTAGTATTTATTGAAACAAAACACAGACTCTTTAATGAACCACACTCAGTTAAAGAGCACACTTCTTTTTCACCCCAATTCATATTGTGACACATTCCCAGGGCCAGTTGTATGATAAGGTACTCTATCCCTGAGATCTGTGGCATAAACATGGGCAGGAACTTCCAGCAAGACAGTTTTCCAAACAAAATGTGTTGCCAAATTTTCTTCAATATGCCATATTTGTATATACCATATATAAAACATATATCTGGTGTGTGTGTGTGTATATATATATATATATATATATATAGGCTTAATAACGTTTTATACTTTGTTGCTTCTTTAAATTTCAGCACAATTTAGTTATTTCTCTTTCCTCTCTTTTTCTTCCTTTTTTTTTAATATTATGCATTATTGGCTTATGAATAGAAACCTTAAAATACAGATGATCCCACTTAATTGCTTTAAAGGTAGGTTCAGTATTGAAAAAGTACTCTAACTTTTTCCAAACTTTTCACTGTGCTTGAGAAAGTAGAGATTAAATAATGAGCTCATTTGTTATTTGGACTTTGTTATTCTCAATTCAGTCTCCTTAATTGTACAAGAAGAAATATTGTCTCCATATAAGTTCACAATTCTCAGTGCTGGTTCTCTACTAAGCAAGACTTGGACCTAGTATAAATTCTTCATTAAACAAAAATCCATGTAGTGCTTCAAAGCTAAATTGATTCACATTATAAATAAAGATAAAAGTTGTTTAAAAGAATTGTTCTATTCTGCTGCACTTTTTATAAACCTATTCTTTAAGAGGAAAATAAGTACATGTTATAGCTGGAAAATTTTGTTGTATATACTTACTGGGTCTTTCAGCTGAATGAGGAGGGTTACCAGCTGTATACTATCTGTACAAAAAGTACCATGGCTGTTTTACTGCTGTGTCATAGTGTAAAATTGTTTATTTTCTTTTTATTTTGTCTAAAAGTTATTCCATTCTATCAAATTTTTTTTTCTCAAAAACCCTGAAACCCCAAATCCCATGAGTTTAATCACACATTATTCCAATTTCAATGAAAGAGACAGCAAATACTCTTGGCAACTGTGTTAATTTGAATGAGGTATGGCAAGGGTTAATTCACTGTTCTGAGACTGCAGTAGATACACCAACATTTCAGGTTTGCTGGTTCTTAATGTTGATGGAAGTTTAATGAACTAACATTTTGGTATCAAAAGCAAGTCCTCTGCTAGTGGCATTTTATTTTCCCAGAAAATTTGGGCACCACTACTATGGTGTATGTGAATGGGGGAATGATTTGGGTGTAAATCAGCTGAAAGGTCTTTGGGAGTCTTCAGCTTCACAGCTTCCCTACATAGCTTTGAGAAATTTGGCCTCCCCCTTAGATCTTTTAGTGCTCAGTTGCCAAAATACCTCTCAGGACTTGGACTGATGGCTTAGTGGAATGCTTTCTTTTGATCCAAAAGCAATTCTGAACAAGGTTATAACACCAAAAAGTACCATGAATAAATTTTGTGACATTTCACATTTAAGAATGGAAATATTTGCATACAGAAGTTACATTGTTGTATTAAAGTACTTGCAGGGTTCTGTAAATAGATGACTGTTCTCTGTAACATTTCAGGAAGAAAATGAACTGCTTGCAGCAGCTAGAGAAGCACCTTATGAGGGTTCTTGAAGCTTCTCAAATCTCAGAGTCTAAGCATAATTAGGAAAATTATCAGTAAGGATGTATGATTATTGTACAAACCTATAGGGCATTGTAATCTTTCAAGATTATTTGAGACTTTTATTGATGATCTGGAAAGCAAAATGAAAAACAAAGTGGTAATGATAAATCTTTTATTGCCACGGGAACTGGAGAACTACTAAATAACAAAAAGAAATGACAAACTAAGAAAATCTCATCTGGCAAGTGAGGCAATTGAGTGAATTTTAAAACACATACTATAATCAAAGACAGAAAAAAGGAAATTTGCAAGTCTAAATATTGTATTACATGCATAATAAAAGACAAAATATTCTGTTTCGTAAATTAATTGGGGGTGTCCTCTGTAGCCAGCAGAATATGAATTACCCAGAGCAGTGTTCTAGCTAAAGATTTTAATGGGATGTCTTTGGGGACAGAAATAGGAATACTAAGTCAGATTAGGGGTGTTACATTATTCCTAAATCCCATTCTCGTTGTCTTTGTTCAGAAAGGATGGCCCAGAAGTGAATTCCATTACAGTGATTAAAATGGAACCAAAAATCCTTTGGTTTTAGCCACGGAGCTCATCCTTTAGTACACTCAAAAAACCCTTGATCTCAAGATTTAACCAGCCTTATAAGCCTTGTAAGTGCCTATATGGCAAATAGAGATTTAGCAGATTGGGCAGGCCAAAGCATATGAAAATGGAAAATAAATTAAAAAAAAAAAAATCAAAGATAATTTTAAAAAATCTATTCTACCAGAATCATACATTTAAAAACATTCAGGTTGGTCTATAAAAAATATTTTTTTGATAATAAACAATAATTATTGACAGTTGAGGTAAGGGAATTTTTAGTTTGGTTTGGTTTATTTGGGCTTTTAGAGTATTTTTTTGTTGATTTGGTTTGGTTTTTCCTGGTTCAAATAGGTTTTGGTATTAAAGCAGGAATAATTCAGAAGTTCAAGGACATGGTATGTATGAGGTTAAATTAAAAAACTGAAATGGTCCCTTCTACCTCTCAAAAATTCATATAAATTAATCCAAAATGGCAAGAGTGTATCTGTTTTGCATTTTCTTGCTTGCAGAAAGTTACAAGTGATTTAATCTCTGTTGTTTGTCTCAGCAGGAGCACCAGAGAGCCATTCACTCACTCATCCTCAGTGGGATGAAGGACAGAATCAGAAAAATGGTAAAACTCATGGGTTGGGATAAAAACAGTGCAGCAGGACATAAAAGAAATGGCAAATAAGAGTAAGGATGATGAAAGAATGTACAAAACAAACCATGCACAATGCAATCTCTCATCACCCACTGACTGATGACCTGAGCAGTGGACCACCAGCCCCTGGCCAATTTATATTCTTGGTGTTATTTTGTATGGTAAGGGATAGCTCTTGGGTAATCTGGGCTCAGCTGTCACATCTGTGTCCCCTCCCATCTTCTTGCACAACTCCAGCCCTGCTCACTTGGCAGGGCAGCAAGAGAAGACAAAAAGTCCTTGACAGAGTAAGCACTGCTCAACAAAAAGTAACATGTTACTGTATTGTTATTATTGAAATGTTAATAATAAATCCAAAACACAGCATAATACCAGCTGCTAAGAAGAAAAATAACTGTATCCCTTCTGAAACAAGGACAATGTCTAATGAATGATGATCACTGAAAGGCAATGAAATTTATGTTTACATGATTGAAACAGATGTGATACAAAAATCTAGTATCCTATTCACTTATTCTACATCATAGACCTTAATGGGAAATATGGATATTCTATAAATTTTATTTTATTGTATTTCAATTAAAATATCTTGATGCTCTATTGCAGTTCAGTGTGAACTAAGCTCAGTCATAGTATTTCCCCTCTTTCATTTATGTGCACATCATAAGTACTTTTGGAGGGAATCTTCAAGGACCTCAACAGTGAATCCAATTTAGCTAATCAAGTCAGACCCAGAAGAATTATTTCTAGAAGTATTGCTTCCTTGAACTCTTTCAAATGAGAGGAATAAACTGCTATTTTTTTAACCTCTGCTTAACATTACATATCTGAATACTAAGAAATCAGAATTTCCTTTGGTGATCTCTAAAAAAAATTATTCATACACCTGTAGGCCAGAATGTCCTCCAGGGTTTCATTTCCTAAAAAAAACTGTGCATTCCAAATTAGTAATCCAGCTTATATTTGAGACTGGCATTTAGATCACTAGTATGACAATTCATTGTCCCTTATGAATAGTGAATGCCCTGTGGGGATTTTTTTTTTTTAATAAAAAGCTGAATTTTTATATGAAGTACATCACCTCCTTTCTTTTTTTTTCTTTTTTTTGGTTATATTTTCAAAAAGAGGATGAGATTTCTAATCAGGTATAGCCTTTATATCCTTGAGATGATACTAAGTCCAAGCACTGTATACATTGCTATGTCAAACCCAGTTTCCTGCCTACACACAGGGCTACAGCTCTGTGTTTCAGCCCTGAAAACTAATTCTTCTCCATAAAATCACCAGTAGGCTGAATTTCTGAGGGAAGTAACACAATACTTCTCTCGAGTCTTAGCTGAACGAAGAAAGAAATAGACATTCATTCTGCTTACTGAACTGCAAAAATTAGAAATGTGGCTGAGCACCAGCACTGCACAACACAGCTTTAACCTACTCTTTGTGCTTTCTTGATATACCTTTACCACCTCAGGATCAAATCATTTGCTGCCTGAATAGTGAAAATAAGAATCACCCCAGCTTATTATTACACAACTACTCCAAAATCCTTCTCAGTAGTTATTTATGAAGCATTCAAAACCACTTAGTAAGAGAACAAAATTTTCAAAGAAAGCTAATTGCTAAATCAGGTAGCAATGACTGGCAATTTTCGTTGAAGGTACAATTCCTCACAGTGGTTCTATGGGTTCAAGCACAAGAACACACTGTACATTTTGTTCCATCCCTAGCATGCTTCCTGACCATCACAAAGTCGAATTGACCTAACTAGCACTCTCCAAAAAAATGCTTGACCCCAGTTTGAGCCTTAGCATAGTCTACAGACTGTTCTGAGGAGGCAGCCTGGATATGGGTATTCTGCTGTAGGAAGTAGGACACATGAAGTCCCTGAACATTTTTATTTAGTACAATGGATGCAGGTTTTTTGGGATGTCTACAGTGCCAAATAAAAGAGAAGCAAGCAATAAGGTACAGTGACAGACAATGAATTCTCAGTCTTTCTAACTTACATTTGTTCACCAATCAGTCCTCCCTAGGGTAAATCAATTATCAAGAGGCTGTTTGTAAGCCCTGGGGATGTGGAGCAGTGTGCTCTCAACCTTTTTCCTCTTTTTACTTAGTAATATAATACAGCTCCTAAATGGAATTGTCCATTCACAAATAACCTTTTTCTAATTTGTTATGTATAGAAGTCTTGCTTTGTATCTGTGATGGTATTTCACAACTTAAACCCACCAATTCAGGTTCTCACTTGAGTTCTGTCATGAGCAATTAATTTTCTTTCCAGTTGTTACTGGTTCAGAATGAATACAAGAGCAAAAGCTTGGCTCTTATCCCTTGGTGCAATCCCTGCCACCCCAGTTATGCACACTATCAACTTGATTTGTTTAAAAAATTACGTATTTCCATCTATAAAAATGCATGTCTTGCTAACATTTCACTGCAGGTTTAAATCATCCTCAGAAAATTAAGTAAATGAGTTAGACATTTCTGAGATAACAAATGAGAGCAAAACAAAACCCCAGAACAATAGCATGAACTCCTATTTCTGTCTAGTATTTGAAATAACAGAAAAAAAAGTTACATTTTATATGATTAGTGTTTAGAGACTAATATTCTTTGCCTGTTTCACCCATCCATGCATATACTTGTATTTTTTTTGTCACTATTCTTTTCTGTTCATCTGTTTATTCTTAGTTATTTAAAGGTTATTGGTTATAACCCCCCCCACTAGATATTACAAATAATTTTTCAGATAATTTAAAAATAATTTTATCCTTTATCTTATCTTTATCTGAATTTTTGGACCTTTCTTCCTTGGCAAGGATTGATATAGATAGACATATATGACATATATTAGGCAGTTTTCTTTGATCCTAATAGTAGACTGAAATTATGTCTTTCCAGAACAGAATATGTGAATCACTAGACAGCTTAATATTGAGTGCTTGAATGAATGATTAATGTGGTATAACAAAAAAATAAAGAAAAATGATTGATTTAAATAAGGGCATACTGTGATCAGATAAAACTCATTTGAACAAACAGAGCCAGGATTTTGGGTGGAGTTGGGCTTCAGAATCGTACACCTCAGTGTAGATGTCAAAATATTGAAATGTTTTTATGTAAGTGAAGTGTCTAAAGTCCTCTGTAATTAGAAGTTTGATTCAGTTTTGTGAAGATCATTGTCTAGTGCTTTTTTGTTATGACCTAGAGTATCTGGGGCAGGGAGACAGGAGTGATAGAGAATTTGCAGAAGACCTTCTCAAGAAACTGCTGGAGGCCAAGGACCAAGGAGCAGCTGGAATTGTCCCAGGCACCTGAGCACATGCAATTGAGCCATAATCCTAGTTAAAGCTGGGAGTTATTCAGCTAAAAAAAGGCTGGAGTCCAAACAGATTTATAGAAAAGAAACAACAGAAAACATTTACCAAGAGGATTCTTAATTCTTTTAGCCAGGCAGTGGAATTTTTCTTTGTTTGGTAACAACACAGCTCATAGCACAACAGGGCAAAGTGGATAAAAGCACAGTGGGATCCCAACCATTTATCTAGATGCTATAGATATAAAATTCACGGTTTCTCTGTATGTTCCCTCTCTATATAAACAGCAAAAAAAAAAAAAAAATCAAATTATTTGTGAGGAAAAATGCTGCTTACAACTTAAGAATTAAATTTTCTCTAAGAAAGTTTCAAACCAAACATTTTCAGTGCTGCCAACTAGAACTTGGAAAATCATATGGAGAATGAATCAGAATTACAGCCAGTTTCAATAATCTCATGACTATCATTACACAGGACAGTTTTTCAAATAAAATAGGAAACCAGTGCATACCAGTGAAGCTGTGGAATGGAAGAGAATTCACCAACCTGCAAGATTCATATATACAGACATGAGTACACAACCATTAACTCATTATCATGCACTGATTTCTGCTGATAGTACCATCAATCTGTTATTAGTCTGGCTGTTACTAAGAAATAAAAATCATGGCATTAGCAAATTGTAAATGTTCAATTTTATTTTTTAAGAATAAAGTTTATTCCGTGGTTCAACATGTTTTTTATTAAATTACAACTGAAAAATAAGCTATGAATGGGTTCTACAGCAAATTATCTATACTACATCAATTTTCCACCTGTATATTTCCAGTCTGTGACAATTTGGAGATTATGTCTACAAAAGTAAGACATAAGATTCATTTTACTCCTTTGACACAGTTTTTTACTTAAGAGTTAATAATCTGTAAACCCTAGTTTCTTCTCATTATCAGTGGAAACAGAAGTCTGATGTTACAGCTGAAGTAAATTAAACATCATGATAGATAATGAAAACCACAGACAGGCTATTTCAGGTTTTGATTTCTTTTTATACTTCACAGATCTGCAAGTGAAAGGGCATTATATTAAGCCATTTAGAAGAAGGACTTTCTGGAACCCTTTTCACTTTATAAGAATATGCTACTTGACATTTCTTCCGGAGGGCCATTCAGGAGACATTATAGGAAAAGCTGCATTGAAATAATATGTGATGCCATCATGAGCAAAATTGTGACTACACTGTTAGAGGTACATTTCTTTTGCTACCCTATTGTGAGTGAATAAATTGGTGATTTATCCAGTGAACTGGTTTCAGAGAATGGAATTCAGTACACAGTCAGTGGAGGTGACACACCAGCAGTGCTGACTGACACACTGCTTTCCCTTACCCACCAGCAGCATGATAAAGCTACTTTTGTCTTCTATTTGGTGACATTTCTAGCCCTCACATCAGAGGACTCGAGTAACCAAGGAAAAGCAACATCTGCTGTGTAAAATTCATGAAGATTAAGCTGACAGCAAGGCCAGTATTGTGTAACTTCATAAAACTAGTATGCTCCTAGCAACATTAAAAGCAAATTAAATACAAAAATAAAATAGAAGGAAGCCTTTACTTTTGCATTAGGCATTGCTCTGTAGATAATGTAAGTGAAAAATAGTCCCATATACTCAAAAAATTGAAATATTAAAAATACATTTCCCTCTTCAGCAGCTGCATACGTACTTTTTCCTTAAATCACAGCATTCTAAATTGATCTAGAATAGGATATGACAGTAGAAACCTATAAAATTTAATGCAGAACTCAGTATGAAACAAAATCCTTCAGTATTCATTTATCTCACAACAGACCACAGCAATGTTTTCTGTAGAACAGTTTTTGTGGGGAGGGATTCTCTGTGCAAAAATATTGTCATGTCCCATCTCTCTTTCCCCCTCTCCCTGCAATACAAAAGATATTATGCAGAACCTTAATATAACTAATATAAGTTATAGCCAGGAATCTCCTCACGTTAGTGAGAGCAAGTATCAATCACAAAAGCATACCTCCAGTCCTTATCTGTGACTTTGTTTGGCCTCATCCTGTAATAAGAGATTGCCACAAAACATAGCACAGAAAAAACATGGACCCAGAATCTTCTGCATTATTTACCAAGTTTTCCTTAAGGTCCAATATATACTCTTTTAATTTTCAGAATATACCCTTCAGACAGAATGCCAGTATAAACTCTAGTACATAATTTATGCCACACTTGATTCTTACACTGAAAGTCCTCCAGCTGCTGAGATTGTGTGCCAGCCCTTTCCAGAAGACAAGTGAATTCTTAATGAGGTTAAAGCAAGGCCTTCCTGCCACACAATTTGCCCCTGGTCCCCATTCTCGAGTTGTCATTTATTTTCATGATTTCTGTATAACTGTACTTCTCTGGTTATATTCGTGTAGTAAGGCTGCTTTGCATAAATTGAGACTTATCACGTATGAAGGACTGTGGTTTTAAATATTCCTTGCCTCCAAACTATTCTTAAAATAGTTCCCATTGCCTAGTCTTGTCAAAATGCATCATCCCTGTTTTTCAAAATCTTCAAGAGAATTAAGGCATCCTTGAAATACGAAAGTGGTGGAGGAGCAGCCGTACATTACTTGAGAACAGGTTTCTTGGTGCATAAAGAAGAGGACCATTTACAATCAGAGTCTTCTCAGAAAGATTTGCTAGAACAATTCTTTAGATCCCATTGGGTCTTTGTATGTGTGATAAGATTACAACTTTTCTCAGAAAAGCTAGCTTCAAGTTCAAGTAGCGGCCTCTGCCATTTCTCTGCAGCATTACTTATTCAGATGCAATCAAGTACCATGGAGAATATTATAAAATAGAAGAAGCCTTTTTTGAAATTCCTGAGAAAGCCTGGCTCATACATTTTGCAGCTGTAATATGTGCGCAAAAGTCTAATTATAGTAATCCTAATCTATGCAGACTATGTTATTAAACGTGACATATATTTTAATTGTTGACAGATGGCTTTGAACCATGTATAAATATTTATAAAGTCACACATATTCCTATAGCTAGCACACACAAAAGTTCCAGGTATATTAGACTGTCTTTTCTGAATCCTTTTATATGCAAATGCAAACTCAGGATTTCCATTTTAATAACTATTTTATTGTTTAGGTTATCTGAAGACATAAAAGGACCATTTTCTTTTAAAAGTGAAATGAATATTGCATAGATTACAGGCAGTTTTGATTACTGTGGAAATCAGAGTACTTTTTCATCAGTACATTGTATTGTGTTAGCACATGTGCTCACAGTTATTAAATATTGCCATTGTGTTGCTTATTCATAAGCACCCATCTTCTCTCATCACTACAGGGAAGATATCAATAGAAACCCTAAAATCTCCATGAACAGAGCATAAAACCAGGCTCAATCCAGCAAGACTATTTATTAACACGCAAATCTAATGCATGTTCCTCTTGCTTAGAACTCAGAAATCCTCATGTAGTTGGTTATTAGGAAAACACCCAAAACAAGTAGAAAATGGGTAGCATTTACAAGAACTACCATCTAGGAAATACATTATCTGAGCTCTTCAGAGATGTCCAAGGGTTGGCTTAAACTAATGAATAAGGTGAAGGCTGAGGGATCCCACAAGTCAGAAAATCTGCTTACACATCTTTTCAGCTGTGAGGGTGGGACTCACTTCATGGAGCTTTAGAAATCTAAGGTTAGGCATCTGTCTCCGCAGAAAGACAGACAAGTCCAGTGGGTAATTCATCTTAGCCTAAAGTTATCTGTAAGATGGTTATTGAAGTCAAAAAGTCAGATTCTTTGCTGATCCGTGGTTTTGCAAAATATCCCAACCCACCAACCAAACAACCAAACCAACAACAAAAACTTGTGCAGGTTTGCTTTTTATTCCCCCCCCGCCCCCGTATGACATTTCTACTCAACTTAAACCCCCCCAGACTAGTTAAGTGGCACTTGTTACCTTTTAGAGTCACTAGAGCTTTCAGAGTCAATGGAAAGAAACAAGCACCTCCAAAAGCCTGACCTCATCCTAAAACAAGTCATGCAAGGATGTTTGGATATATGCATTACTGATTTTGGAAGAGCATTATCTGGTGCTATATATTCCAAAGAAGGGTAATTTTTTTTCTGCCTGGAGTCTTTCACTAAAAGCTCATTGTGGCACAAACTGCTGTCCTGCAGAAAATGGAGGGAGGAGGCAGCCATTTAAAACAAAGTGAAAATTAGAAACCTTAGAAATTAACTTCAAAAACCGAAGCCATGAAGGGATAGGATACTAAGTCCTTTCAAGAGGGTGTGATAGTTTCTTCCTTGAAACTCTGGTGAAGGGATAAATCAGCAAGGAAGGAAAGAAAATAAATGTCAGCCATTTGATGTCAGTCTTCCAACTGTTTCAATTGAAAAACAGAAAAAATAGAAAAACAGAAAAATTATTTTTAAAATGTTGAGAGTAAATTATAAAGCTATTTGTTAAATTCATTTTCCTCACACTTAGAAATTTTTATGGCAAGTTTTTTGTGCATATTTTAGCACAGTAACAGTAAGCTTTCAATTATTTTCTTCATATGAAAAATATTTCACACAAAGTGTGCCAACAATCAAACATCAGAAATAGATGAATTCTAAAGAAATGCAAAAATATATTGAATTCCTTTGAGATGAGCCATATTTATTGTATTTCTCTCATACAGAACATCTAATTGGGGAAATATTGCAAACTCCTATTCAATGCAGTTATACATTTTTCATTTTATTAGAAGTATGAATTTCTAACACTAAAAACTTTCATACAAAATTAAAAAAAAAAAATCATTGTTCAAGCCAAGCATAAATATCATATACTCTTTGTAAGGCACTTTGGGTGTTCTTCAATTTCTCATAATGCAGTTACATATGTGCATTTCCTAACTTCTCTGGAGATAATATATGACAGATGGAGTCTGAATTTTGTTTCAAATGCTAGTAAAACTTATATATTGTACTTAACCTGACACAGATTTCGTTATTGCAATGTGTTCATTTCTGCACAGTTTTGTAATGTAAATTCATGTAGAAACAGGAATCACTAAGAGATCAAGTATTAATGCCAAAAAAATAAAGAATGCCTTTGATAAAATATAAGACAATATATAAAAATGTTAAGTCTAAGGTTTATTTTCTAGAGTTCAGTGTTTCCATTTCTCTTTATATCTTTCAAAAACTGAATGTGTAATAATTTACAATCCTAGAAGCTGTTCAGGTCAAGACTTTAACATACAATCAACTGCATATGCATAGTATAAATCTTAGCAAAAATACAGTTGTGTTTCTAATAATAGAGCTTCAATCCACCACGTATAATGAAATTTGATTTTTTTCTTTTACTGTAGTGTTCTTTTGCAGGCAGGGCCAGGCTATACTGCTCTATAAATTGGAAAGAAAGCAGAGCAGTTCTAATGTGAGCTGGTGCACTACAGTGCAGTTCTGGGGGCTGCCAGCTCTTGTGCTCCAGCCTGGGAAAGATATTACCCCCCTAATCACAGAATCATAGAATAGTTTGGGCTGGGAGGGACCTTACAGATAAGTTAGCTCCAATCCTGCTGCCATGGGCAGTGACACCTTTCACCAGAGCAAGCAGCTCAGAACCCTATCTGACCTGGACTTGAACACTTCCAGGGATGGGACACCCACCCCAAGAGGCAAATGTCCCCAAGAGGCAAAGAGTGTTTGTACAAAAACAGCCTTAGGGAAGAAGATATAGCTCAGAAATCAAGCATTTACACACCTCACCCTATGTTAAAAATCTAACAGAAGAACAGATATCACTTATTTTCTTTCATATAATAACTTATTTATTAAGGTTTTCATGCAAAAAACTAGAGACTCAGGCTGAAATCCACACCCTGTTCACAGTGAATCCTATCTATATTTTCTCCTATTACCCTAACTTTTATATTATAGTCTAGTTCTATTAAGAAAGACATGTTCTCTATATATTCTTACAAAAAATCTATCAGCGAAGAATGAATCCTTAATATTTCATGGACCCAAAGTACTAAAGAGAAATCCGAGATCTGTAACCTCTTAAAGACCTGAAAGTTATATTAACTGAAGAATAAAGTTCTTCCTCCTCAAAGATCCTGTAGTTTTGATGTAGAGACACTCTCTCTGGAATAAGCTGAACTAGGATTTCTCAACTTGTACTTCAATAATCAAAATATTGGATCACTTCATATACTGAAGGAGTTATTTCCTAGGAAATGTGAGACACTTCTGGGGTGTAGGGAAAGAGCATTTTGAGATTGTACAAAGCTTAATTAGAGGCAGAACCAAAGATGGGGAAACATAGAGATCAAGGGGTTCTGAGGAGGAGCAAACATGGGAAAATAAAGAGGCAAAGAGATTAAAAGGGCAGGTTAATTTTAAACAGAGTCTCATCTGTACACTAACTGGCGATGCTCTATATGTGACCTGCACAGCCTGCCCTGAATTCCATTTGGCTCCCTCTCTAAGTGTCATTTGGGGTGAGATACTGGACAGGTCAGAGGGTCTATGAGTTGTTAGTAAAAGGGCCAGGAAGCCATTTGCACATTCATGTCAGTGTGTGAGGCCACCAGAGACCAGAGGATCCCAGACCAATGGGTGGGTGTTGAATGCCTAGGGGAATTACCAAAAGGATCTCTAGTCTGTGTGCCTGCAGGTATGGATGGGCAAAGGGATAGCATGCTCAAGTGCCAGCAACTGGGGACATCAAATTTCAGTTAGTGGACAAGATAGGTGTCCAAAGGCTAGGTATTGAAGGAGTAATGTGTATGTGTGTATGTGTGTATGTATATAGATATAGATACATACATATGTGTATTATATATATATATATATATATAGCACATATATGTATGTACGTATGTATGTGTGTATGTATGTATGAATGCATGTTTGTTTCATTAGCTGGTTTTTGTCCTGACCAGTCAGACAGGTGAAGAGAGTGAGGCAGTGGGTGCAGTTTGTTCTACATGATCACTGTGTTTGCCATCTATGCTGACATGTTGCATATAGCCCTGTTGTGTGTTTATACACATTTCCTTTTTGGGAATACGTGCTCAGCCTTGGTACTGACTGAACCCGGGGACACGATGTTGCAGCGGGTTTGACAAGCCCTAACATTAGGCATTTACATTAATGGGTTTTTTTAAGGACCTCATTCTTGGTCCGTGTGTGTTCAGCAATCTTTGAGAATGATTGCAAAAATGCAAAATTCCAGGACTGTTGCACAGAGAGAAGTCTTATTTTTGCGTCTGCAATAGCAAAACTTTGTGGTTGTCACAAAGCTCTTCTGGGTAAGACAACTTCACACATGCAGAAAGTTTCCTTTTAGAAATTTTAATTTAGATTCTCACCTTCTCGGTTTTGGGGTTATAGATTTTTTAGTTTTTCTTTTTTTTCATGGTTAGAGGAGGTCCATCTACCTTTTAAAGAAGATGAACAGAATCCTGAAGAATGGCAGTGATCACAGCAGATACCCCTGTCTGGTCAGTAAGCTGTGCAAGTTCCACATTCTGTTAGAGCCCTGTGCATATTGGTTAATAAAAGTTGGCAGTCAACATAATTTCAAAATTACTGTTCCCTGTGAGCCACATGATCTTCCTCCTGCCTGGAATTTCATTCCACAGAGCATTTGCTTTCAATACCTGATGCTGAAACCCAAATTCAGACATATTTTTCCTTTTTTTTATCCCCACAAATAAGCAAAAGCTCCAGGCCAGAACCTCAAGAAACCATGCATATACAAAACAGTATTTATGACAAGTGCATGCAAATTGTTCACAAATGCATCATATATCAAAGGCTGTATATTGGCTAGCCTCTGATATTCTTCAGTTTATTTCTATTGTTTTAAACCAGTTTTGATATAAACCATCAACCCTGTTCTACTGCAGCATAAATTAATGCTAGAGTTCTAATGGCTTCTTTTTATTCCTTTAGAACACACTCTCACAGTTGTGTTCCTACTTCACAAGCCAAATCTCAACTATGCACTATATGGTACATATCACCAAATGAACATAATTTAGGGTTACTATCTGGCCAAATAAGATATAGAATTAATAATTTATTTGATGTATAATTTTGAGAAGATCTATTACCTAACTAATTAAAATGTAAATGTTGGCAGAGTAGATTACCCATACTACAAGATCCCAGGGACACATTTGTGTTCCTGCCTACATTTCAGCCCTACTTATCTGAAATTGACCTTTTCATAGTTATTTTAACCTAAAAAATCATAGACTGAATTGTTTGTTAATGAAAATTTCCTGATTTTCTTCCCTCGACTTGCAAAAACAGGCACAATTTGAAAGAGAGTAAGATTTGCTTTGCCATATTTTACTGCATTTGAACAAAAAGCCTTTACTCTCCAATCAGTACTCACAGAACACTGAGGATACACACTGTAAAAAACACAGAAAAACCCCATTCAAATACTCAGTTCCAAGAGGATAATCATATATGTGGCAAAAAATGCAGGTTTCAGTAGCTCACCATATTTTGAGATAAAACTTATTCTCAATAATAAAACCCATCTGCTTTCACTCTCTTGCTACTTCTATTATTTCATTGAGTCACTGTCTCTTTTACCAGATCACTTTTCTCTGATTTACAGCTTGCAAGCAGCATTAAGTCAGGATTTTGAAATGAGGGCCAGCTATTACAGCAGATAAATATGTTCTATCAAGAGAATTCAGAACAATCTACGATCCAAGAGAACATAATTTCACCTATATAGTTTGTACACTGAGGCCTAATTTTCAATTATTCAATTATTCTGTTTAGCTATTACAGATTTAAGTGTTTTTTGATAATCAGCAAAAACTAATTAGACACAAAACTATAACACATTCATTTTCAAAAACTTTATTACCTTGTAAATGCTGCTATTAGCAGATTACACAACATTTTGTTTGGTTGCTTCATTAAATGATTGCTAGAGAATGCTCTAAAAGCAATAACATTTGCCCTCCAATTCCTTCAGAGTCCATAGTAGGTGCAGACTATTGCAGGAAAGACACAAATTATGCACATTTACTGTCAAGCACACCAGATAGATAAACAACCCCTGCTTACATTCACAAAGTTGCAGAGTGATGTCAGAACTGCTTTTTGTCAGTAGGAACTACAAAATATTCCTGGACATGGAGGAATTAACAGAAATTGGTCTACCATATGATCTCAGAATTGTAAACCATCATCACCACAAAACTAAACAAAAACAAGAAATAAAACAAAACCAAAACAATTCAAAACAAAACAAAAAAGAACCCCAAAAACAAATCTGAAGAGAGCACTAAGCTAGCAAAAAAAAAAAAAATCCTAACGGCAGCCAAATACATCAGTGGAATAATTCTTTCAATGGAGACAATACTTTTTCAAGGCCAAATGCTCCTATATCTGCAAGAGTATACATTTTAATTTTATTCTGTTATTTCCATGCAGTTATCTAGCTTTAAAGTACTACCAATTTGCTTTGGTAATATCTCTGTAGCAAATTACCACCCTGCTATTCAGATTTTTCTTCCCGCAACATGAAGATTATAAAAATTAAGCCAAATATATTAGTATCTCACACTGCTGGAACAAAACATATACAGAACCTTTCCTTAACCCTTGCAAACAATCTGTTGAGATACTGTTTATTCCAGGAGTCTGATTTAATAGCAGAAAAAGCTATTGAGAAGCAAAACAGAATAAAAAACAGCTGGCTGCATTCCTGCCAGGCACTTTCACAGTTCATAAACCCCCAAAACACAAATGAAATACATTAACATCAAGCAATTCTTATATTTCAACAAAAACCTTTAACTTCACAGCTGAAAAATATAGCATAATCTCATTTTTCCTGAAACTGACTCACACTCTGTTGAAAGTCTCTCTGCAAAACAATCAGCATGCTGAGAGATTCAACAACAACAACAACAAAAAAGTATAGGACTAATTTGTTTCTTTCAGGAAATCATAGGAAAATATTAAAGACTGCAGCTTAATCCAGAGCTACGCATTTTCTCTGCTTTGAAGGCAGGTCATGTAAAGGAATTATTACATTTTTACATGAGACAGAATGAGAAAGTATAGACAATGACAACATGTATGGAATGCAATGAAAAGTTAATATCTCAACACTGATACTAAGCACTTTTATTATTTTCCTTTCTAAATTTAAAAGAAAACTCACCACAATATTGACAAAGCTGCACTGTAGCTGTACCAATGGTATATTAAGTAGTCTGCACTCTGAGGACTCATTTTAATGTTGGCACAAATAATAAGCAGAACACTTTCAAAGACAGCCATGGAAACTGTACAATGCATTTTGCTAAAACAAATAAAACCTGAAAAATTTGTATGGCCTAGGAAAAAATGCTTGGAATAACTGCTGTCTTCATGCTTAATTCACTTTTCAGTCTAGGAATTTTCTCTCAAGTCAGGGTCTTGCAAAGTTTTACCTGTGCAATTTACTTGCATTTTGAAGACCACACAAATGTGTCCATATCATTTAATAAAAAAGTTGTGGCCATTGCTCAGTTCTCAGCCATAATCATCCCTACTTTCCTGAGAATGTGGCAGGATATCATCTAGAATGTTCTCTAGCCCGTATCAGCTGGCAAGGGCCACGAATCCCAAAGAAGAAAATAATATTTAAATTGTAGTTTGCCTAAAGTGAACACTTCAGTTGTCTCCATGCAACTTCCTAGTGTGGATACAGCCATCCAATCTAGCAGGTTGAATACTTTGTGTTTCAACATGAATCCTTTATTATAAAAGCAATATTCACAAACAGATGACTGAGATGTTCAGCAGTTATCACATAGTGGTTGCAACCCAGAATTAGACTGCCCAATTTCCAACCTCAAATTCATAGAAAAAGGAACATGTTAAATTTGAACAACAACTCTACTCTAAATGTTGATAGGTCTTTATTGCAATAATTAGTTTCATTGAGGCTCTACTCCTGAAAAAAATTAAAAGCAAAGAGCTTAATATAAATATTTTTTAAATCAATCAGAAGACTTTATCTGGTTACTGAGGCTTGTGAATCACTCCAAAAGCGTGAAATAGGTGTAGTCCAAAAAAGTGAAGGTTTTAAGAAGAAGAGCACAATTGTTTTGAATCTATTCTCTGTAAAAACACATGAATGATTTCCTTTGCAGAACTCAGACTAGAAGTAATTGTCAGAAATAAAAATCAATAATACAAGAATCACAGAAAGACATACATTACATTAAAAACGTGTAACAACCTCCTCAGAAAAAAATTTGAAAATTGAGTTATGTGAAAATTTTCTTGCAAAACACAAGGAAATACCAGAGAGTTCACTTTCAAATAAGTGTTTTCTCTTTTGAATTAATTGTTTGGCTCCAGGTAAGCCATAGCACAACTCAGCTTGGAATTTATGATTAATATCGTTCTCAGTTAAATATTTCCCAATCAGCCATTATTGCCTACTGGCATGAAGAAAAATAAATCAGTACAGTAGAATGTATTTTTTAATTATTTTTATCAGTGAAGCTAATGCCAGGATCTTTAAACCATCTGCTATATTTAAGGAAAAAGTATGGACAACTGGTGATTTTGCTGAAAAAATTTAGAGGAGAAACATATGTTCCAATGGCAATTTTCCCCCTGAGTGTAGAGGGAAAGAGGAAAACAACATGTAAGCTCCAAAGTTACTGTTCCAGAGTCTTGCATATTCTGAATTGCATTCCAAGACATTAAGGGGGTTTTTTTTCCTACATCTGCTGGTGCTCAAGGGAGCACAGGGGACAGAGTAAGCAACTGAATTGTCTTGTGATGTATGCACAGTTCAAAGTGAACACACAAGGATTGATATGCTGATGACTGGACCAGCTATCTGATCACTCAGGCACATTCTGGATAAACATCCTGGAAACTAACCTGGCAAAAAAAATCTGGTTTCATGTAGATACAAATTTTAAACTCAACCTCTGTCTCTGCCACTTGTACTATTTCCTGGTTCATCCACACTTTAGGAACATCCAGTTAGAAGGATTGTATAAGGCCCAAGGCATTAGAAGAGGGCACAGGTGTTTGTCAAGGCTGACAGAATAATTTCCTAGCCCCATTTGAAACTGATCTGTTCTGAAGCACTCCAGTATCATACAGTCAACTGTGATAGCTTGCCTTGCCAGCATCTCAGCTGCAATTATTTCCCTTCCTCCCCTATGTTACTGGGACTAAAACGACAGACCACTTCACCTGAGCTTCTGCTGAAGCCTGTCTTTTCACAGGGCACATGAAAAAGCAAACAGAGAAAGAATCTCCCAACTGATTAAAAAATTATCTGAGAGATATGTCTATGACCTTGGCAATGCTTATTAGCTGAGAACAAAGAAGCAGACCTTTCTGTGAGCTTCATATTGCTTTAAGCAAGCTCTGACTCTAAGGTATAACAATTCTTTCAAGGGAGTTTTTTAACTTCTGTGTCCAGAATAGCATGAGGAAGCTGTGCCAGCCCATCAGACATGTGGGATTCATGCATTGAAAAGCAAATACACGGGCCAACTTTTCTGGCTGTGGCATGTGACTATGTGGTGGTGCCTGGTGGTGTAAAGCCTGCCTGAGGTATTGCTGAAGGTCTGCAGAGACCCAAGGAGCTCAATGTACCTGAATCCCAAAACTGCCTAAACAAAGCTCTCCCTAGAAGAAGCAATCTTGAGTGAAATACTTGGGTTTTACATACATAAAATGCATTCATGAAAATAGCATTTACACATACATTTGCTGTGTTTTACAGTCCTCACAGAAAGCATTGATTATAAATCAGGGCAATGCAGTAAACATCTGAGTACAAGTCATTTAGAGGCCATCCATGGGAAAGGAAGACATCATGAATAGCTTGTGTAGAGAACACAGCTGCTACTTCTTATTTAGCAAAACTGACCTGAGATGACTGCACACCATGTTAGGGTTTACACAGGACATCAGAATTCCCTTACAGTTTCTTGTACTCAGCAGGCATCATATGCAGTGCCTAAGGAAAAACATTCTTCAGAAAGGATTTCTGAAAGAAAATGTAATCAGAATTCTTGTTGCAAAAAATCTTGTGAAAACTGCTAAGGAATGTGGTACTTTCAAAACTAAATCTCTCAGTACAATGAAAATTAATTGGGGTTGTATACTCTTGCCTGAAATACAAAGCTAGAGACACATATCTGTAGAAGTGACAGGTGGGAGGTTCCAATGGGCAACATGCCCAAACCAAAAGGGAGAGACAGGAATGACTTCTAAGAATTTAAATACAACTATTGTGAGTGCAGGCAGAGTAGAACAGAAATAGAGCAGAGATTATTACCAGGACCACATTCTCCCTTAACAGTATCTCCTAGTGCTACTGTAAGAGCAAGAGTACTGAACTCACTGGACCACTAATCTAAATGGAAAGGACTTTTCTGGTGCTCTTAATCATTTGACACTGAAGGAATAGCCATTTGGGAGGAGTCAACATAGCAGAATAGCCTTTATGTAAAATAACTAGTATTGGTTTGTGGTAAAGGAAAAAAAGAATAAAAGAAACTTTAGAAGGTAGATGAACTGCTCTGAATTAGGCTAGAATAAGTCTGATGCTGTATCTTAATATATTATTATATTTTGCATTTGTCAGTAAAGACACCCTATTTCTGACTAACATCACATTCTGGTTTTTAGCCTGAGGATACCAAGAGCCTTACTATGCTGTGTTCTTTCAAATACAAACAGCATCTGATGACATAGATATCATTGAGTATAAGCACCTTAGTGAGCTTCAGACATATGAATTATAAGCTCATAGGGACACAAATACAAGGCAAATATTTGCACAGAAGTGGCTCAGCAGGAACATTTGAATTTGAAATAGCTTTTGAGCATTTGGATTAAGAACCAAAGCTGAGTGGGAGGGATGAAAACAGATTATACCAGACACAGATGTCTTTCAGTAATATGCCTTGAGATGCATAACCAGAAAATTTGTGAATTTACACTGCAGACTTTACCTGGTGAGAAAACTGAAAGAAAAGACCAGGTCTTGGGAATTACTTCATTTGAATACTTCACAATTGTCTTCATATTAATTTGTCCACCTTCAGCTTTTAAACTGAAGTTTAAAAAAAAAAATAAATCTTATTGTACAACAGTCACAAGTGCATTGATTAAGAGAAATTTTTTCAAGAAAATATTATTCATTTATCTCTTTAGAGACCTATATTACACAAAAAGTCTGAATTAAATTTTACAAGAAACTGCATAAGGGTTAAGTTGCTTACAATTTTTAAACAGAGTTAGATCCACTGGTGTTATTCTAACAAATTACGGATTAGTCATTCAAAAAAAGTCGTATTTTATTTCCCACATGCATGTCATTATTTAATGTAATGCAAAAATGAAGGAAAAAAGAATTCCTGCTTTCCCCTGAATTGGGAGGTTCATGACAGTTCATGTACTCCTTTCTGCAAACTTCTTCTGGATTATTCAGCTATTTGGCTGCATGACCAAGCACAATACAGATGATTCAGAAGTATATATCCTAAGATTTATTAATCCTAAGTATAATACAGTGCTTCCACCAGACTAAAATCTAGCAAAAATTGGTCAAAATATTAAAATCCTGATTTTTGGCATTCTCTGTTTTACTGTTGGTCACTATCTTGCCATACATATCCTACCTAACAGATACAGTAACTAACAAAACAAAACCCTATTTGGGCATAAAACCTTTGCAGCTGTATATCAGCTGTGGTAACATCTGTGAGGGATGACCAAAAATTCTGTACAGGATAACCTCTGCTACTGGTTGTCATATTAAAAATGCAGACAGAGCATGCTGCTAGCATTCAGGCTGAAAGACTGTTTTAAGCCCAAGTCAACCTTCCAAACAGGTCTACTCCTGGGTGGTGGTTCCTGACATGCAAGAAAGGAAATACAGTTATGCTTTTGTTAAAATATGTCTGGCATTTATAAGTGAAAATTTTTTCACTAACAAATATCTTGTCAGTAACATTAGACTGGTAGCTGTCAGAGGGACTAGAAATATGACTGATGGAAAAAGAGAAAAAGAGAGAGTGAAAGAAAGAAGGAAAGAAGGAATGAAGGAAAGAAAGAGAAAAAAGAAAGGAAAGAAAGGAGAAAGAGAGTAAAAAAGCCCCACCTGCCTTTTCCCAAAACAACATGAATGTTAATCCAGATTCCACAATGAAAATTCCATTGCTTTTAATGACATAATGGGGTCCTCAGTCATAGAAAGACAGCCACATTTCTGTGTAGCACCAGGAACCCATTTACACTGAGGAAAGAAATGGCCACCTAAAACTTAAAGTTTTTGTGCATAATAGCTTTTTATGAAAAAGACATATGACCCAATTTCATTTTGAGAGAAACCATGCAGTGAAATGGCCATCTGAGGTAAAATTCTTCCATTAAAATTCATTTGTGCTGTGAGCTTTAATTCTTAATAGAACTTGGGCCATATAGAATTTAAGTACAAATGCAAATATTAACTCCTGCAGAGCTTAGCACAAAAGTTCTCCTTACACTTTGAGTCCTTCACTTAAAGGAAGAAATTGCCTACCATGACATTTGCTGTAGTTACATGACTGAAAGGCAAAACCCTTCCAGGCAGAAAAGGGAACAAGTCCAGAAGAAAACAGTAAGTCAGTAGTGGTTTTCAAAGGTTTTGATTTTAAGCAGGCTGACTACATGCCCTAATACAGCAAAACAGCTTTCTACATGCTTAGCATCTTGATTGTTTCCATCAAAGTCAATGAGATAATTCAACTACTTGCAGGATGAAACAAGTATTTGAACCCTTTATACCACTAAAAAATCAGCTTGAGCAAAGAATAACTTAAACATTATGAACCTTATTCTCAGTAACTGCAAATTCCTTTTACCCCCTGAATTTGTTCTAATTCCATAGACTTACAGCCATTAATGATGTAGGGGCATATAAATTGTTTTAATGCAACTTCTTGGAAGAGGGATAACCATTTAATCATTATTTTATCTCTAACAAAGTGGAAAGATAATTCAGAAAGTTATAAATAATTCTGTAAATTTTATAATATAGTAAGATAAAGAAAAACAATTAAGCTATTCACAAATAGTCATCTTACAGTTTTTCTCAAAGACCCAAAAACATTAAAGATATGAAAGATGCTAAAATACAAAAAATCAAATAAAAGGGATTTGGAAATTACATTATTTAAGCATTGAAATAAATTGTGTGCAAAACCACCTCAGAGAATACAATCTATCCTGAATTTATTTCTTTCTTATTTTGTACTTAAATATACGATCTGGCCTCTACTGACATTTTAAATGCTACTTTTAGAGTCATGTCATGCTTTAAATAATTCCAGTTTGAAATAATTGATTCATGAGCAGTTTATCTGATTTACTTCCTTACCAGATGGCACAGAAATGTTCTGTGTCATGAGCTGTGCTACTGGATCTGGCTAAAAGACTGGATTACTTTATGCATTGCACCTGCAGTGCCTTTTAGTAATGAGAGCCTGTAAATTAGCTCAATAAATGAATTTAACATTTATCTTTCAATAATCAGTGATTTTTAGACTACAGGAAAAGAAAAAGGGTTCTGGATTTGTGTTAGCAGCTCTGGTATAAGAAGTTCCCTTCTGTCATGAACATACCTTGAACAGACTCTTTTAGTGTGATCAAATACAGAAATGCAAGCAAAACCCTCATTAATGGTTTCTATGGGATATGTAAACCCTGAAAAGTGAAAAAGATTATGATATAATTTTAAAAACTAATTTTAAAAAAGTGTTCTCTCTCAAATTCTGTATTTCAGCATTTAAATTGAAAGGAAAATTATTCCGGCATCAGTTTTTGGACCATCACAAAGTGCCATGTAAAACTTTCTCTATCAAAATCTGCATCCATTTAACAGAGCAATGCTTTAAAACATTAACGATATCCAAAACTGTGAACTTTTAAACTTCATATATTTAAGCACTGAGTTCAATTCTTTCTCTTTCATTGCCTGATGCTACATAACAATTTATGAGATGAATATAGGAAACACAGAATCAGGAAGTGTAACTTAGAGAAAACACACCACTTTATCCATTAAAATGACTGAGCATTTTGCTGGCATCTAGGTAAACACACTAGAATTACGTTACCCAAGCAGGAAAAGGATGCTGCAGCCAGGGAAGTGCCTTCCTGGAAAGTTGAAGAATAAACTTTACAAAGTTGATTTAATAAAAACCCCTGTTGGCATCTGCCAAAAGAGAATGGCAGCAGCTTTTAAATCCAAACTGTCTCACACAGATAGTGCAAGAAAAAAACTGACAAAGTGTTTATGCCCAGAGCTGGCACTACAGTTAGGAGAGTATTCTGTCCTTTAGAAATATAACACTATGTAAAGTGGTGAATGTAAACACCATGTAAAGTGGAACTGCGAGAAGGTATGCAAAAAAATTTAATATGAAAATTGAGTTCCTTAATCATGACAAATATTATCTAAGTCAGGTGTGGTTTGCATTCTGAGATAACTGCTATACGCTTGGATTTTTTAAATTTTTAATTTGAAAAAAATGTATAGCAGCAACTGCTAAGAAAAACATTTTTGTTGGCTCTTCACCTACAAGTTGAGAGCAGTGGGTAAGTAAAAAGCTGAGACCAGGGATGAACATAAATTATACTAATATGGCAACCCATCACCTGATCCTTCCCAAAAAGGGAACCAAGTATCAAAAAGAAGCTGGAGGCAAAGAAAGCAACAACCATATCAGGCATGAAGAACTGATACTTCACCTTTGAGGTTTGGAAATATCAGTCACTCTGTCTCAAATCCAGCAGGAGAATTTCCACTGAGGGAATTTACCCAGTGGTGGAGCAGCTAGAGGCCAATCTAGGGAACAGAGAGCCATGGACACACCATCTTGTAATACTGGTGACCAGACAATGAAGAAGTGACACATGGGAAGTGGGGTCTAAGCCATCTTGCCGGATTCCCTGCTTGGCCATTTGCTGAGGAGGAGCCCTGGCTGGCTCCAGGGACCAAGGGTGGTACCATTTTTGACAGATTGCTGAGGAACTTCTCAGGGGAATGGAGGAGAGCTGAAGGACTGTCACTCATCCTTCACTACTGATGGAAAGCACACACTTTTGGCATCAAAGAACAGAGAAGTAAAACTCTGTGAAATGGAAGTGTTAAACATTGGAGAATGCTTTGAGGCATGTCCTCCTCTTGAAACTGCTGGAGCAACGAGAATGAGCAACGATAGAAAGCACTGACAAAGTTATGGTTATTGAATGTCAGCTGCTCAAGGAGGCATTCCAGCTAGGTGTTTCAGATGCTTGTTTATATAAAAAGAGGGTAGGCTTTCTCCATGCCATGTATATGTTTGTCTTTGAAAAATGTCTTGATGTGCTCTCTCAGCAGTTGAACATTGTAGTTCTTTATTTTTTAATCACTTAGAGAATTTTGACCTATACTTTATCAGATAAGCAAGCTGAAGGGAACAAAACTGTTTTATTTATGTTATCTTATCTCCTGACACAGCCTGCAGACTTTTAGGGTAAATTAAGACTGTGTAATGTGGGAACACTTCTGATTTCCTGGACTCAAGCATTAACACCAGCCATACTGCCTCCATCCTTGGGGATGAAAAGGAATGATATGTGATGCTGACTTCATGCTACAGATGAAGAAAAACCTTTTTACAGCATATAAACACAGACATTGCCTTAATTTTATTTTGTTTTTAGACATAGGATTCTGAATCAATGCAGGTGATGCTGCTGCTGTTTGTGCACAGTAACAACACACTCAGACTTGGTTTCAGTGCAGCACACTTGTGCTTACAGCCTTCCACATGCCATTGAACATGTATTTACTTTAGCAGCATACATACTTCTTCCACATATCCTGCTTGAAACTGCATATATAGTCAATTTCAGTGGAGAATAGTTTCCACATTTCATTGGCAGATTCCAAATTTTATCTTCCTGATGTTTGGATTTAGTTTAGGGATCTGCGAAGCAACCATATATCAGGGTTTTATTTCCATATATTAAATCTTATTTTAAGCCTCAAATAGTTCCTATGATTAAAAAACTGAACTACTGACAATATGTGTCTGATTCTACTTGTTCCTTGTGGTTCTTCAGTGCTGTGAAGTGAAGTCAATAGAGAGGTTCATATAATCATGTTGATCACCATTTAAAAGAGCACTAAGTCCAATTCCATGATCCATTATCCAGTTGCATAACTTTTCCTGTATCAAACAAAGGAGCTTTTATTTCTAAATTAATATTATTTAACTTCTAGTACCTTCAAAGACGTGGAGGAGCAGATCTGGTCTGTTAATTCACTTTAACTATAAAACTGTCTTGAGCAAGAGATAGCACTCCTGCGAATTTTAATTGATTTAGTCTGCTGTACTACCAGAAGAGTAACACCATTATACAGATACTTTGAGTAATCAATCAGCAGTGCTCCAAGGGAGCAGAAGCTGAGCTTTGGAACCTTTCACCAGCAGAAACACAGCTTCTGAGTTTCTGAATGCAAAAAGGCTTCTTGCTGCTTCCCCCGAACAAAACTTAAAAAAAAAAAAAAATATATATATATATATATAATAAAAAATGAAAATCAAACTCCATTCCAGCTGGAGGAAGGGGAGGAAAAGAAGCCAGCAGATTATTCAGTGAGGTTCTCTCACCTATTTTGCCCTGAACAATGTAATCAATCTCTGCATTACCATATTCACTTTACTTTTTCCCTTTGATTTTCAGATGGAATCACTGTCACATAAGACCACTAGACAGAATTACTGTGTCTTTTCTGCCAGCTACTGCATTACATTTATAGTTCAGTATCTGTTTTTCATTTTCTTTTTCCTTTTCACATCCTTATTTTACCTTCTCTCTGACCAGTGTCATCCCTATTCCCAATTACACTCAAGACTTTGCACATACTTGAGGATGTATTTTCATTATTTATCAGTAGTTTATCTCCTAAGTGCTCATAATGTACAAGGCAGCCTCACAGTACACTGTATATGGGAATCTGCATGTAGGAGTAATAACACTCTTTGAAGTGTTTCCTTCATGCTGTGTTCTAAATCTAACTCCCTATGACATGTTTGCTGCATTAGTCTGTATTCAGGACATGAGATAGACAGGGCTGTTATTATCACAGTTTTTTAGAAATTCCTCTTATTTCAAGAATAAAAGTTGAAACTGTTGGGCTCATAATGGCATTTTCAAAGTAACCAGCAGTTTTTACAATCATTTGACTTATTCTGCTTTGCCAGCAAAACCGAAAAATGCAAGTATTAAATATCAGCATGTCAAAAATTTCAGATGCCAAACCATGAAGCAAAAAAGCTATAAAAACAAGGCTTGCTAGATTAAATAATTCTAATGTATGTTTCCAAGCTTTTCTGTAAATTAGGAGCCTACAGTAAACACTACAGTTTTCCCATACAACACTGGTGCTCACAGCTCATGGTACCAGGAAATTCAGAGCATATGCATCCCAGAGCAGTTCCTTTTCCCACACATAAGGAAACCATAGCCTTCATGCCCTTAAACAAGCCTCCATTCTCCTGTCCTCAACTCAGAGGATAACACCATGTCACCACCTTTTCCCACCACTCCTTCAAACTGATACCCTATCCATCCATTGAACTTCCTGCCACATCCTTGTTACTGACAGCTGTAATCATGTCTGGGAATGTGTGTAATCCCACAGCCAGAAGTCAGCACCTCCAGACAGTCAGTTATTACTTTGAGACTGCTGAGTGTCAGAGACTTAGGTTTAAGAACTCCACAGAGGCAATTGTTAATCACTGATATCTTTATTATCTAAGGGATATAGCCTGCAACTAAGGTGAGCTTCTCCACACAGGCAGTGGAATCATATGGATCTGTTTCCCATAGGAACATTTCAAGGTTTATGTGCTCTAGGAAGTCTGTAGGGTGGCCAAAGCATTAGCTTTTATAAAAGATTTATAAATCAGTGGTGCCAGATGTTTTTGTCATTTCCTAGAATTTTGAAATCTAACCAGGATACCTTTCCTGAGAATCAGGACTTGTCCAACCCAGAATACTGAAACCAGTAGTTACCACGTGTTTTTTCAGGGAACTGTATTTTCAAGTGTCAATTTTTTCCCCAAGGACTGGAGTGCTTGATTTTTTTTTTTTCCTGGAAGACAAAAATAATGAGATTGTGTTGTTTAATTGCCTGCTAGAAAACTCCTAATTTTTTTTTTAAAAGAATTAGTGAATTCCAGAAAAAATTTCATAGAGGGAGTGGCATCTACCATTTCTATATATATCTTTGGGAATCAATGACTAAGAGACATTTCAAAAAAGAAGGGAAGGCTTACTTGTATTTGATTAATCAGCTGTGGAATCAGCAATCTAACATCACAGATGTTAGGGGAAGGAAGTGCAAGTGTCCAGAAATCATGTGTGCCCTATACACCAGTAACATGCCTGTGATGGTAGTGGATTATGTCTGTGACTATATTATTGATTATAATTCCATCTGGACCAGATAAAAAATAATCAAAATCTCTAGCCAATCTAATGAACTAGTGTAGTTTATTCCTTCCGTATCTCTAATTCTGAATTTGAATTTACAAATGTTTAGTTCCACTGTTTGCTTTAATTTTGCCATTAAATTTAGTGTTTGGTAACTGTGAAACATCTAGAAATAGTGAAGTGAAAACAAGACTACTATTTGAGAATGGCAGATCTGGTTTTACAAATCCAGATGGATTATAAGGTTTTCTCAAAAGATTTTGTTATTCAAAAAACTGCTAGAATCTATCTAGCAGGAAAAGAAACAAAAATTATGTTGAGAAGCTACAATTCAAGTAAAATGTTTTAATTTTTTTAATTAGTAATACAGGTTGGTACTGAAATAACATTTTGTCTTGAATGAAATACAAAACCACTCCGACTAGAAAAGGTTCACAGAGCTTTATTAGGCATTGATGCCACCTACTGGAAACCAATAAAGGCAGAAACTCCAAGTCTGAACAATGCTCAAATACCCAAAGGAAAATTAGTTAATTGCTGTCACACATAATCACTGAACACATAAGCCTGGTGTGAAACATGTGGACAAGCTCACTAAAAAAATTAAAATCATGATACTGTGTACCTACACAGTAACTAAAGAGAGTGCTTGCAATTGTGTGTACCAAAACAAAATCTGCACATTCTGAACTTTGAACTCTAAGCAAAAACCAAGAAGCTCTTAAAGAATTCTGAAGTTTAAGAGGGTTTGTTTGGTATAAGGGACAGTTATACAAAATATGTGAAAATATGAGATATTTCCCTATCGCTTTAGGGTAAAGACAATTCTTTTGTTGAGAGTTGAAATAGACCTTCCAATTACATTTGAATGCATAACCATATCTTTCTGTCATAACTTTAAAAATCATGGATCTGCCGGCTGTAAAAGGAAATTACCATATTATATCACAACCAGAATAAGGACCTCTAAGGTCTAACCTATCCCTAAGCAGAAATTAGATCAAAATATAAATTACCTTGAATATTATTTATTGATTTGAAAGGGAGCTTGTATAACCACCATACATGTTCTAAAGCCAAAAGTTTAACATTTCCACTCAGGCAATTAAAACCTTCTGTTCTTTTTTCCTTTCACAAACACAGAGCATTCTGGGCATATTTATTTTGTGTCAGTTCAAAGTTTCTGAGACACCAAGACATTCCAGGCATCCTCACACTATATATTACATTATGATCCTAATATTATAGCCCAGTAATCAGTGCCATTCACAAGCCACCTACAAGCATGAGAATGATTTTTAATAACAAAGAAAAGTGTAAAAGTACAAATTATAATGGGGAAAAAGAAAAAGATCATAGACTCACAGAGTCATAGAATCTTAGAATATGCTGATTTGGAAGGCATCCATCAGGATCATCAAGGCCAATCCTGGCCCTGCACAGGACACCCCAAGTCACACCATGTGCCTGAGAGCATTGTCCAAATATTTCTTGAATTCTGTCAGGTTGGTGCTAAGACCACTTTCCTGGAGAGCCTGTTCCAGTGCCCAACCATCCTCTGGGTGAAGAACCATTTCCTGATATTCAATCTAAACCTCCTCTGACTCAGATTGTTGCCATTTCCTTGAATCCTTTCACTGGTCAGGCGAGTGAAGAAGTTGGTACCTGTCCCCCCTCTTCCCTCATGAGGAAATTGGGAGAATGCAGTGAGGTCTCCCTTTAGTCCCCTTCAGGCTGAACAGACCAAGTGATCTCAGCCATTCCTCATAAGGCTTCCCCCCAATGCCTTCTCCATCCTCGTGGCCCTCCTTTGGACACTCTTAAATGCCATTTTTATATTGTAGCATCCAAAACTGCCCCCAGCACCCGAGGTGAGGCCACCCCAGTGCAGAGCAGAGCAAGACAATCCCCTCCCTTGCCTGGCTAGTGATGCTGTTCCTGATGCCCCCCAGGACACGTTTGTCGCTCCTGGCTGCCAGGGCACTGCTGGCTCACGTTTGTCTTGCCATCAACCAGGACCGCCAGGTCCATTTCCACAGTGCTGCTCCCCACCCTCTCTTTCCCTGGTCTGTACACACAGCCTGGGTTGCCCCAGCCCAGGTTCAGACCCCAGCACTTGCCTTTGTTAAACTTCATGTGATTGGTGATTGCTCAGTTCTCTTATTTGTTGAGGTCCCTCAAGGCAGTGGACAGCTCCTCCTAGTTTAGTGTTACTGGCAAACTTAGAATCTCCTCAAGTCCCACATCCAAGTCATTCATGAAGATGCTGAAGAAAACTGGGCTGAGGAGGGAGCCCTGTGGAACCTCACCAGAGACCAGATGCCAGCCTGATATTCTCCATTCCTCAGCATGTGAGCCAGTTGTTCACCTATTGTGTGAGCACCTTATTCAACTGAGTGCTGGATATTTTGTCCATAAGGATACTGTGAGAGATAGTATCAAAAGCTTTGCTGAAGCCCAAAAGTATTAGATCTACTGGATTTTTTATATTAAGTTACCCTGTTGTAGGAAGAAATTATGTTGGACAAGCATGACTCTCCCCTTGTGAAGCCATGTGCATCTTGGATATTCTCAAAAGAAATAAATTTGAAGTCATCACTGTTTCTAAAATAATATTTTTTCATTTTGTGTATTGCACTCTTTTCAACAAAAATAAAACTTAAAAGGTTGTGTTGGCTCTTGGTGTCTCAACTGCTCTAACTTACAGATATACAAATGCAATACTCTAGACAGAAATAGAAATGGCAGAAAGAAGAAAGGGCTTAGATAGTGTAAACTTGCTATATTAACTCAACAGAAATAGACAATTATAAAGACAAAATGTAGTAAAACATGACAAGAAGAAATCCTGCATCAGATACAAAGTCAATTGAGAGTTAAAATTGTTTAAATTTTGCTCTAGAACTCAAAATTAAATAGAAGAGTGCATTCACTCTATGCCAATTCCTTGACAACATACATTCCAACCTCATACAGAGAATTCTTGTCAGACAAGACTTTGTTAATTTGATACATTATATATATTTCAAGAAATAAAAACTTATCCCAAAGAGAACTCTTGTTCTCTTAGTCTCATAAAATTTCAGCATTTTTGCAGTGCCATTGGCAAAGGCAGCAGTAAAATGCAGGGAAAGATTTTAAAATTGATAGTATCCTGCTAAGCTCTAAGCACATTTAGTGGTTATGGCACAGGAAAAAAGCCTTATGAAAGGCTGCAAAAGGCAGATATATGCTGAACCCAAAGTGTAAAGACGAGTAAATCTGGTCCTAAAACTATGCAGGATATCCTTTACAATTACTAACTGCTCTCATATTTGCAATGACTGCATTCTTTTCAGCATAAGAGATCCTGTATCCAATTTCCATAATCTCAGCATAGTTATGGCAACTTTGAAAAGGCTTTAAAGCAAGTGCAGAGCTAAAGTCCTTTTCTCTCCAATGCTCTTATTCCACATCAATTCTCACTGATCTCAGAAAGAATTTCAGAAATGAGTACAGCAAAGCCTAGCCCCATGTCTCCTGGTATTTTTTCAAGTAGTACAGATGAGTAGAATATGTCTGACAAAGTACAGGTGTAACTGAATGTAGAGGACTTTGAGGCATAAGATCCCTGCAGTCAGGAAATCCAAGCATACAAATAGAACTGCAAAAGGAAAAGGGACAGGAAAATCTAAACAAATAAAAATATGCAACTTTTGGAGTGGAAAAAAACTTGACCATTCCTTGCCTTCAAGCTGAAGCCACTATGCTCAAACTTAGAGCTCCTCTCCACAAGTACTTTCCTATCCTTGAATTTTATAAACCATAGGTAAGACTTAATGCCAAAATCATAAAAAATCTTAGCTACTGGGACAAAACCACTACTAAAATCATTTAAAAATTAATTTATTCAGTTTTCACTGTGGAACTTCAAAATTAAACCCTGTGATAGTTAATGAGCTGGTAATTAGTGTTTAGGTAGAATGTGGACTGAGGTTCCAGACTTCTCTGAGATGAGCAGAGCACAAAGAGGAAGGTAAACCCTGGAATCCCATGGAAAGATTTGTTTTTATTGCAGTACAAAATAAGAAATTTTGATGTCACAAATTAACCTTAGTTATTTTTCACTGAAGTGTAGATTACACTGATAACAACGTTCATCTTGGACACTTCATGATTAAGTATTTCAGCCCCAGTAGGTCTATATTTGCCATAGGACCAGAGTATTTTGACTGATTTTTCCTTTTCAGTCCCCAACAACATCCACAGAGGCTTTGTCACAACACCCTGCTTTGGTGTTACTTGTATATTGTTTTCATTGAGCGATGCTGTTCTGACAGCATGCAATTTTTTAGTCTAGCCTGCTGTCACTCTCTAATGCTTCTCCTCTGAAGAACTAGACATATGTTCTGTTATATTTAGAGCATAATTCAACAAAATATTTAACTGCATGTTTAAATCTATTGCTATGAGTTATGTACTTAGATAACTTAGAAGATAATAGGGTTTAAAGTATTTCTCAGGTTTTATACAGACAGTATTCTTCACTTTGTACATGAAATTCTTTTCTTTTAAATATGTATTTATCAGATCTTGTCCTTTCAGTTAGCACTGTTGAAAAGAAAGTGTGAAGAGCAATGCTAGCTGCCATACTGTCAAATCACAGCCTAAACCTAGATTTTTTAATCTCTAAGAAGTCAACACACAAACACTAAATCATGATTAGCCATAAAAAGATATTAATTAATTAAGTCTTGATAACTATTAATTGTATTTTACTTACGTCTAAAGGCACCATGATTCGTCTTTCAGTTTTGCTATCATTTTATGATTAATGGGACAATTCATTATTATTTAATACATATAAGAAGGAAGGAAAGAAGTTGTGTCTGGTCTAATAATCTTAACAGTTTAAACATGTTCCTATAAAATATAATTGGAAGCATTTGTGAATTCATAAAAAACTAAATTCTTCTCAGTGGGGTCATCTAATTTTAATAGAAATGGAGCTCTGGAAAAGACATACAGGGCCAAATTCAGCAAAGGTCTCTATGCCTCCAGCAGAATCAATGCCAGCTTGAGTAGCAGGGCTGTCTACACTTCTCACAATAATAAAGAGGTGTCTCTGATACTGAACATGGAGATATCCATTGGCAGAAGGTGCTGCTCATAGAGAAAATGTGCAGAGAAAAACAGGGGTGTGAAATAGCATCTTTTTTCCCAGAGTTTAAGGATTCCATCACCAAGAATCAGAACCATTCTTTTGGATAAGTAACCAAAGAACCCCCCCACTCTTAGGCTGTGACTGATGCCACTTCCTGTGTGTATGGCACTCCTCAGTATCCTGTTGGAACTGCTTTTACTGCTCAGCAAAGAATTTAATGAACAAGGTGAGTAAAAGGCCAGATGAAAAGGCCACTTTGGTAGCCTAGTAATTATGGCTGAGAAGATACTTGGTATGTGCTCTTGCTCAGGGTACCTGCTACAAAGGATGCATTTTTATGCAGAGGTGTTTAAAATGAGGTTTAATCATTCCTGAAATCAAATGCCAAGTTGAGTTTATGTTATGGTCTTAATGAAATGCCCATGTCTTAGATTTGACACCTATCATTACAGCCCAATTCATGAATGTAGAAGAGAAATTCACCTTTATTTTCTTCACTGCTTTCAATACTGAGCAGCCTGGTCTAGTGGGAGACGCCCCTGCCCATGGCAGTGAGGTTGAATTAGATGATCTTTAATGTCCCTTACAACCCAAGTCACTCTATGATTCCATGATATCACCACTGTTGTTATTATAACTGTCTTATTAATCAAATATTACTGAATTGTCCCATTAATCACAAAGTGATAGCAAAACCTGGTTTGTCACAGACATATGTCCACCTTCCCATATGTCTCCTCTGCCTATTTTCAATGAAATGAAACATGATCTCACCTCCATCCTATCCTTAAAACAACCCCACAGCAATGCTTTAGTTCTCCTCCAGCAGTTCCCAATTCAACAGAAATGACAGATTGTCCTGACATCCCTATCACCTGCTTGTCATAGTTTAGCAGACTTTCATCACAAATTCCTCCCTAAAATCCCCTCATTTTCCCCTAGCAGCACATTCCTCCAATGGTACTAGTTTCCTTTGGAAACTTTCTCCTCCAATGGAGAAAGTTTCCTTTCTCCAGTTTTGGTACATGGATGAATTAAATCAAAAATCACTGCAATGTCCCCCTGCTGAGTGACATCTATTTCTTCATTAATTGTGGATCAAGAATGGTAAAAGGCACAGAAGTCATCAAGAGCATTGGTAAACACACCACCACTGCACAGGCTTCAGTTTCTTAGGAGGCTAAAAAGGTGTTCACATCTGATTGGCAAATCCATCTTACTGGAGGTAACATTTGGATAGTCATAGTTCTCAGGAAAAACCTATTTTGTGTTGCAAAGGTGACTGGAAGCATGGCACAAATTGATTTATTTAAAATATTTTGCTGCAGTGCTGCTGGGAAAGTGTTTATCATATTATATTAAACTAGGTCAATGATGGGCAACTATCTGCACAGTAGTAAGAATTTTTTTTTTTTTAATTCCAGCAACAATCTGTTGTGTGGAGCAGTATTTGCATATCTTACATACATTAATGCATGTTGGAAATTCATACTCAGTTTCCACAGCGTATGGGATGCACACTTCTGGAAATTCAGTTTTAAAAGCAAAAAAAAACTAACAGATTGTCTCCCTCTTGAATCCAAAGTGGCACTCAGACACGTTAGTAATGATGCCTGCTGTTCAAGTTCATCTTGCAATGTGGTTTTGTGGAATTTTGAACCACATCTTTCTCTCATTTGAATAGCCAATTTCTTTATCTGGAAATAAATTACTTTTGGAGGTGTTTTAGTGAGAGAAAAAAGTTTCCAAGCATTTCTCATACATAAAATATATCAAGTCCGTGTGAAATGCCTCAAACAGAACACTCGGCTTGTAGCAGAGGCTTTCAATTTTACCTTTTATTCTCTGTAATAGTTACAAGCCATTTTCCCCTTCTTTTCAGTATTTGAATGGCATATTTCATTCACACATCCATTGCTTTCTGCCTAGCACAGTAATTCAGCTAAAGGAAAAAGCTTAGTATTTGAAAATGTCAGCTGCCCAAAAGATATTTAGAAGTCTGTGAATGTTAACCTTTCTAACATTTGCTTAAAGCCATCTGAAATTAATTTTCCTCTCTGCCTTCCCATATCTAAATAAGGAAAAAGAACTACTCTAAGATGCCTATTTAAGCAGAAACTGATACAAGGTGTATGATCTCTGGGGAAAACAGGCCTCCTAATATATGTAAATAACTCCCATTCACATTACCATAACTGCAGAGGAACAGATTTTCTCCCAAGATTTTTATTCAGTAAATTAAATTCATGTTCACCTCTCTCAGTTCCTCTTACTTTTATTCTCATAAAAATTTCTTTTTCTGATGATCTGTGCACACCTTTCTCATCAGTTCACTGTACATAAAATTAAATGAATAGAGATTTATAAGTAGCTTTAAATAATCTTAGTACCCAGGATATTTGTTTTTAACCATTGATTAACAATTCATCAAGTCAAGATTACTGGCAAACACATAAATCCTGAAGAAAGCTTTGAAAATATTATCAATTCAAATAAGACTTCACTGTGTAACCTCAAAATGCAACAGAACTACAAAGTAAAATGCCTCAATTTGCTGGATCATCATTAATGTGAATGTGACACTGTCTATTATATGTTTGATTGCATCCTCTCAACACAAAGTAAAATGAAACTGCAGATCTGATTAAAAATAACGCACCATGTAATCATTTCAGAGCAATACAACAGAGCTAAAATTGTTTGTAAAGAAAAAAGAATGATCTTAAAATGATTTATGCTTGAAGCAAGTAACTTTTTGCTATTGATACAGCTTGCTCTCTACATCACAACAAGGTTTTTAAAATAAATAGTATATACTCAACATTAATAGGTCCTATTTGGATAAAACGATATGAGTTTAGAGAGGCAAATCTGAATTTTTTTTCACTTGTTTTTTCTTCCCTCTGTGTTCTTGAGAAAAGGAAAAGTTACACTCTTTCCTGCTGATGTGTAATCAGAGCCTCCTGCAGAAAAACTACTCTGGGCCACATAAATGGAAAGTGACCATGGTAACCAGAACAAATATTAGACAACGTGAGGCCACAACCAAGACTTACATAAAGCCCAACTTTTTACTTTTGAAATACTTAGCTTCTTCTTTTTCTTTTAAAATCACATCTGAGCTCCATCTTGAATCCACATCATTCATTATTCATCCACAGTGTTATCTTCCCTAAAGATGCTAGAGCTGGATGTCTAGCATCCCACATCCAGTGTCCTACCACACATCAATCTCCTTAAGCCATGACAGATGTATCCCAAGCCTACCCCAAGAGACAGAGAGCTTCTCCTTTGCACAGCAGAGCACTACCCTCCTTGTCAGGAGTTCCTCTACCCTTGACAGGACATTTGGCACAAGAGACATCTGTACCTACATGCAGAATCTCATCTTGTGCTACTATAGCAGCATTCAAGATCTTTCCCTAGGATTCAATACATATTCTTCAGCATTCCAAGAACATCTGACTAGCGAGATGTCAGATGTCAGAGCCCACTGTTCCAAATTGTCACACTTAAGTTCCTAATTTAATATGAACTGGTGGTAATCAAAGTCTAAAAAAATTGTTCTTCATTACTCCAGACTTGTGTGGTTTGCATGAACCACTCCCACAGCATCAGAGATCTTTGTCCAAGCTGAATTCCTCAACTCTCACTAGGGTACTTACACACACAATCTATAGCCAGATTCAAGATATCTGGTTTCCTTCAGCATTTAGGTCTTCCAGAAGAGATTTGTCTGCTTCCATCTGCATCAGAAAACATCAGTCTCTATGTCACTAGACTGCCAGTGTGCACTGTGAATGTTACCCTCCTGCTATTTTGAGCCATATATCCTTGTCTGGATTGTTGCAATTTTCAGCCACTACTGAACCCTGTGAGGCTAAAGATGGATATATACCTTCAGGCAAATGACCTGATGCTGAAGGACTTGCAGGGACAGTTTAGAAACCTGCATCCCTGAAGCCATGAGGGTCATCATGGTTTATTGCCCCTTGCTTTATTTCTGAGAGAAGTCTGGAGAACCACACCAGGTACACGAGTTCAAAATACCTCATTCAACTTAATAAAGACTGGGGCAACTGCTGCCATCTCCTTAGTACTCAGGAAGGGGAAGAAATTAATGTCCTATGAAATACATGAATGTTGAGCCCTAAGGGCTCACACCTTCCCACAAGACTGCCATCCATGGGTAACTGCAGGGAGAGAAAGAGATGAGCCACACTATTTTCCAGAGAAGAAAAGACAGCACAGCACATAGTATCCAAATGCAAACTGATTTGCAATAAACCATTCTAAAAGGGTATTGTATCTTAAAATGAAGGCCATAATTAATCTGTTGTTGACTTGCAGGATCAGCCAGTCTGACTGGGAGAAAATGAAGGGAAGGGGAAAGAAGGCACAGTCTGCCTACCTGCTGCAGCATGATACATCAGCCTGACTGCCAAAATGAGGTTATAGTATCTGCCTGTCCCTCTTCCCTCTGGATGTCCTGTGAAACTTAGTTTATATCCAATTGTTTACAGGCTTTGGTAGGGCTTTGGCAATGATTTTACAGTCAAAGGCCTGACAAAAGTTGATATAGCATAGCTACTTAGATATAGCAGATAGAAATTTTCAGAGGGCTTTTCCCCTATACCCCTAAATTTCTATAGATTTGAATTGGAATACCTGGTCCCTTGCACAGTGGTCCCCAGGGCTGAGCTTTCCAGATGCTAGGAAATGTCATGAAGCCTGGGGAAGCATTAGAAAAGTGGAAACCCTGTAGAAACCTGGACCTCAGTGCTTGCTCCCTGCCAAGGCACTGTTGAGTAAAATTTTCCCCTGTGCCCACAATGTAGAAATTAAAGAAATAGTCCAGACTGAATCAAGGAAAGAAAATGAAATTAATTTTAAGGTGAATGACTTGAGTTCCACGTCAAAAAGTAAAGCAGAAAATGATCCAACTTAGGTAATTATCCTCTAACCTTTGGCCACTTAACGTGAAAATCTACAGAAAAGGATGGTGGATAAGCCTTAACTTAAGATAAACCTCACAAAGTCCCTGAGATGCAGGACTTATCAGAAAAAAAAAAAAAAAAAAAAAAAAAAAAAAAAAAAAAAAAAAAAAAAAGAGCATAATCTTATGCAGCTTTACCTGTCCTTCACTGCCACATGTTTTGTTCTCTCTCCCAACACAGCTAGCTCTTCTGAGTACATTGCTAGCTTTTTTTTTTTTTTTTTTCTTTTTAAGTGGAGTTTCAAATGATGCTGTCAAGGATAAATATTGGAATGCTGTTTCTGGTTATTTGCAAAGCAAATGGTGTTTAATCATTGCCAGGGATGATTTGACATGACATTTTCAAAACTGAATTATTATATTTTTTACACTAAAACCTGACCACTTTTAATCTCAAATATGCAAAAGCCCATGATTGAGATGGTGATTATGATCACAGAACCTACATATTACAGTCTACTCTACTTTATGTAATTAGAATTTATCACCCATTTCTCAGAGAAATGACAGCCTCAAAGAAGAAGTTTCTCTTCACCAAAAACCTCTGCATAATCTGTCTGTATGAATTCAGAAAAAGTCTTAAACAGACACAGTATGTAAAAATTCATCCTGTGAAAATGACTGAAGCTGTATGAAGCCTGAAGCCAAAAAATGATAAATCACTTCCTTTATTCTTTGCGAAGTTGACAAAACATTTGCACTGGAACCTGAAAACCATTAAGAGATGTATTTTTTGCTTGTTTGCATCTAGTGTCTGTAAATATATGTAGTCAAAAGTCATATAGAAAGACAGTATTTTAAAATAATACAGGTCCAAAATCATCAGTCACCTTGGCTTGAATAAAGACGTCGGCCTTTCTATGAAATGAAAACACTAAAGTTTTAAGAAAGCTCTTTAAGGGATTTTTATCTGCTCTTTATAAATAGTTGTACTAATTATATCTATTATGATTACTGAACTTTTAAAACTTTGTTTAGATGGGACAGTTTTGTTTTCTATTGAGTAGAGAACAAAAGAGAGACAGAACTTCAAGGTTTGTGGCTGTTTTTATACAGCACTGGATGAAGTCTTCAGGCTCAATTGCATATGTGACGCCAAGTTTATTTTTTATTTTATAACTAGAATCAGTTTTTCTCTTTTCTCCAAGACTCAAAATAAGAAAGGTGCAATGCACATCTGAGCTTTTGGCATGCTCCAATGAAAGAAGGAATATCTAAAAAGCTGTGGTCCCACACTCATTCTTCCTCTCTGCTTTCAGCTCTGAATTCTACCTTTTTTTGTTGAATTTGCAGCTCACTGTGTCCCAACTCAAATTGATTTGTCTATTCAGTAAAATGCAAGAGGAAAGAAAGTGATATTAATAGAGGTCCTGTAAATCTTTGTGCTGATACCAATATCACAAGCACTTCAATCATCATCATCTTGCACTGCTACTAAAAATTGCCATCTTGCCTCTGACATGTCTGCAACTGTCCCAATTTTTTTTTCACACAGAGCTTTTGCAGCCAGGCAGGGAGCTGAATCTGAAAATTAACTACTGCTAAAAGAAATCCTCCAAATACATCAGGTTTGACTTGTGTTAGCTGCTTGATCCTGTTCACCACGTGGTCGTGCTAACATGCCTGCAGGTGAAAAGCATCCAGCTGTGCAGGACAGGGAAGTGGAAAAAGTGTCTCTTTCAGAAGCTATTTCAGGTGATAACAACTTAAAATGTGACAGCCCAATGAAAGGTGGGATAAGAGGTGTACTAGTCATAAATTTTTAACTAGTAATTGGTTAGGTTACATATCAGGAGGTGCAGGAAAATGTGGTTAGTCTTCAGCACCTCGTTGCAAGCCTAAGGAAGAGCCTAAATATAAGTTTCATGTGTGAAAATCTGTTCAGTCCATTGAAAATTATACAGTATTTAATCATTCTGAAATCACTGTGATACTAATGAGCTCAAATGCAATTTCGATTTATTTTGATGACTAAATAACAGAGATTCTTATGGGCATTGGAAAACCTCTAAGGTCTACTAAAAAGATATCTGAAAGGATGCTGGAAGCCAAACAAACTTTTATGAGTTGACTGCCTTTGCTTTGAACATTGGACTGATAACAGCAGCATCAAGATGTTTAGAATACTATCATCCTTCCTGCATTTTAATGATAAAAATAGATAATTTTAGGAATTTTTTTTTGTTGTTGTAAAATATAATCCAAAAGCTCTGAAATCCTTCACTAAACTGATTTGTTCCAGAAATTCTCTCAAAGATGTTTTCATCTGAGATACCAAGAAAAAATATGATTTTGCATCCTTGCAAGTATACCCATTTCATGGTGAAATGTCTATCACCAGGCCTGGCTTTCAAACACTTCACCCCCAGCTCCCATCTGAATTCAGGGCATGTTCTGCTGGACAGCCCAGCCCCATGAGACAAGTCCTTAGAAACTTCTTTGAATAAGAACTGTGTACTTTGAATAAGAACTGTGACACAAACTTAAATGGAAATATGGTGACTGAATAACAGATTTAATGTCTGTGTGATTTCAAGATAAAGTCAGTTTACAGTGAAAATGCTTTAAAAGCTGCTGAATAAAAGAACCTGGAAGAGTGTGCAGAGCTCTTTGAAACCTATTTTCGTGGACAAACTGAAATAGTCCACACAATTTTGTTAAAATTGTTAAAACTTATGAGATTTTTTTAAAATTATTAAAATTAACTAGTAAAACTTTTCACCAGAACCTGTAGTAGAATATAAAGCTGCATGATTTCTATTATTTAGTGACCAAAAAGGAAGACAAACATCCGAAGATGTAAGAAGTGTGTTTCCTGAATTAACAGAGACTTTCAGTCAATTATAAGAAGCAAAATCCACTTCCATAGCCTAGGAATTATGGGGGATTTTTTTGTTTTTAATGATTCAATGGTGCAACTCTCATCAAAGTTTTCAGGAAGAAACATTTAGTTCTGATATGGTATTATGGTCTCATCTAGAGTGGAATGAATGGTCTGTGAGATCTAACTCAGACATCTGTTGATGGTTTTGGACTGAGGGCATCAGAACTCTGTGATCCACATGACACCTTCCCAGCCTATATTTTCATACAGAAATAACAATCACAGTTGTACAGTCAAAGACTGAGCAAATAGCATGCAGGTAATAGTACTGGTTTCTGTTGATGCCAAAAAGATTCAATTTTTGTAATTTTAGCTATCAAAGGGAAATGGAATAGAGCTCACATATGAAAGACCTGTAATGCTTTAAATGAGTACATATAGAAGAGATTTACTTGCAAATCCTCATGGTTTAGGAATGATTCTCCACAATTCAGTGCCCCCACTGAGACTCCAAAACCACAGGAATTTTTCTCTCCCTCACCTGTTTTACCCTCCCCCTTCCCACTGCATGGGATGGAGTTGAGAATTGGAGGCACAAAAGGCAAAGGTCAAGGGTTGAGAAAAGATCCATTTACTGGAAACCAGAGACATAAGAAAGCAAACAGTAGCAGGAAATACACTGATGACAGAAGGTCAAAAAAACTAAACCAAACCAAACTGAACCAAACCAAAACAAACAAACTAAACTAAACTAAACTAAACTAAACTAAACTAAACTAAACTAAACTAAACTAAACTAAACTAAACTAAACTAAACTAAACTATTTACATGGGAAAAAACCTCCTGGTAATAGACAATACCAGACAGCTTCCTCCACTGTTTTTCCTTGGATTGGGAGGAAGCGCTCCTCCATGGAAGAGAGCTCCTTTTCCCTGCCCCTGTCAATGATATAGGTGGTATAGAATAACCTCTGTGTCCTAGCCATGATCCCTTGGGCTACTGAAAAAATTGACCCTGTCTTGGCTGAAACCAGAACAAAACATCTGTTCTGACTTTCAGGTTTTGTATAATATAATTGGGGTATAGAAATTTGTCAAAAGAAATTAAAACAAACTTCTCACAAGAGATTACTTCCTTCCACTTCTCACTTTTTAATTCACCTTTTACCACCACAAAGTCTTAGTGCAAAAGTTTATGAAAACATTAAACCACATATTTTGCATTATCAGCTCTGGAGCAGTGAAAATGAGATTATAAGAGAGTGATGTTAAATTATTTAAGTTGTAAGCCAGTTTCAATCTATGTTAGTATGCAAAAATTATTTTTACTATAGACTTTTTCATAATGAAAAAAATATTGCACATATTTCAGTGTGGATAGGCACAGTAATTAAAATATTATAACAGAATCATTGGGGAATCACAGTCTTTCTATTGAAGTAATTGCAGGTATTCATATCAGCCAAGCTTTATTTGGAAAACACTTTAATTTGATTATGTGATATATGAAAGTTCATTACAGAAGATAACTGATACATTTACTTATAATTACGGTTTTTAGTTAAAGCCTGATAATTTAATAGGCAGATTCTCTTGACTTCATTGAGTCTGCACTAAAGGAAATAAAGGGATATAATTGGCATTTACAGGCGGGATTGCACACCTACACTTAAAAATAGGAAAATTAGGCTAAATTACTAAATAGTATATAGCATTTATTTGATTACTAACTATTAGTAATGAATTTTTTTAATATTGTTTTAGATAAATTCTATTTTTGTCATGCCAAACTTCTGACCAATATTACAACTTTTTTTTCAACAAGTAAAGAAAAAAAAAAAAGAAAATGTAGCAATTGAGGATGTGACTGTTCAGGATGAAACCAGTTACTTAAAGCATAATTTGAAAAGACCTCCCATAACCCATAGCCTTCAAATCTGTTCCACAATATCAGCCTAGAAATATGAAAAATGTAAATTTCCTTCATCACAAAGAAGCTAAATGCAGCATGACATTATAGAGCAGCAATTGGTGTGCTGGGGGCCAGAGAGAAATGTCACAGCTAAGCTTCTGAATTCTTACTCTTGTCTCCTTACTATTTTGCAACTTTTCTACAGCTATGCACTTCACTCTTTCAGGCTTCTTAGTGGTTTAAAGTTCAGATTACCACATGCTGGTACTTGTAATTGCCACAGGCTTCACATCTGTTTTAAGAGGAAAATAGTCAGAGACCATCATGTAGAAGGCAGTGGAGGTAAAAGCCAGCCTGTAGGATATTTCACAGGCCAAGTTAGCCTCACATTACTTGTGTAAGTTGGAAGAAACTTTCAGTTATTTCTATTGTAAAATTCCCCTGCCTGGTGTCTTGATTAAATCCTCTGTTTGGAAAATCAAAGCAACGAAAAAATCCATGAAAAATCTCAGTTTGCATGTTAGGTTCCAAAACTTTTTTTCTTTCTTTAAATGACAGCTAACAACAAATAGATCCTAATAAAGCCTTTCCCTTAAAAACAGTTTGTGCAGTGAAGCAGCCATCTACAACAACCCCTTAGCTAAAGACAGCTGGGACCCAGTCTCAGAAGTTTTAATTAATCAATTAGCAAATATTATATAAAATATATTAACGAGATATCTCAAAATTAAAAAGATTGCATTTATTTGGAGGCAAAAGATTCATATTTATCCTTAGCTGTTAGAGAGATTTTTCCAAGTTAGTTCACTAAAGAGACTATCCAAATCTTACAATGTTAAAAAATACAAAAATAATGTGTCCCATTCACTTGCAGGAGCTTTTTGCAAAAACGAAGTCTGCTTATAGGGAAGCAATAAACATAGCATAAACATATGGGAACTTTCAGGATGAATACAAGAAGAGATCACCAAGTAACCCTGGCCAATTTTCTCATACAGAAGTCTCTCCAGATTAAATAGGCCTTCAAGATATTTAATTCTGTGAACACAGAGGAAATAACTAGTCCTCACAAAGGGCATGTGCCTTCTGACTAGAGGAAAAGAAATTAAAAGATGAGTACTGATGTAATGCATGAAAGAGCAGCTCCAAATGTTGACAGCCCCTAACTGCTTTTGCCATTTTACTCCAAATCTAATAATTTTGATAAACTTACAAAAAAATAGATATTACATGGATTTTTCAAAATCAGACTGTGGGAGTTTCATTCCCTGTGAAAGTCAGTGGTGTGCTTTTCAGACATTTAGATTACTTTATGGAAAATCTTCCCTTAGTGTACATATTATTCCTATTCTTTTCTGCAATTATGGAAGAATGGTTTTGGCCATCAGTGTGTTCAACATGCTGCATCCATGCATCATCAGCAAAACTGTGCTTATATCCATTGTTTTAAAGAAAAATTAAACCTTGATTTTATGAATAGTGGATGGAATTATAGTTTCATTTAAGATTTTCATGTTTTCAGTTTACTGAAATCACCTGAAATGAAACAAGACAGGGAAATACGCAGTCTTAATAAAAACAGAATAAATATTTTCAGGATTTGAGCTCAGTATTTTCTGCAAATGAACTAAGGCATATTGTTGTGAACAGACCTGAAATCACCATTATCAATTCCCAAAGATGAACGATTCTGGGAAAGGAAGTACTGCCTTCTACCCCTCTCCAAGACCAGAGAGAACAAAGTCTTTTGTTTAGTTTTTTGTTCTTAATAACATTTATACAATGTGCAAGGTCCCTTTCCTGCTCTCAAAACTGGAAATTGTATTCCTTCTGGAGTAGATTTTTTAATGAATTGTTGTAGTCTCTGTAAACACAAAGAAAGAATGAAAGCTCCACATATCTATCTCATTGAAATCTCAATGAATCATACCAAATCTTCTAACAATGATAGTTTTGACCTCAGGCTATTCAAATTTTCTGCAGAGACCTCTTCTACACAGCATGTTTCTTTTCGAGGCCTTGACATATAAGTAGAATTTACAGCAGAAGCCTTTTTTTTCCTTCTTGAACACTCTTTCTTAAAAGACAAAAATGTAATAAGTAAAAAGACACACTGAAGATTTGTGCATAACTGAGTGATGTGCTTCTTTTTCTTTAAGTTCCAGTCTAGTAAAAAAAGACCCCAACCAACAAATAATAATTTTTAAAATTCAAAACAAACAAATGAGCAAACAACCCACACACATGCACACTTATAATTACATCTGTGCCCCTTTCAAGCAGTGGCATTAAAAAGGTTTATTCCATAAAATCACATGGTGTATAATTACTATTTTTAAGAATGATAACTTACAGTCTGTGTAGTCAGTTTGATGATATTTTCAGGTTCCTTTCATCACAAACTCAACTACAAGTATAATGCAGAAGCTTCAGGCTACCACTAAGCTCTCAGTCATTGCAATAAATACCAAAGGTACGATATGAAACAATGTAAGTCAGATTTTAAATTCAAATTTTTTTCAAAGGTAGACTCTACATATCAGAACTGGAGCTCTCCTTTGCTACAGAAATAACAATGAAATCCACACTCTGCAAAAGTCCTGCCTCAAAGAGCATAAAATATGTGCAAGAAAAAAAAATAGGAAAAAACCTCTGCAATCCAGATTTCAGAAATCCTGAATTTAGACCTAATGATATTCTCAGTTACCATTTACTAAACATTTACCAGAACAGGATGTGATGAAGTACTCCTATCAGTAAGTACAGTAAAAGATCAATCATCCTCTCCTAAAGGACTTGTCCATGAAGAGCCTGAAGCATTGGTGTACTGAATTCCATGACTTCTTCCTCATCAGGCATTAGACTCTCAGGACACTGTAGAGGCTGGAAATCACCTAAAATTTTCTGTGCCTTAGAAATCAACCACAAAGAAATGCTGAAGATCTATCTAAAGTCACATTTTTTTGTGAGGTCTAGGTTTTTAAGATATGCTTGTGGCAAGGACTGCTATCAGAATAGCCTGAATTTATGTGTTTAGACTTATCTAAGTTATATTTAGGGTCTTCAGGCCTTTGTCAATGTGAATTTCAGCATTGGTAATTCATGTTTCCTGAATTTCAAATAAGTAATTCAACCATTAAACCTTAACTTTTTACTAAAAAGCCTTAGCTCTACAGAAAATAGATGCACTGATGTTGAGCCTTTGATGCTCATGATTTGTTAAACAGTTGTATAATTTTATATTCTATCTAGATAAGCATAACTTATTAAGCAATTACCTCCCTAGACGACTAGTTTAGTTTTTTTCAGGTAAATCCATCATGGAAAGTTTTAAGGAAAAAAGGCCACCCTTGTATCTTGCTGAGACATCTCATCACTTCATTAATTGAATTGGGTGAGGGAAGGCAGAGAACAAGAGAACAAAAATACCAATGTAACATAAGTGGCTATGTTGGTATTTTCAGTATGGCCATTAACACTTCTTTTATAAGAATATTTTCCTCTCCCCAGATGTCAATTTCAAAACAAACCAGGAAGAACCACGCCACAGGTCTGTAGGATCCCCAAGTGAATTCAACATGATAAATAAGCCAACCAGAGAAAATTTGCAGTAGACCACAGAGCAGGCACAAAACCCCACGACATTCCAAAACCAAGCACACAATGGAGGTGGCAATACCAGGTGATGGCTTCTATTTTGTAAAAAAATTACCATAAAATTATCATTTTAACAACTGCATTGGGCTGAACATGTCTTCATTAGCAATCTTTCACCAGTGGCTGTATATTTTCTTGCTGTAAAGGGAAAAATTGAAAGAATTTCTTTCAACTTGTGTAAAAATACTACCTCATAAAATAAAGCAATGAGATTACTCAAATTATTCTGTGTACTGTTAACCTCATTAGTTTATCTCTTCCTCTCATAATATGCTCAAATAATCACTATGTCTGAACAAACAAACAAGCAAACATCCCCTCCCCCTGTTTATTATTCCATAGAATTTCTCTTAAATGCAATTGCTGGGAATAAATTTCCTGTGCACTTGGAAGAGAAATCAAAATCAGTATGAAGAAATTATTTAGCTGTGCTGCTTTTAATTAGATAGTGGCAGATCCCATTAGCAATTTTGAACTATTATTCAACTACGAAAGGAAAAAAAAACCAAAACAAAACCAACAATAAACAGAAAACCAGCAGTAATTAATTCCTAATATTCAAAAGTAGAGCAAGTGGGTATTGCCAAGACATCCAACATTTAACTGATTGTCACTTTGTGCCTGGAAGATAAACTAAATTTTTCTTCTTTCAGGTACCAGGATGTCTAGGCTTTTTAAAATTCAATGTTTATTTCTAAAAAAATAATCTTTCTTCAAGATTTTTTTTTTAATTGTGGTTAAAATTATGCAACTGTTCTTTAGCTGAACATGTAGAGGGACAGAAGACCATTTATTATTTTTAGCATTATTATTAATGGTTAAAAATTGTCTTTCTGTGTGCTCTCTGATCCAGGAGGACTGCTCAGTGAAGGACCTCTGACACACTGGTTGGACACAAGGCTCTTAGCTTTTCTGGAAAGCTGACAGACAAATGGAATAATAAGGGTAGAGGAAATCCCACACTAAGGGTTGAGGAGATCTCCCCTTTTCTAACATGAGAAGCCTGAGTTCTTTTCACAGCTATCTGCCTTCCCCCAGCACGCCCTAATGAATGGGGTTGTTCCCTGCCAGGTAAAGGACCATGTCTTTCCCCTTGTTAGGGCTCTGTCAGTCCATTTCTGCTGACAGTTCAGGTCCTCCAGACTGGCAGCACAAACATGGTGTAAAACTTGGAATTGTCATGTAGCTGGATAGAAAGAATGATCTTCAAGACAGATGGAAAATATGCCATTGGCACAAACAGTATTAACTGCAATCTACAGAGCAAACAAATTTTTCTGTTTAGGTATGTGGATTACACTAATCAAATAAAAACAAAGTGAGTTTTGGCCTTATCAGCTCTTACACTTTGAGTTTGATTTTATATGAGTTTGATGTATATGAGTTTGATTTTATATTACTTTTCTAGTGCTAATAACTTTGGCAAATGTTAATCCTTCAGACCAAAACTCTGCAGATTGCAACAAATTTTGCCAATGTAAATGATAAAAAATGCCCAGTATCAATCACAGATTGTCACAATAAGTCTTACAAATCATCAGGTATTTCAAAATTTAAATCATGAATACTTAGCTGCCTTCTATTTTTCAATTTTTCTGCCAAATAATTTTGCAGGTTCTTCACTGATAAAGAAAATACTGCACTGGGTACAACATTAGACCTTCTCCTGGCCTTTCTTTAGGCTTCATTGCTTTCCACAGCTGGGGATGTTCTCATTTCCCATTGTATAAATGACAGCTTGGTGTGTAAGGACAGAAAAAGGAAGCTGGCAATGAAAGAACATCATGTGTCTGGATCACTTCTCATAAGATGGAAAATGGAAAACATAAAGAACTATACTGCTCCATTTCAGCATTTTACCTCTTTTTTTTTTTTTTTTTTTCAAAAACACCCGCATGGTTTCTAAAAGATGTATTTCACTCTATAGGTTATCTGCTTTTTTCCTATGAAGTGAGGTTAAAAAAAAATAAAGGATGATTAGATTTCTAAGATCTGGTGTGATTTGATGGCTGAAGTCATTTGAGGCCCTGATAACTTCTAGGGACAGACTGCCCTGAGTGAAAAGGGAGTGAGAGCATCTGTGGCCTTTGTTTCACCTGATACAACACATTTGTCAGTCCTGCAATGTGCTCACAGCCACTCATCTGCACAGATTCCTTTTCTCACACTGCTGTTCCAGAGACCTGCTTCCTCTCCATAAATCTCAACTCAAACCATGATTCCTTTCTATCTATAACTATTCCTCTGCTTCATAGTTTGCTCATTAACTTCAAAATAATTTACCAAAACTTAAGTCTTACAAGCACGTGGAGAGGGCCTGCCATCTATTTCTGTCACATAAGTAGCTCATGAGAGGCTAAAAGTAGACAGGGAGAATCCAACATTGTTAACCTGAGGTGGCTTCAAGGAAATGACAAATGGTTTTGGGATTGTTTTTCAAAAATAACTATTTTGCAAAGCAACTCTGTCAAGAACTGAAAAGGCGAGATAATTCAGGCTTAAGATTGACACCTTAATTGCAAACAGCAGCTTAAAAATGTGCCATAAAGACAAGTGGTGTCTGCAAATATGGGTTTTAACATGTCAATTTGTTTGGATGGAGATTTGTCAAGATTAGAGGTAAAAATTACACATATTTTCTCCTTGGAAACTTGTAGTAGGCAACCCAGTTGAAACCATGTCTTCTTCCTATCTCCCCTGTTATCAGAGGGTTGTGAACATTGCAGGTAACATCTCATGATGTTGATTCTGTGGTTCCCTGCTTCCCAATGCATTTCTAGTAGATATTACACAGTACAGGATGTAGTTTTTGACAATAACTTCTTCCCTGTTAGACAGCATTTCAAGATGTCCACAGCAGCATTCAAAACTGATTATTTGCTGTTTGTGTTTGGAGTCTTTTTTAAGTAAGATATATCAGCAGGTGAATTTGTGCTACTTTTTTATTCATTTATTGAGGACATACATAATTTGTCTGAAAGCCTCATTCCATTTCTTGAAACACACAGAATGTGCTTTGGAGATGGATCAAATGCTAACAGCTGCCATTTACCTCAGCCACCAAGGCTGATTATAATGTATAAAATCCAGGATGTTGTCACAGACATTGTCAATGAGGAAAGAACACAATAATGGAAAGTGCTCACACGGAGGGCAGAGGGAGAGTTAGTGCTATTCTGTTACATTAAGCTCTGAACTGTGCTATAAAAAAGATCACAAAAGAAGCAGCCAACAGCTCTACATGAGATCCTTTAATCCATTAGACCTGGGGTGAAGAAAGAGCTCAAGAACCTCTTATTCAAGAATTGTTAGTAAACACACTGATAAATCTCCTTCAGACAGAAAGAAGTCAACCAAAACCAGGAGGGAAACCAAATTACTTATTTGGGTTATTTAGCTCTGCAGCAATATAACAAAAAAAGCCACTGAAAAGCGATTTTCCGTCTCTTTAAATCAAATAGGAGTTCGATATAACAATATTTTGTTATTATAATCTGAAGATTGTGATATTAAAAAAAAAAAGCAGATATGTCTAAGGAAAGTCTGGTATTTTACCTCAACATACTTCAGATACTGTGTCATCTCTGAGAATCTGGGAAACAGGCATTGTTCAAGTCACATCTCTGACTGCTTTTTTGAAAGAAAATGTCACCATTGTGCCTTAGCACCTAAATCCAGTATTGGGCATGTGTAACATAATAATCTTTTCCAGCAGGGAGACTAATCTCCTAAAATATGCCAAGACCCTTTTGAAGACCTTCAAACCAAACTCATTTTTAAAAATTCAAATCAGATTTTTTTTTTTCATTTTCTGTATCTGATTTCGGTATTTCAAGTCTTTGTCCAGTCTCATTATCTGGACAATCTCCTATGGCACCTAATTTATGTTTTTGAAAAGTATTAGTGCAATATTATAAATTTACCCTCTTCATTCAGTACAAAATTCTACTGAAATTGCTTGCCATATAATTACCTTATTTCCTCCCACAGCATGTGTTTCCATCCTTATCATATTCACTACTTGTTTCTGAAGGCTATCTTTAAACCCACTAACATTTTTTGACCCATTATTTACATTAATGTCTTCTTTTTCTTATTTTTATATATTTATACACACAATTCTGCACTTGAACATACAAACAGAGCATTTGAACTCAAACTTCAGAATGCTGCATAGAATAATCATGCCACCAGAGGAAAAAACAAAATAATAGGAATTCATCTATCCCTTTGTGGCTAAGGTAATTGCCATTGCTGCATGGCAATCACACATTTTCATATACTTTAAACAATAGTTTGAAACATAGGTTTGATCACACTAAAAGTTTTGGTTTTATTTCTTATTGCCTGAATCAGATTAAATTTCTTGCCACATAATACAATTTTCTTAAATTAATACAAATATATCTTTTCTTGATCAATTCTCATTTCATCTTTGACTTGTGTTTCAGCATCTGAAGATATAAGAGGCCAATCTGTGAAAGTGCCGCACTTCCATGCTGAAAATGCATTTCATGTTTTTCTGCTGATTAAAAAACATATGACAAATACAAAAGAAAAAAAAAATTGTCCACTACCTTCCAACACCCAAAGGAGAAAGATGTAACTGTTCTGATCAACAGAAAAAGTGCTTTTCTGGATGATTCAATGAACGAAGTGAACAGAGAAGATTTATTTTCACTGGAGGCAAGGATGAGGAATGACACCTTTGCATATTTATCATCTAACCAACATGCATCCATTTCAGATGCTGGCAGCCTTTTTCCTGGTATATTTGCTTTGTTTTTGCAGGTGAAGGAAGCCATGGGGGAGATGTTTAATTGAACTCTGGTGTGGAGAACACACACAGAGAAAGCAGAATGGTTCCAGCTTTCACTTACAAATTACACAAAATCCTCAGGGATCTTTAACTGGCAGACATTTGGAGGAAATTAAATGCTAATGTGTGCAGTTGTACTTTTTACACGCACAGACATCAAATGTATAAAGACACTAGCTGCTCTTCCTTTGCAGCAAATTCATAACAAATGCACAAAGTATAAGGTTAAATCTCATGAAGTAAGGTAAGAGTTCAGTACCAAATCATGCACTCCCAATATAACATGAGTCTAGACAATTTCAGCCTTAAACTGTTTAAATAAATGCCAAACACTTTTTTTTTAATGTGCAAAAATATGGCTCTAGTGTAGAATTAGAGACGGTCCTTGTTGAGAGCTACAATGTGAATTATGCCCAGGAGAACACAGTAAATGATGTTCTGGGATGGCATTAAAGCTCTTTTGCATAAGCCTTCAACATCTCTATCCAGAGAAGAAAAATGCTTTAAATATTTCCCATTTAGGACTTCAGCAACTCAGGAGAAAGAGTATGAGCAAGTAATGGCACAGGGTGAGTTCTGGTCACAGTGCACTCATGAAAGCTCATGATCATATTCTTCTTTCCTGTAGCTTATCACAAACGTGTGCATGTGTATAAAGGACAAATTGGGATGCTATTACATATGTTTTGTTACTGCTCTGAAGCATCACAAAGATGCCATCTTTAGGAGAGAGTAGTGTGTAAACAGTCAACTTATGAAGTAATTATTTGCAAAAATGGTCTGAGAAAATACTGGATAATTGCATAAATGGACTTTTAGAAATCAGTCAGCAGCAGCTAGTATATGAAGAGTTGATGAATTATACCAAATGTATGCTTTAAAAATACAAGCAGAAACAATGGAATTTAAAAGGGAAAGGTTGATTTAGAGGATGCCAAACAACAAAAAAATCCATCTGTTTCCTTAGAAACCTAAATATTGGGTTCTAGATGAACATCTTGCTGAGTTGTTCCTTAAGAATAAAGGGAATCAGAAAATGGGATCTGTGAGACCTAAATGTTATCTATACCTGAAAACGGCTCATTTTGTAGTTAGTGAAGAAAAATAATTATTTTAAAGACAATTTGGATTACTAATGTTTAAGTTTCTAATACTAACTGGGATGAATTGTGCCTCAAGTTTTTACCAACACTAAGGATGAGCATTACCATATTGCTTGTCGCAGTTAACATGAGTTAGACCCAATTGAAAGTGTTTGTTGATGATCTTTAGTTGATGCTGTACGTAAGATACAACAGCAATATAGAGCACAGAGAGGCTGTTTGAGCCTATGGACAAACATGGACAAAGATGGGATTTGTCTGAGCTGCAAACATAAATTTACACAAAATTTATTGCAATTTAAACTGGCTAGAATCAACAGATTCTCATAGAGCTGGCTTTCAGTCAGTACACAAAATCTATGGTTTCACCTACAGAGCTGATTCAACAGCTCCCATTCAAGGTGCTTATCTTTCCTACTTATATTTCTCACCCATTCATCCCATACTTTGTAGAACTGACTTCACCAACCTTAAATTTCCAGAAGCAATATGGATAAAGGTTAAGTGGTTTGAAGTTCTTTTTGAATCAAATCTTTCGCAAGTGTTAAAAAAAAATAATATAGAAACTAATAGCAGCAGGCCTGTCAGAATATTGAAACAGTCTGATAAAGCAGTACTTCTGGGGGAAAAAAGCTCCAATAAATGGAAATGTAAAAGACCATTATCTAAAAAAAAACAACCTTCAAACCCAAAAAACCCCAAACAAAACCTGAAACAAACCCCTACACTGCCATAATGAATACAAATATCCTACACTTGCACTGTGTTTTCATACTGGTATACAAAAACTCAAACTTTGGAAAGCTTTGTCTTTTTCTTCTGATTTACAGAAGTATGATTTCACTCTAATAGAGCAAAAAGGGACTCAGATTCTAATATTTTTTGTATATTTTGTCTATAATGGTGTAGAGAGAATGTAGTAAATGAGTCTTTTTATGTTTAGTATTCTATGTTTAGAATTTTTAAAACTGTAATGAAGAGGAGCAATTCATTTCAGTAAAAAAATAAAATTTCATAAATATGGAATATTTTTACTTTTAAAAAATCATACTGTATTTAATATTGAAAATATTATAAAAAATTAATTTTAACTTCATCTGTTTTTTAACTTCATCTGTATTTCTTGAAATATTTTTTCATGAGATTTTGATAAAGTGACTGAATATGTTGGCCACATAAACTTATAAAACTGTTTTTACCTCAGCAATCCCTATAGCATAGAAAACACAGAAAAATTCTCACTGTGTTTTAAAACATATTTTTCACAGCCTCAATGGTAACTTATCCAAGTATGCAAATACCTAATGGGGATGAGTGAAAAAGATGTTGTCAGACATTTTTTGGTACCACCCAGTGACAGATGAGGGGCAATAAGCACAAAGTGAAATTCAGTAACTTCTATTTAGGTAGAAGAAAAAACCATTTAATACTGACAGTGATCAAAGGCTGGAGGTGGTTGCCCAGAAATGTTTGGAGTACCCATCCTTGCAGATATTTTAAACTCAACTGAACAAAGTTCTGGGCAACCTGTTCTAGTTGGCTCTGCCTTGAGCAGGCTTGTCAGCTTAGATGATTCCAGTGACTCCTTCCAACCTCAGCTACTCGTCGTTCTTTGAATTAAAAGGCAATAAAGCAGTTAAAGTGGTAATCTAGCTATTTATTTGAAACAAACAACTCCAAAGCAACAGATTATGATCAAGACATGATCTACTGCTGAAAAGAGTTTCCTAACACAGATGATGAGACTAAGCACTGTCTCACTGGAACACTTTTCATTGAATCAGAGCAGAAACAAATACAGTCCAAACTTTTCATTTCTGTGCCTAAGCATTGGAAGAGTGAGGATTGTACTGACTGTGGTACAAAGAGAGAGAGAGATAATTACAACACTTTTGACTGGCCAAAAATTGTCTTTGCCTTAGTGATGGCACATCTTTTATTCCAGCCTCCCACCCCTGCTGTTGCCAGGCTCAGTTTCTTGCAGTGCCTAGAAACAGAACCCTCAAGGCAGTCATTGTTCTTTTTGGTCTTGTTTACCAATAAAACATTCAATTTCTGGAAGTATTTTGGTTTGTTTTTTAAGATAGCTTCCGGATTAAGGATTAAAAAGTTCTTAGTGCTAGTACTAGATATGCTAGCAAAAATAAAGTTTGGGTTTTTTTTTTTTACAGAGATGACATGGAAAAAGGCATGCAAAAATCAAAGCACACCAATTGAGAAAGCAAACTGGAAAAGACACCTTTTTCTTTACCTTGTATTAATATAAAGGACCATTTTCCTTAGCAGCTGCAATACTGAAGGGCAAGACTCTTTCACTGTACTTCAAGTCAGTAATTCTGATAATGGTTTCAACAAACCAAGTTAGTAGCAAGACTGAATGCATTTTAATGTTTTTTTAAAGATTACTCTTGATGTTGTCTGCAAATTACATCTCCCACTGCATTTGGCTAAGCTCCAACCCTCTCCCACTGCATTTGGCTAAGCTCCAACCCTCTCCCACCAGGTAGTTTTAAAATACTAGACCACTTCAATAAAATCAGAAAATCCACATTACTTTAATATCTAACCCTAGTACACAGTGGGAATAGCACAGACCATCTTTAATGCTCTTTATGTAATTAGCTCTTCCACAATTATGAACTTGGAAAAAAGTATCTATTTGAAGAACATCAGTGTGATTCCAAAAAATCCAAAGGAAAACAGAAAGCTTGGTAAGTTTCTTTGGTACCAAAGTGTCTTTTTTTCTCACAAAAAGGTATTTATTTTCTTTTAAGTTCTTGAACATCCCTCCCTCAGCAATGTACAAAATATTTAATACTTTAATTATTTTAATTCTTGAGTAGTTTTTCTCACACAATCATGCTGAATTGTGCCTTCATGGGACCTGAGATGCCAGCCAGATGGCTGGAAGTTATCCAATGGCTACTTAGCAGAACACAGACAAGATTCATGAAAAACTATTGCTCAGAGTATGTTTATTCTTGTAAAATGTCAGTGAGTTAACTGGTTTATATAGAAAAGTGAAATTCTTTTTTCCAGTCATAGCATATATATCAGTTATAGTTACAGCCATGTACTGACATCCATCATCATTCATTTTCTGGTCAGGCATATATGCATTTACTTTTGTTCAGGGATTTTACTTCCCACACTGCTTTTCAGCTACTGTAGAAAAGTCTAAAAAAAAAAAATGCTGAGGCATCATGAATTTTTGGTTGTTCACATACGGTCTAATTACTTTTCAGGAGCTTAAGATACCAATTTGTTGCAAACATAGGTGTACAGGTACAAAGAGTATTCTCAAGACTCTCCCATTTCAGGATTTTCTCTTTCATTAAGTACTCAAAAAAGTAAAAAAAAAATCTAGGACTCAAGACACAGAGAAGCTTTGTGAATTGTTTTTTAACTGCTAGCTCTGAAAAGAATACCCATTTCTCTGGACAAAAGAATTAATATTTATGACAGTAGAAGCATAGTCACTTTCTTGAGTTTGCATGCCAGAGTATGCAAAGGTAAGTAATGCTCTTGAAATGCATAAGATTAAAATGCAGATAAGCTAAATGTACCTTTTCATCTTTGCAGGTTGCAATTTATTTTGTAAATCAGAAGATTCAATAATAACTTTGCCTGCATCTCCCCACAGGAGACCTCCACAGAGGCTGAATTGTCTTTTACAAGAAAGAAAGGATCATTTCACTTTCTTGACTTGAAAGACAGGATAAGTATTGTCTCCAGGGCAGGCCTAAAACCCATAAATATTGTTCCCTAGGCTCTGAGAAAGACTAGCCTGAAACCACAGCACTGTCAGTGAACATATTCTCCTCTAGGTAACTACCTAGAGGCATTTTAGTCTCTGTGCTGCAAATAATAGATCTTATTCTGAGGCACCTAAGTATTCACAGGATATATATTTTGTTTAAGGTACCATGACATAAAATTCAGGAGATGCATCATCAGCTCAGAATTCCCCTTCCAAACCACAAGGAAATGAATCTTTGCTTTCAAAATCCTTGGTTTGATATGGCCTGTTTCATCTGAATCAAGCTCAGCATTTTCTACCTTCAGGAAACATCCCAGTCACAAAGTCATTGAGCTCTTTTTCCTTTCTGTTTGGTTCTCCTATTCTCATCAGGAAGGCAGATGCTGATTTTCATGTTGGCTAGGTAAATTATTAAACTTCTGGGTAACACATTTTTCTCTGCTTTTCTGATCCAATGCATGTGTTTGGGACAGATATACATACATTTGCTGACATAATTTCTCATCATTCCTTGCCCCCAAAATTCCTATAGAACCTGCTCCTCCAAAAATAAATCTAAATAAATTGATGGGCAAAATAAATTGATATATCTAAATAAATTTATAGCCTGAAAAATGTCACCCTGGATCTATCTGTGGCGTTTTTTTTAATGTATAAGTTTCAGTGACTGGAGCTACTTTGAATGCTGTTAGCTGTCAGTATAAGGAAGAAAGTTTTTACCAACTCTGATTTGTGGACCTAGACTACTACTGCTCACAGGACTTTGCACAGTGCTTTGCTAACAGCTTTATCATCTAACTCAGAGATCTTGGAAAAAAAACTGCAGAGATTTTGCTGTTCACTTCAGGAAAAAAAAAAAGATGCTCCTCTCAGTCTTAAGAACTGGCCCTTACAAAAGCAGAGGAGGAGATAAGGGAAAACACAGGGAGCAGATTCTGCTTGTGGTACTGACTCAGCAGAAGGCTTTATGTATAGAGTGGTGCTGCACAGTAGTTGTGGGGCTAGCAGATGGAATTTATGGATACAGTTGAAGGAACTTGTGGATTCAGTAAAATATAGTGACATGGAAAAAAATCCTGCACTAGTTTGTTCTCTGTGTGTGAGTATATATCTGTGCATACATACATACATACATACATACATACATACATACATACATACATACACATATATATATATATATATATATATGTAAATATAAATGTGTATGTCATGTAAATTTATATGTATATAAATAAATACTTCAAGGAAATAGTATTTTTCAGCATCTTGGCTAGACTATCCTTCTGCTATTAAAAATGTGTGTCTCTCTCATAGTGGGGAGCCCAAACTGGACACAGGACTCTAGGGATTGGTTTAACTTCTGAGTGGAGGGAAAGAATCACATGCCTGGACTTGCTGGTGACACAGTAACATGGCCCAGGACAGCAGTGGATACCAGGATACCACCTTTGCAACAAGAACACTTTGCTAGTTTATCTACAATTTGTTGTCCACCAGGGCCCACAGGTCCTTTCCTACCAGGCTTTCTATATTCTTTCTATATAATGTGCTGGTCCATTTTATTGATGAATTTGTTCTTGTTGTTATTATAATAAATCATTTTATAAAATATACCTAAAAAGTCATAAAAAATTACTGTTTGGTACAGTGGCTTGGGCTCAACTATCTCAATTAAGTGTCCTGCACTATTTAAGAAGTCCCAGAGTGTCTAAGACACACAAACTGAGATGAAAATTATGACACAGGAAGAAAATGAAATTTGCAACCTATTGCAAGACGAGATGGAAGCCAGGAGAAAATCTCAGTTGACACTGGATATTTTATGCTACATTAACCAGATCAATCCCAATGAAAGAAATGTCTGTGCAGAACCTAAGATTTCATTTACAAGAAAATACATTAAAAACTATTTTCTCTTTGTTTTATGCCCACAGCTATTTCTGACCTTTCTCTTTTCCTCCCTCTACTAATGTGCTTCACACTGTCTAAAATGCAGTTGGTAATATAAAAAAAAATATTTAAATTTCTTACTTGTCCTGTCCACTTCCCATTTTGTTTGCTAACCTGCTTCAAACTGCTTTGTTTTGAATTGTTTTGTTCTCCACCATTTATGGCACAACTATGATTTCAACCAGAAACAACAACAAAAATCTAATTCTTGCACAATATTATGTTCTCTTGTTATTGTACTAATAATATAACAAATATGACTGGTATATTTGTTATATTATTACTACAATAACCAGAGAACATTGTTAAAAATAACACAGTTAACCAAATTGCAGAAATACATTGCTCAAACACTCAAATAAAGCAGTAATGACTGTCTGCTATTCTTAACTTCTCGAACTTCTGCTGATTTCTCAAACCCTCATGCTAGACTTCCCTTTATTTCATGTTAAGCACAAAGGGTTAAAATTACTAGACCCTGATTTTTTTTGCTTTTTCTTTTTCCTAATCAGAAATATTGAACAATCAATTAAATTAAATTAAATAATAACTTTAATATCTATGATTCATGTCTACTTACCATATGGACTTTAAATTTTCTTACATATAAATAAATAAATGCTTGTGTAGGTATATGGAATGACTTCATTGTGTTACATGACAATTAAATCCCCAAAAATTCTTTTCATATTTTCAGAAGTTTTGCATAAGAGTTTTTTTAACAGTATTTCTCAGAAGAATGAGGAAATCAAAAACACAAAGCAAGACTATGGTATGTGTTATCACAGCTGAGTAGAAACCTTCTGTGTACATTTATCCTTTTTCTTATGGAGTCAAATGCTATCTGAAATAATTAATTTTATCAACTCTCTTTAAAACTGTGTGCAGACTGTTACTTGGAAATATGCACATTTGTCTATATTGGAAATACAATTTATCATTGGTTATGAGATCATGATTAATTTTGGTTTATAGTTTACTATTGATTGCCTACACTTTCCACAGTAACAACAATTTAAAATTTAGTAAGTAATAATAGAAATGTCTGATTTTATCTTACCTGTTTCCACAAAAATTTTTAGGGCATTACTGAAAAGTACAAAAATGTTGAATAGCAATAGCTGAGTAGACTGGGGAAGATGAATTGCTCCTGTGCTCTTTAAACACCTACTTTTAACACTGATCCTAAATCCAACTATTCTGTAGGGCCCTTTGGCACATCAATTACCCATGTATTCCAGTACTCTGCCTCTGTGCATGTCTGGTAAGAGACTTCAAACTATCAATAGAAACAAAGATTTGTTGTCCAGGATTTCTGGTGGGAAAACATGAGCAGAGAAATGTGCAATGAGCACTTTTACAGAGGCTGCATTCTGTAAAGTCTTAATGACAAGGAGCCACCAACAACATACATCACCAATGGAAAAGTGAAATAGCTAACAGCCACCTGGTATGCATTATCAACTGGGAAATACAAGAAATTGCTGAAGGAAAACAAAGGTATGCATGAAAGCTCTGAGGCCAATATTAAAGCTAATAAGCAGCACACAACAGTGGAAAGAAAATATTCTAACACTGATGTGTGACTTGAATTTGACACAGATGGCCAATTCATCAATCAGTCATTATACAGCAGGTCAAAACAGTATAAGACTATTCCTGTATTTCAAGCAAAGCCAGGTGAAATATCTTACTGAAAGTGAAAACACTTTTTATCACATCAGTAAACAAAATTATTTCAAATGACACCTGATAAATATTTTTAATGCAGTTTAGATCCTATTTTTAAAATAATAAAATTTCAATATCACTTTGTTGCAAACTGAAAGTCTGCAGTAGACAATATACATATAGACAGAATATATATACAAGCTAATCCAAATAAGTTGCAGGGAAGAACACTGAAATTATGGATCAAGGAGCAGTCTGGATGACTGGTGTTGATACTTCAGTAAATGATAGAGGTGGACTACAGTGCAAGGCCTGGGGAATTTGGACCAGCTAATGTTCTCCCCAGCATTTTGAAATTGGTGGACCAAGGCAAGTATAGGTCTGCTAGTTCCACATCAACTTCATTTTAAAAAAATCCAAAAAAACAATGCACATCCCATCAAAAAAAACCCAAACAAACCCAAGAAAAATGTATATGTGATGTGATCTACAAATACTTAACAGATGGCAGTGAAATCATTCCAAACTTGGCACAGCTTATATAGATATATACAGATATATGTCTTCTGAGACATGAATGATACATATGTGTATCCTAATACCCACTCATGTTCATGTGTGCATGTATGATCATTTATAAGGGTATATATTCATATGAATAATTATCACTCAAGGCAAAGAAAATTACTCATAAAATTAGGTTTCCCTGGAATAAAGCACTCCAGTCTCAGAGGTATTTTTTAACCAACCTACCTTCCATTTCAGTCTCACATTGCATAATATTAAAAAAGCTTACATTAAATCATTCTTCTGTCATTTTAAAATACCTGAATCATCCATTGAAACAAAGCAGTAAGATATTAAAATTTCTTGTGCTGATATCTCAGTGAGGAAACTGGTTTAGCTGTCTATTGAGAGTCAGGAAAAAATTCCTACATGATAGTAATATGGAGCTTTTTTTTCTTTCTTAGAAGAGAAAAGTTTTGGCCTCTGCTTCTTTTTTTTCCTATTTTTTTTAATTAAAAAAATAAAGTGCAAACATAACAAATCTATATTTTCACCATTTTCTGCTAGAAAAACAAAACTTTAAGAGCTTTATAGAAGCCAGACATTGTTTACTTGCTAGAGAGTTAATACTGCAGTGGTTTTGGGAATTCCTTGCTCAGGACTAAGTGAAGTAGGAACAGCAAATAAAGGTTGTGCATTCAAGTGAAAATTTTCTTGATTATAATGAAGCACCAAGATAACCAAGAGTTTGCCTAGAACTATGGGGAGTGTGGAAAAAAGTGTGCAGAAATCATCACAAAATAAGGAGAAGGAGTATCAACTCTAGAGAAATAAATATATGCTGACTATCCAGCAGTGGTTCTCTGCAGCAAAGACTGTGCAGGAGGAAGACTCTAATTTCCTTCTCCTTAGGATTCCTCTAAATCCTAAATTAGATCTATATCCTCTTTTAGATAAATGTTGAGCTTACTTGTTTCTCACCCTCACTATATGCCTTCCTGTTGTTTCATTCAATTTCTCTTCCATTTAGAACAAGTTTGACCAAAAAAGCTTCAGGGGAAAAAGTGCAGTCTAAGTAATTTATGTAGACATCAACAAAGTGATCTTTGCTTTCTCTCAGAATAAGTTTTGGGTTTAGTTCATTTTTTCTTTCTTTAAAGTGAATATTTAGAAATCATAAAGCATTGCTTCATATCCAGAATCTGTGAATTACCTGAGGACAAACATGAGATAAACTTGGAAAAACCTGCTGTCATGTACAGGTTCTTTTTATTCCTGAAGATCTCATGTAGAATACAGTAATTTGTTTCACAATGAACAAGTACTGAAGCATCTTGCATAATGGATCAGCTTGCCTCAAAAGGAAATTGAAACTCTTTTTTTAATAGAATTGAGAAACTGATCTGTGAAGGTCCTTTAAGAGAATACACTTATTCATAACAGCAGGACAGATAATATTTTCAATTTTCCCTGTACCACCAACAGCTATTTATAAAAGCAGAAAGGCTTGCTCATATTGTGTACATGCAGTTGGTTTTCTTTTTTCTTTTTTTTCCTTATTTTTAGAAAAAATTTAGATACAACTTTTGCAATCTTTCATAAAAACAATTGGCAAAGCAATATATCACAAAACAATATATCACATGACACATCTTTCACAACTTCATATTACTCTTAAATAGAAATCAACTATTTTTTCATTAATTCGCATTCTGTGCAATTAATAATATATTCTGTGGGTAAAGAGATTTAATTATATCGTTAATTTGGGGATTTAACATGTATTACAGAATTATTTTAGTGTTCAAACATTTTGTTCATATTTGCAATTTAAAACAGCATTCCAGGCACTATCTGACAAGATATTTGTTTTACAAACCAAAAAACCCAAACAATTATTTATTGCAATAACTGAGCAAAAAAGGAAAGGAGACAACTTCTATGTGAAATCCATACCTCTGGTTGCCATTTTATATGGTGTCATTTTTACCAATTAGCATCATTACAAAAGTGAAATTTGAAATAACATTTGAAGGACTGATCTGTTCAGTGTTGTGTTCATCAGTAATCCAGGCCAAGGTAGACACCCAGAGCCTCTTCTTAAGAATATCAGATTTTGAAGAAACAGACAGGTGGTTCATTGAAGTGTTTTGTTATATCAGATTTATTAAGAGGATAATTAAAATATTAGTGACTGTATCAGTGTATTCTAATTTTTCTCCTCATAGTCTTATACACAGAGATATTTGGGAGATTTTCTTTGATAGACATTACTGTAAAAAGGTGATTTACAGTCAGTTTTGGCAATGTCAGTTCAGCCTTTGCATATTGTGAATGTTACCAAAAAAAAAATGAAATTATACGGTTTGATGCAGATTTCTGTACCAAAAACATTATAATTACATGAAATCCACATAGTAGTTTCTCAAAAGATATATCAGTGAAAAAAGGCAGTGAAAATTATACATTCAGGAAAAGTTATATTGCAGTATTTTGTCACCATCAAAACATCAGACAAGAACTCAAACTTGCAAGTCTTGCTGAAAATAATTTTTATCCTTTTTAAAAGAACAGAAACATTTGCCTATGTATCTAAAACAAAATTAAAGACATTAAAAATGAATGTACACTATTTCATCCTTCACACATAAAAAAGGCCAAAACATTATCTTCCTCCCCCGTTTTCTTTCTTGTTTGAGTATTTGCTTGTTTGGGTATTTTTTTTTTTTTGTTCTGTTCTTTTGCAGATGTGTGGAGAAAAGCTCAATAGAATAATGATGGGGAGAAAAATCATCACAGATCCATAAAAATGAGAAATTTAGTAAATGATCTATACTTGTGGACAACTTCTTTATTGTATTGGGTGTGGCCACTGAACTAAGATGTGGTCATGCAATGACAAATATAAATTCTCAAAGGAAGTCTTGTTACCTTTAATGAGATAGTCAACATCACTGTGCTACAAGGACATGCAAATCTTCATTGGCAGCTTAGGAACATTTTCCAGTACTGTATTCCAGAAAAGGGAAAACACACTTTCAATAGACAGAATGGGAAAGAATTAGTAAGAGCACTATACTTTTTAAGGCAGCTTTTAACTTTTTTTAAACAGAATGTAAAAAATGTTCAAAAATAAATACTGGCACTGTAGACTAATAATTTGCCAGTTCCTTTATTGATAAAAGTGAAAAATCATCCCAATTAAGCTCTGCAATATTTATGTTAAGTAATGTAATATTTTATTCACTGCATATTGTTCTCAACCACTTTATCCACTAATTATTCCCTCTTTACTTTTCAATAAGTATAGTATTTTTTAATAATGCAAATTAACCTCAGTTTTTCCTTTTAGGCAAACAATTACACTTTTCAACTAGACACTACTTAATCATGTCATTGCCACTTGATTTTAGGCTCACCTGATTGAGGAGCCTCAGATACACTGGGGTGTACAGTGAGTGTTGTTGGGACTCTCTCAGTTTAGGGAAATCAAGATTGAAGATTTAAAAGTACCACCCTCTTCATATAGCTTTTCTGGTTTTTACCAGATTCCTAATAACCTCCAGAATGATGGATCTGAAACCATTCAAGTCCAGAGGAAAAACTTAACTAACATTATTGAGCTCAAATCAAACTCTGAATAAGGACAGTAGGACCTTCTCCTGAAGTGTTGCTTCTAAATTCAGCTATGTGAAAAAAAATTAATTAAACTATTATAAAAGCATGTAACTATGACAATAAAATTATTTTTCTTTAAAAAATATTACAGGAAAATAAAGAGGGGTTTTGATAGTGTCCCTTTAACCAATGCTTTCTGCTCACTGAGTTTCAATATGCTACACTTTGTTAACAGGCAGCTAGATCTTTTCCCTGTTATAGAAAATCAATAGAAAATGTATCATTGATTTCAGGTAGAGTGAGAAATAGCAGGGAGTCAAGTCATAAAAGGGCAAAAAAGAGATTTAAACACATTTGTTTTATTGATTACTTTTGCCTATATCTTCAAACCCATAAACAACTTGATTATAAAAGAAGAGGCCTCCATTTTTTTTCCTTGTCTTGGACACAGAAAAAAAGAGTACATGGAAAAAACTGCACAAATCAGTTACAGAAAGGAAAGTGAGGTGAAATGCTGACAGAACTCTCAGGTGCAGTCTAGAAATTACTACCAGTAAGTTAGTGAAACAACTCATAAGATATATTTTCTTTATCAGCATTGCCTAACACACAGCTCTTCTGCATGAAGAATTACTGATAATATCACAGTATTCCAGTTGATTAAGTAATCTAAATATTAAGGAACATCACCAACTTCTCTACACATACTTGGATCAGTAGAAATAAATGGTTGAAGAGACACATTTTTCCAGAGTAGAGAGTGCACACCTAATTTCAAGGCTTTGCTATAAAATATGGGATTCTGTGTCACAAAATGAGATGCTAAACTTAGTGGACAAGAAACTTGCTCTGGTTTTGCTTAGAAAGGTAAGGAACAGAATGAAATATATACTTAATGGCAAAAGTTGGGGTTGAAAACCTTATAATTCATAAGCACTTGCTGTCATGGTGCCCAATGACCTAAGCACAGCCTAAGCACAGCCACAGTTGTATGGCTGGGTCTGCTTGTGTCTGAGCTGAGTCTATCCTGAACAAATGGCACTAGAAGTGTGAGAATGCAGGAGAGATTTTAAATCCACAATGTGCCATAGGAATATCTAGTCCTGTGCTCCACAAATGACACATAGCAAAACCTTAAGCACAAAAGACCAGAGCTTCCAAAATATATGCACAGGAAGGTACTCTGAACAATCCCCCTCTGGACTCCTCTCCTCAATAACTGGGACAACAGGCAGTATTGCTTCACTTGTTTGCTGCATTCTCATCTGCTGCACCCCATGCAACCTTGCTTCTAAAGCACTGTGATGTAGAGAATGATATGGTAGGGACCAGAAAAGCAAAAGTGACATATTCCACTTGGCATGGCTGAGGGAAAAAACAGGTATAAGGTAGGTTTATGTTCCCATAGATTCTGGGGCTACCTGAAGGCAGCTCACTCCAGTGCTAACTTGAGCAGTGACAAGTCTTCAGATTTACAGCACCCAATGATAATTCTCCAAGCACTGTTGTAGCTGCTAGAAATTCCCTAATCACAGCCAGATATTGCCTATATACCTTCCTTTTCTGAGAAAATCAGAGGGACAAGCTGATATGAAACAGCATCACAAAATCACTAACCTGGCCCTAAGCCCAAACACACCTATTATCATTTTGGCAGTGCCTCCAGTCTTTGTGTCCTTGTGTTATTTCACATGAATTTTGCATGAAAGAAAAGTTTCACCTGTCTGCCTTTATGCAATACATTTCCAGCTCCCTCTCTGAACAGCTCTAAGAGTGCCAGCACAGAAATGCACTCAGTGTCACATGCCAGAGGAAAGAATGAAGCCTGCTGTTGTGCACACATGATGCTCACAGAGGCACCTATAGTGCATGATGAGCATAATTTTGTGACATAGGCTGAACAATGAGGCAATTACAGCAGCCATCCTGCATTTCACAATCACCACTTCAAAAAACATTTTGTATACACAGTCATGCTGTTTGGGAAAGAACTTACTCTCAGAAGAGATAAGAGCTGATTGATTGAATTCTCTACTGAGACTGTTTTAACCAAGCATGCTTTATTACAGCTTACTGCACTTTAGTTTGTGTTTATGAACATGCAATGCTGAACACGCCTTGATAGACAATGATGATGTCTCTGCCTGACATGACTGTTATGATCCTGTGATTTTATTAGCACATAAATATTACTCCATTAAATCTTTTGGATCATAGTCAATTCTGTAGCAACTCAAATGGTTTCACTAAGCAAAGAGACAAAATAGAGAATTTTGCAGTCTAGTGTGATGTTAGTACAAAATTAAGTAAAAAACATTGGAAATGGGCTGTTTTCTAGTGCTAAAATCAATCTACTTGTAAAATGTAACTTGAATTTAAACTTATCTTAATTATTGAATTCACTTTCAGTTAATTATATTTAAATCCACTTAATATTCTGTAATAAATGTTATACTTGTAATGGATAGGCTCAGCACATTAAAACAATAATTTTTTTATTAGTGAGATGAGGCCAATTTAAAAGAAAATTAATCTGTGGATGGAATGAGGATTGAATTTCAATAGTTTAATATCTCAGACAAAATACACTCTTACCAAGGGCACCTCTATCAGTATGCAGCATATTATTCTACAGTACAAAGTACACTGACCTGGAGAGTCTTGTATTCTATTACTGTGGTCCCCAAACACTTGCTTTGGTTTTCTATTGATTAATAACTGTCAATATTAATTGATATTTTAACAGAAAAAACCAGAAGACAAAACTGAAATCTCAAACTTGAGAAGTTCATTTTGGAAACAATGGGTCTTGATTTCACAAAGTTCAGCTAGAAAAATGACAGCCATCTCTGGGCCTCCACATAATTTATGTCCACATTTTCAAGTAAAGCTTGTGGGTTTTTTTATATTTGCAGCACAATGAACCTGAAGGTGCAATTTTGCAAGCAAAGACATTTTTAGCCTATCTTTATGCAGAAAGTAATACTTGCCTTTTTTTTTTTTTTTTTTTTTTTTTTCTGGCAGATTTCCGGACTCTCAGGAAAAATGCTAAAATAATTCAATTCATTATTCTTGAAAATTCATTAATTTACTCAGTAATGAGAGATTGAAAAGTTAAATAAATATTCCACATAGAAGAATCTGAATTTTTACTGCCTAGCTCTTCTCTGGAGCTAGCAGTCATCTGCTAGCATTCCATCTCTTCTTAGAGTTGGTACTGTAAATAAAATTTTATATTATAAACCTTACTTAAATGTTGCAGTTGCACAATTAAATGGAATTAAGGCTGCCATACTCATATAATTCAGTTTCTTACTGCTATTATAATCATGTATTAAAAAATAAAATGAGAGTCCATGAAATGGCCAAGTAGACATCCTAACACAGGATTTCTCTTCTATACTTTCAACACCAAAGAACAATATTTCTTCTACTGAAACTCTCTGTCTCACTCACTATGGCCTCTTACTCATCAGTCCTGTCTCTGAACAAAGTCATATTCACCAAGTCTCCCAGAAAAATCTGTTTTCTTACTGAAAAATTCGAACCCACATTTGGTTAAGCATTTTAATTTCAAAAGAAAATATTACTTTCATTCAGAGCAAATTGGCAGCACAGGATGACTGCTTCTCATGAAATAGATTATATGGGCCATTTTTATCCTAAATCCACAATTTCATGTTCCAAAACATTGGAAAACATTGTGACATATTTTTCTCACCTTATGGTTTCAAATGCATATTTTTTTTCCTAAGAATGCTTAAGCTCAATGATCAGGTTTAAGTATTGGGGTAGAAGGGAAGGTACCTATAAACCTTATATGTGAATTTCATCCTCCACACATTAACATATAACAAACACAAATATGAATTGAGTTAGAAAAAGCATGATTCTTGTTTCTTACTGATTAACACACTCCAGGGAGGAGCTGTACAGCAGTCATTTCTGAGTCTGCCATTTAAAATAGCTAAAAATCACCAAGACATTCTTGTTTCAAATGCTAATTTATTTAACGGTAAAGACTATATTATTGCTTGTTATGTGCATATAAAATACTAATTCCACCGTAGTCATTCTGTTTTCCATTCTTCTTCTCTTTTAATCTTACTCATAGGTAAAGCCACCATATAACCCACATAATGCAATTTATCTACTCACCATAAATAGAAATTTTATGTCATGCATCTTACTTCCCATACAAATACAAAGGACAGGAAATTAGGACTCATTTTGAGTTCTCTCCTCTTATATTTAGCCAGTAATAGAGCTTAGTTAATAAAACATGACTACTATTAGGACATTGGACAACTACAAATGATCTCAAACTGATTTAATTCAATCTTTGTAGAGTCACATAATCACAGTTCTCCAAGTAGCATCCAAATGTTGTTTTGACATGCTTCCTTCAAGTAGTACTTGGTCATTCAAAAGGTGGTTGCTATAAATGCTCCCATTAGAGACAATACATGAGTATTAGGAAGAGAATCAAATTACAGGGTACAATGTTCTACCTGTTCATCACTGGGGTTTCTGCCACTTTTCTGACTTTCTTTTTTCTTTGTTTTTGCAGTCTTTAAAATGTCAACAAGAGACACATTTCTTTCTATGCCAGAACAACCACTCTGTGTTAGAGAGAATCTTTTACTTGGATAGCAGCAATATAGCTAGAACTTGTTTCTCCAGAATTCACTTTAAACCAGATCTTTTATGGTAGGGTATCACCCGTTCTTTTCTGTATTTGATGTGTTTATGCTGTGTTTAATTAGTAACTGTGTCACAGTTTGTTAGTGCTGATATATTAAAGATCACTTTTATTACTGAAGAACATTGATGAAAAAAATCAATTAAAATAATCACAAGCTTTAGTTACATATCAAACACCTTCTTATAAAAGAAAAATTCTTATTTTCTTATTATTATTTATTCTTCCTATTTTCACCACTGTTACTCACACACAATTCATGTAGGTATTTTGAGGTCTCTTTGTGCATTGTGGTATTTTTGCTATAGGAAAAGGCAGTGTGATTTCTACAAAGTCATAGATCATGTCTGCATGAACAAGAAAAGAGGAGCAGCAGTTACTGTGGCTCTCTCCTGCAGATGTGATAGAGGCACCAATATTCTAACCAGACCCCATGACTTGGGAGATGTTCTGGTTAGGGCCAAGTTTAGTGAAGCTCACTGCAATCCCTCTGCAAGGCTTCTCAGCCTATGGAAAGTTACTCCTTCCTTACCACAGGCACCAATCATACTGCCAGCAGTAACCTGGATCATATTGACACCATCTACAGAGCTCTGGGGTGGAGAGATGTGGACCAAGGTGTGGTTCTCCTTAAACTTCTCACTGAGGCAGGAAAGGCTTTAACAGAGATGGAACACACTAATTTTTTCTTAGATTCAAAGTATTAAAATTGCCATGAGAACGTTTAAGTACTGGCTCAGATTGCACGGAGAGCTTGTGGTATCTCTGTCCTTGCAAGTACTCAAGACTCTACTAGATGTTTACTCCGAGTTATCAGGTGTAATGAAACCTGCTGTGAGAAGGCAGCTGAATGAACTGACCTCTGGAGAACCCTGCCAACCCATGTTATGGTTATGTTTTTCAATGTCATTATGAATACATGCCTTGAAAAGAGCATGGGAGTGAAAGATGAAAGATTGTTCATGTTATAAAGTTACTCAGAGTAATATAAGTCAAGGTTCAGCTGTGATGACCTGTGAAAGAACCTTATGAGTGGTTTACCAATAAAATAATGCATGGAATTTAATACAAACGAATATAAATTACTTCATAAGGTGGAAGAAAAAGAATTCTAACAATATCTAGACAAAAGGATTTTAAATGATCATTTCCAGTTAAGGACATTGGGCTCATAACAGCTTTTTCCACCAAAACACCAAACAAATTAATAGATTACCTCAGAAATACATAAAAATTGCTAGAATTTAATAAGAAGCTATTAAAAAAAAAACCAAACCCACAGAGTCTTAGAGAGCATTGTTCACTGCATCAAAATTCACAAGTCGCACTCACATTTAGACCTGTGTTCAGTTTGGCTCATTCTTATCTGAAAACAAAGAGAACCACCAAAGCAATGAAAGATATTTGATGAGAAGTAAGCAAAGAATTTTGTACTATGAGCAATTGATTAAGAGGGCATTCTCATTAACGAAAGTATATAATGTCAGGGGAGATGATACTATAGAGATTCAAAAAATGACTGGCTTAGATATGGTAGATTGAAACAGACTATTCATCTTTTCAAAAGTAAGAAACAAGAACATCAAATAAGGTCAACTGAAGCCAGTTTCATAACAAGCAAAACGGGTACTTTGTGGAATGAGGCACAGAACTGTAAAACAGTTACAGTGATAACTGTTACTGTTTTACAGTTCTGATACATAGTGCTGTGAATGCCACACGGATTTCATAGGAAAACATGACCAGTTAAAGGAATCTAATGGTTATTGAATATGTAAAAATGACCCTGCCACTGAATGCATTAAGGACATGCTCTTCTTCAGGCAATTGTTTTAGGTAATACTTGAGATGGGGACTTGGGATTTCACAGATCTTCTAGTGGTGACCTGGGATAGCCATATTAAATTTTGTGGGACAGTTCATCTGCATGTCATATTCATAGATCCATAGAACAGTTTGGATTGGAAAGGACTTAAAAGATCATTTTGTTCCAACTGCCCTGCCACAGGGTTGCAGACCAGGTTGCTCAGAGCCTCATTCAGCTTGGGCTTGAAAACCTCCAGCGAGGGGACATCCAAAGGTTCTTTGAGAAACCTGTTTTGGTGCTTCATCAACCTCACAGTAAAGAATTTCTTCCTAATACACAACCTAAACCTATCCTCCTTAAGTTTATCCCAGCTTGCAAAAAGGACCTTCTCCAGGTCCTTCTCCAGATTTCATGTAGCTCCTCTTCACGTACTGGAAAGCCTAAACCTCCCCTAAGGTGTGCTTGACCCTATGCCACAAGCTAGCCAATCATATAATATGCAAAAAATGAAAACACACTAGTCAAAAGCAATTACTGTCTTTATTTTTCTTTTATACTGCTACATAGTGAATAAGAAGGGAAAATTTCAGATATGTGTTTTGTGCTGGATCACCAAGGAATGTTTACAACATCATTGTAATTTAAAATAAAGCACTGTGGTACTCTGGTTTGATTTACTTTTAAAAATCCTACTTATTTTACAACTAAAAATTCCCCATGCTTTTAACATGGAAGGCAATAATTTTCCTGTAATACATGCAAGGATAAATAAGAGCTGACAGATGGTATAATATACAATAAAAGTTTCTATTAGGTTCATAATACATATTACACAAACACAGTCCTTATGTTCATATATCCCCAATGGCCTTGGTCTAGGTCCTAGTGAAATCAACAAGACCATTTCCATTAAATCTGCTGTGTAGCATAAGAAAATTAACAGTTTTCCAGTCATTTCATATTTTTAATAAAAAATGAACAAAAATTTATTGCTTGCCTGGAGTATTGAGATGCATTGATTTTAATAATTTATGATCCCTTTGTGTTTATGTACTGCAGCCTGAAACCACATGATTAAACTAACTATATACATAGTTAAGACAGCAAGAATTTATAAAAGGAATGAAGTAATATCAAAAGAAAATGGTGTTTTCCTTTTTATTTGAGTCTTTGGGCACGCATTCTCTTCATGAAGCCCAGAGGAAACTCAAAGCTGTGGATCAATAGAAAAATGAAGAAATTAGGTAAAGTCAACCATGACAAAAGTAATAAAAAAATACAAAAAATAGTGTATAGTTTTAGTTTTTGATAAATGTTCTAGCTCTAAGAATATCAGTTGCCTAGAGAATTTAACCTATTAGTACTACAGAGTCTATTCTTTTGGGGCTCTGTTGTAGCTAGTTAACTGTAAACTAAATTCGATTAGGCAATGAAAACTTGGAAGATTTTATGCATGACGAAAAGAGACATGAAACTGTCTTTTCTCTTTCCATGTCAGAAGTAACCCTGGCCCCACAAGGACTTATTCTGGCTATAGCCCTAAAAGACAATAAAAAAATGTTTCTATAAATAGATTAGTAACAAAGGGAGGGCTAAGGATAATCCCAAAAATCCCCAGACTTTGTTGAACATGGGGGGAAAATAGTGACAAAGGAGGAAAAGGCTGAGGTACCTAATGTCCTTATTTTTTGCCTCAGTCTTTAATACAAAGACCATCTGCCCTCTGGATACCCAGCCCTCTGACCTGGAAGACAGGGATGAGAGCAGAATGAAGACCTCATAATCCAAGATAAAATTATCTGTGTCCTGCTGCACCATTTAGGCACACACAGTTCTAAGGGTCTGAATAGGATTATAGAAATATAGAAATCATTAGGGTTTGAAGAGATTAATTCCAACCATTGAACCTTTCACAAACTGAGACAGTGAGATTTTACTAAAGGCATGTCTTATTTGAATAACCTGGTCCCTTCTGTGGCAAGATGACCCACTCAGTGGATGAGGAAAAGGCTGTGGATATTGTCTTTCTGTACTTTAGTAAAACATGTGACACCATTTCCAACACAATTTTCCTGAAGAAACTGGAGTGATGGTGAACAGACTTAGAATCAGTTGGCAGACAGTCACAAGTGGTGTTCCCCAGGGCTCAGTACTGAGGACAGCCCTGTTAATTAGCTTTACCCACAATCTGGGCAAGGGGATTGGAAGCACCTTCAGTAAGTTTGCAGATGCCACTAAACTGATCTGCTAGAGGACTGGAAGGCTCTGTAGAAGGTTCTGGATGGGCTGGATCTATGGGCTAAGGACAATGGTATGAAGTTCAACAAGGTGAACTGGGTCATGCAGCTGGGTAAAAACAACCTCATGCAGTGCTACAGGCTGGCAGAAGGGTGGTGGAAAAGCTGCCTGGTGGAAGAGGACATGGGGATTTTGGCCAACAGACACTGAACAAGAAACAGTGAATGCCCAGGTGGCCAAGGAGGCCAATGGCATCCTGGCCTGTATCAGCAATAGTGTGGCCAGCAGGACCAGGGCAAAAATCATCCCCCTGTACTCAGCACTGGTGATGCTGTGGCTGAGGAAACTGGAGTTGTTTAGCCTGGAGAAATTAAGATTCAGGTGGGACCTCATCACCTTCTACAACAATCACAGAACAGGAGATTGTACTGGGGTGGAGGGGTCAGTCCCTTATCTGAGGTAACAAGAAACAGAAGAAAAAATCACCTCAAGTTGGGTCAGGGGAGGTTTAGATTTGATATTAAAAATAATTTCTTCATGGAAAAGGAGGTCAAGCACTGGAACAACCTGCTCAGGGAAGTGGCTGAGTTACTGTCTCTGGATGTGTTTAAAAGATATGTAGATGTGACACTTAGGGACATGGTTTAGTGGTGGACTTGGCAGTGCGGGTTAACAGTTGGACTCAATCTGATCTTAAGCGTCTTTTCTAACCTAAACAAATCCATGATTCTATAGCTGACAGCTGTGACAGAAAAAGAAAGATTCCTTTAGGATTTTTTTTTCAAGAAAATTGCTTCCTTTTGAAAAATGAACACAGAAACAAAAAAGTAGCTTATCCCAGGGGGGGAAAATTGTTGCAAACACTTTTACAGTTTGGTTATATTATAATCATTCTGTTGATATGCTGAATAAATGAGAAACTACAAAAAGCTGTCTTCACAAAATCTTTGAATATGTGACAGACACCATAAATACAGATTTTCCCTTTTATTTACCTCTTTCCTTAGGTTTTTTTTCAAAAAGCAGGAGGACCATTAGGAAAATGAAATGGTTTGATCTGAGAAGTCTAACAACATGAAACTTCTAACTCCAGAACACAGCTATTGTTTTTGTTGTCATGTGCAGTAAGCTGTGGATATGAAAAACCTTAATGAAAAACCATTCCCTTGTAGTCAAAAGGAATGAACTCCCAAGGGCATCTCTTATGTGTCATCCACATTGTGCTTTTTGATCTGATCAAATTTAATCTTTCATGCTTGCTGAATACACAGGTGGTGTCTTATAATGTTGCCTGCTCCTTGGATTTTCCATAGCTGTTTCTAAAATTTGTTTTCATGTTCTCAGTGCCCCCTGGGGCAAACAAGCTACACCTACTTTAAATTATTTTTGAAAGTTAAAGTATTTTTATCAGTATCTAACTCTTTTTATGTTTTTTTAACTTTTTTTCCCCACACATTTTTCAAACCACCATTTTTGTACATTTTAAAGAACAACAAGAAGAACTTGGGAGGCCAGTAGTTTTGAATGACACTCAATTCTAGCCCATTTATCTGAGCATTAAGTGCAAGCTCATGTAGTACTTAGAAGAGAAACTGAGTGTGTGACAAAACCATGATGCCAGAGAGAAGGGAATGTTAGAAAGATGGGATTTGTCAAAAGTGGTGGTTGAGAGTACATTTTTCCTTTTTTTTCACTGCTACACAAAACCAGTGAGTCATTAAAAACACTATAGCTGTGAAGTAAGGGAGGGAGGAATACTACTTAGTTGTACAATTATTACTTGAAAGTATAAAAGGTAAAACAGGAAAAGTAAAAGTTTACATATTATATTAACTATAGACAAAGGAATACTGGACTTTGACATTGCAGGAAAGAAAATTATCAAAAATTTTTCAGAGGTTCTGCCAATGTTTTGGAAAGTGCTGTGATAGGCTTTCAGAGGGTGGAGGGTGAGGGGGCTCAGGGAGGAGTGTTTTATATTTTTCATTAAGTATAACAAACAATTATAAAATATTTTGGGAAGCAAATAACATTAAACAAATTTAGACAGCTCTCTTTCTGATTCCCACTGCTTAGGCTTTTAGATTAACCTTTCAGGAGACCATGCCTTTTTAGTTACTGCACTTTGTGTAGAAAGCCCCAACTCAAGAACCACAGACCTCAAAATATCTCTTAAAAAGGAGAAATCTAAAGGATTTAGCAATAGGATAATGATGGTTCTTGGATAATGAGCCAACATTGCTGAGAGAACTGAAGTGCAAGGAAAGGAAACTCCAGTAAAACAAAGATGGAGCATATCTCTTTGGATTAATTATTTCACAATGCATTTCTACAATTTTAACAACCAATAGTTACAGCATCTAAATGCATAGCTTTGCAGTTAAAAAAAATTGTTTTAACCAGGTTTTTAAGAATCATCTCGTTGAGCATGGAACGCACCATGGTGCGGCTGAAACATACAATGCAAAAAGCCATTTAGTCATGATTTCCTGCTCTCACAGTATGAAGAGTTAATCTTCATATCAGTGCACTGGTATCCACCCTCACTAGTAAAAATTATTTTCTCTTCAAATGTGTCTAACTGCTTTCTCTCATCATTATTCTTCATAAATTTCAGATTAAAGCTGAATTTCCAGATTTTCTTTCTGAAAATTATTATAAACCAGGAAAATAATTCCCAAACCATCCTCCATATTTCTTTGCTTTAAAGAGCAGGTTAAAGATGCTTAAATAGTAGGTTCTGACTGAGAGCTATCTTTTCTAAACATAATAGCTTTCTCTGTATCTTCTGTATGTTTCCACACTCCTTTAAAATATTGACTTTAGGTCTGCATTGAAGTATTGGTCTCCTTGAAGACAGATTTAAATGAAAAATAGTCTTTCCTGTCTCTACTGTACACACTTTTGTTTAACCTTTCAAGGATGGCAATAAACGTGCCTGCACTTATTGTAATCTCAGACTGCTGAACATTTTCCAGGACTACTGCTTGCAAAGGCATGGACGTGGTTTCTGTGGGTATGGCCTATCCCAAAACATTACTATATGCATGTCTATTTTTAATTTTTTATTATTTTTTGCAGCAAAAAAGTGAGACACTGATCTGAATTTTTAGTTTCTTTAATAGTACTGAAACCAATTCATGTCAGTGCATAGTTTGGCAGTTTTCTACTACTATCAATGAATAAAACAACCTTAGCTAGTGAAACACTGCAATTAATTTTCAGTCACAGATTATTTGCAGCAGTAATATATAAGGACATAGGTTTTAAGGCTAATGGCCTAATAATTCACCTTTTTGCAGCTTCTTAAGATTAATTAAACTAAGTGCTCCCTGGGAGTGGTAGTTGGATATATTATTGCTTAGGCCACTACATCATTTTAAAAACAAAGAAACAAACAGAAACTCAAACAAAAAGAAAAAACTTAGCCACAAATTAAAAGACAAAAAATTTCTTAGCATTTCCTAAGGGAAGTAAAAGGAAGGAGGAGATAGAAGCAGATATTTAACCCACATCTTCCAGCTTCTTGCCACGGAACAATTTACATTCCCAGATCACAGGTGAGATTTTTTTTAAGATGCTTAATTTAAACAAAAAGATTTTGTGTGCCAGAAGCCCTGCTTTTGCTACAGGATGGAGCAAAAGATGAAAACTGACATGAGAAACCAATGTGTTCCATGGCTAAAGCAATATTCTTCTCACTCCATTTTCCACATGAGAAAATTCACTTATGCAAAGATTCTGATGTAGCTAAAAATGCTCGTACCACAGGCACGTATTTATCTCTAAGATAGGAATCTAAACTATCATCACAGCCAGTGAAGATCCACTAAATACAGTCAATAGAGTCTACAGAGCTATTTGTGTCACTCTAAAAGCAGACACTGACATTTGATCTGCTGGTTCTCTAGACACTATCGGTGTGCTGACAAGAGGCTCAATTCACTTGACTGCAGGTATTGATTTAGTGCCGTCTGAGACAGCAAAGTCTATCCTGCAGGGCCTCCAGCTGCTGCTCCTGTGACACCTGTGGTCCCATGCCATATTTGCCAGCCACATGCAGGTGCCTGAGATAGGCTAAGGTGTTTCAGAGAAGTCTTTGAGCAACTGAACAGAACTTCACCGTCTCAGTGTGTGAACTGTGAAGGAGGTGAATTCCACGGCTGTCAGGACATAAAGAATACATTTGAAATGTCTCAGCTCACTGTCAAAGAAAGTTCCTGTAAGATAAACCCCCACAATGGGCACAGATGTAAAAAAGGGAGGCATTAATTTCAGGTCTACACAAAGGTGAAAGGTTTGGAATTAGCACACCAGACAAAATACCACTGGGCATACTGTGAGAAAAGCACAGGCAGCTACAAAAGGAAGACGCTGAGCCTGATGAAGCAGATCCAGGTAACTTATCCAGACAAAACTTCCTGCTTACACACATGCCATCCCAAGTTATGGGAATGGCACAAACACCTCGTGGATACCTGGAACTGGACTGTATAAGAGCAGCACCTCAAGCAGAACACTTGGGCACCCACACCACTGAGCAGATCCGGGTAAAGAAGGGCCAGCAGGAAGCTGCAGGAACCATGTGGTGATGTTATCTTTTGCTTAATATCTCTCTCTTACTCATCCTCTTTCTCTTCTTCCCCACTCTCTTCCTATCTGTCTCTACCTCATTTTTTTTAAATAAAATCCATACTAATGTCCTTATTTGCACCTTAATTTGGGCAGAGGCATCCTTTAATGGTTGGACTCTAACATTATTTCAGTGTATCACATTATTTTGGTGTCAAAAGTGGGATCAGAACAATGGCAATACCCAGACTTCTCCTCACACTTCTCCCCATCATCTAGAGCAAAATAACTGGGGACACAATGAAGCTCTTTCATTATTAAGTACCATCATTAAATCAGGGTTTGGGAGGCAAGGAAAAAATATTTATGCAGATTAGAATCACAAACGATAGTCTGTAGAATAAACTTTTTCACTAACACTATTTGATACAGCCTTAGATATCAAGGTCAGTGATACTATTCACAATATTCACACTTAGTCTGAGCATTCTTTTAGCACACTAATAGTGTAATTGTGGTGCAGAAATATCAAATACAGGTGATAAAGTAGTTACAGCCAGAAACAAGACTGACATAAAGTCAATGCAAAAATTATGTATTTTTGTTCCATCAAGTAAATCAGGTATTTCCACTAGTTTTACACAAAATATTTGCAGTATGATTTGGAACAGACAGAGGTGGGATTTTAGCTATTTATATTTGGGAATTACATTGTAGACACTTCATGAGGCAGCCATTAATCTTGTACAGCTGGGAAGCTTCAGTAACCTAAGAACTATGTGATGGGTATAAATTATTACAATAGCAAATGTTTATTTAGAGAATTTTAAAATGGCAATTTTCAATTCTAAATTTTATAACTTTCAATGTCTAAGCTTTAGGTGTACTTTGAGTATTGATTTAAAAACAGAAAAACAAGATTCAATTACTTTTCCCAACCTTTTTGCAAAACTAGTTTTTTCCAGATAATTTTGCTTTCCCAAACACCCATTCAAAAGTCCTCATTATTAGATTTAGCAAAATCTAATATTAAAAAAGTTGTAATGAGCACCTAGATTATGAACTTAATTTCGGAAGCCTTATTAATTTTTTTTGAAAGAGTGTAATTTGTCTTTCACTTATTTTTGACAATGAAACCAAATTAAGTAGCTAATTTATTTTTTCTACGTTTGAGTCTTTAATTGCTGGCTTTGTGTCTCACTTTGGGCTGCAAAATGGATTTAGAATGAATAATCAAAGTATTTGGACTTGTGGGTCCAAAATGATACTTTTTTTTGCAATGGGCTATATTTATCTATAAATTAAAAAAAAAAGAGCTTAATATGTTTTTTTCTAATTATTTTCTATTTTGATCATACAAAAGTAGGAGCAGATTTTACAAAGGATTCAGAAATTCTTTTTTTTTTTATCTTAAATAGATGTCTTTCTACTCATATTAAGAACGTTGCTATCATACTGTAGTATTAATTCTAAAAGGTTTCTAGGTGTTTATTCAGGCAAGATTGTGGTGCTGAGCACTACCAAGTTAAAAGAATTATGAATATGTTAAGAATGTGTTGGAGAAAATAGAAATTTAGTATAAAAACCTTCTTTACAAGCTATACAGACACATAAATGAATAATAATTTATTTTATTTTATTTATGTCATGATTTTTTTTTACTGTTAATTTGTTCACTGTGCACTCATACAATGGAATTTACTGGAAAGGTTTTTAGACACCTTAAGGTATGTGCAAAACTTATCAATTCTTTATCAATTTTTCTTTATGCTGACTAATACTGATGATACAGTTTGTGATCTCTTAATCACTTCTTTCTGCAGTACACATATTGGAACCAGCATCAGCCACATTTTACATCTTAAATATCCCTTGATTTTATTTCTTATTAGCCTTTATGAACAAGAGAGGAGTTGTTCTGTAAGCACCAAGGTTCCCCCTTTTGCTTCTCTTCCACAACTATTTTTTTTGGGGGGGTGGGGGTTGGCTGTTTGGGAGGTGGGGGATTACAGTGTGAAACAGTCATTAAGCTCTGCTAACTGAGCAGAACTTGTACTTGGAATGATCCTGTCTCTTGTGAAATTCTCTTTAAAATATCAGCCAAATTACTGAATTTTCAGTTCAGTGAATGGCTTATCTTAGCATTTGGACTAATGCCTACTTCCTCTACTCTACAAATTAAATGCATTCTTTTCCCTTATCACAATATAAGTGGCTTCTGAATCGCCCTCTTGCATATTGACATCAGAGCTGTATCTCTCACATTCTCAGGCATTAGTTTCCATCTTCTTCACTCATCACTGCATTCCTTGCTGGCTCACTCTGCAACATGAAGTTTACCACATTCTGAATGCTGTTTTTTCAGTTTTCTTTTATCTTAAGATGTATATTGATTTTGAGTTAGCTGTCTACAGTTCGTAAAACCCCATTAACACCAGGTTGCATGAGAGATAAGATCTTCCAACTCACGATTTGCTTTTTTTTTTTTCTAATGGTCATCACTTGGCTAGGTAATTTAAAAATTATGGTTAGATCCAGATCATATATTATGAATATGTATGTGGACAAGATATCTTGGTCTGTTTCCTCAGGGAAAGCTCCAAAACTAAAAACTTGCTTCATGGAGCACAAAATTGTCATTTTATCAGTTTTGATTTTTATCAGTATAATTTCAAATATTCTATGCTCTCTCTCTCAAAAGTTGTGGGGTTTGGCCAAGTCCTTCTGTTTGCAACTACGAAGATAACAAATTGCTTCAAACAGTAAATCTTACATATGTATTTGGTCTGACTCAATTTTTCATCCTAAAATGAACTTCCTTGTTGACCTTCACCTCTAGGATTCACTCTCCTGTTCTCCCAGTGATTTCTCAGTTGTGTAAGTCCCTGACACAGAATAGATTTTCCAGGAAATATCGTGGTTTCCTGGGCACATTGGTGAAGCAATGAGTGTCCTGAAATGACTAGAATTTCATAACTGATGCTTCAATGAAGATTTCACCTCTGACTGTAAGTTACCAACTACAAAGCTCCCAGCCAAGTTTTGATTGGTCTGATTGGAATAATTTCTCCCCCAGGCTTCATCTATTCTTGTGCAACAGATCACCATTTCTAAATTACTGACAATTAAAGATTGTGTGCTGGTTGCTCAGGCATTTCAAATTCACAGCCTGGCACATTCATTTCCTATGCCACTGGTTTTACTTTAAATAAAAATAGCAATCCACCAGCTGGGAGTAGCTGGCATGTGCTTGTTTCTGACAGCCTTGGTTTCATTTGGAGAGCGACTGTTTACATGAGCGTGCAGTGACAGGACAAGGGGAAATGGTTTTAAAGGACAGTAGGGTTAGATTAGGTATTAGGAATAAATTCTTTAATGTGAGAGGGACTGAGGCTCTGGAACAGGTGGCCCAGAAACTTGTGGGTACCCCATCCCTGAAATGCTTAAGGCCAGGTTGGATGGACTCTTACCTAGTGTAGTGGAAGGTGTCCTTGGCCTCAGCAGGGGAGTTGGAGGTAAATGGTCCAAATCAAACCATTCTATGATTCTAGGACTCTATGTTCTGGACAACTTCTGAAGAAAAACACAGCAGAAGAAGTGGAGGAAATTTTTTTTTTTTTTTTTTTAATTGCATGAAGAATGAGTTGGTCTGGAGTTATTTGCCACCTTTTAGAAAAATATACAGACTTTGCTTTATTCCTTTTGTGAGGCTTTCGGCTAACTTTGTCTTATTTTACATTTCCTGGGACATATTTGATTTTTTCATCCTCCATTTTCTTTTTTAATTTCATTTTTCTTCCTTCATTTATGTTTAGCAAGCTACAAGCATATGCATTGTCTCCAAGGAAACTAAATCTTATGATTGCCATCAGTAGTGTCTTTTTTGGCTTCTTGGTTATCCAAACACTGGGGCTTGTGGGGGGTCAAACAGTCCCTATGCAAACTAGTTCATTTACAAAGAAAAAAACTAAATCTCATTCAGGCCACACTTGGTCCAACATTTTTCTTCTCTAACTTTTTTTGTCTTGCAGTCTTGTTGGCTTTTCTCTCTTTTTCTTCCGCCCTTTTTTTTCTTTTTTTTTTTTTTATTTTTGGGCCCTGCAAATAACAGCTCAAAGACAATTTTCTTCCCCAAGTGCCTACCTATGTGTTTATTCTGGGAAGTGATACCACCCTGGGGTTGAGGGCAAGGCTTCTGTTGTTTCAGTTAACTAGCTCCATAGAAGGTTTTAGAGCTTCCATCAAACCAGGAAAGAGGTTCATATCCAGCCTCAGTGAGGCTGAATCTGGCCCACAATATTTTCAGTAGTCATGGAATCATACTGATTTCTAAGCCAGTTTGCATGAGGACATTGCAAGTGTTAAACAAAGCAAGTTTTCTTTAATCTGCCATAATAGTTATATCATTCTCCTGGCACATCTACTATAAGAAAAGCTCCAGAGTTTATGCCAGAGTAATAAAATCTTCAGTGAATGGAAACTTAAAAATAATCTTATTCTGGTAGAGCTAAGCAACTTGCTTTGCAATAATGTACTTAAAATAGGGGACAAGAAAAATTTTGAGAAATGTCCACAGCTTTTCTCCAGACAGAGCTAGATGATCACTCTGACAGATTCCATTCTTTTGGTGCTTGGTTTTCTGTTACCGGAGTTTGTAATATCTTATTAAAAGGAGAGATGTTTCAAGGAGCTTATTTCTTCTCACTAATATCTAGCTTCCTGATTATCAGTTCATTTATGCTTTCCAAGGAATCATTTATTTTTTTGAGACAGTGTAATTTTTGTGCAAGCCTGACTGTTATCTCATTTGCTTGCAAAGTGACAATTAATTCCTGATCTATAGCCTCTAGTGTACAGCCCGTGTCAGCTGCACTATGAAATACTCATTCACTGATCTTGAAATCTGCAGGAAAACATACTAAAACTTGTATAAGGTTTAGGGGGGGATTGTTTGGCTTAGGTTTTTTTCTATAGAAATGAAATTAATGTTGACACATATGTACACATATTATCTGCTCCAAGGAATTTTTTATTAATTGCATTTAAAACTATACTACTCTACTATGGATCCTCTTGTAATTTCATTTTCTTTTGAAATTTTCCAGGAGACTGACATTTCAGACATGAAGTCCCTCTGTGCATGTCCTTTAGATGCTTGCTATAAAAAACAAGCTAATGTCTAGTAAGACCATGTATGGAGTTAGAAAGTTACATTCAAGCAAAAAATTAGACTGAGAATCTTTAAAAATGCATAGGAAACTTTCCCCAACCACTTAATCACTGATTAACAAAACCATTTAGAATGGACATTTCTATGAGAGATAAACAGGACTTGTGCCTTGACATTGTGCAGAGAAATCTGAGATCCAAGAGAAAATCAGCTAACACATCAGATGTCTTTAAAGTTATGGTCTGACTGATAAACTTTTATGGACTGAAGTGATGTGAAGGGTAAAAAATAATTTTTAACTGAGGAATGATATTGAGGCAGCAGATGGAGACAGCTTGAAGAAACTTTAGCATAGTATAGAAGGTAAAAAGTATGTGAAGAAAAGTGAAACACAGGTTTCAATTAAATTTACACATTTGGATCACTGGGGATAGTCCAGATTTGAAAAGACAAAGGAAAGGACATAACACCGTTCTGCAAGCTGGAACAGAACTTTATGCCAATCCTCATACCAGCCTTAGCTTTCCTCCTAATATTTACACAAGATTTAATTTCTTTTGCCTCTAAGTTAGAAGCATCAACCTGCTAAGTATATATATATATTTTAAATATTTTTTCATTAAGGTAAATAAAGTCTTCATAGAACTAGTATAGGGGGTTGCATTCCATTCCAGCTGAAGTAGCAGTAAATTTCGACGTGTTTTTACTTAATGCTGTCTACATTAATGAATGTTTAACCAATGTAATACATCTATCCCCTTATCTGCAATAATGGACTCCAGTAGCAAAAAGACAAGAAAGAAAAACTATACAGTGTTAAAAGATAAGGCCAGAATAACTCCAGAGTTAACATATATTATTTACCAGTCACAGGCTGCAATTCAAAGCTTAGAGGAAGAAAAAGAAAATTTTGACTTGGCATTGCTGAGCTTAGCATGGCTACCACAACACCTTCACTAGATTACAACTGCAAAGATTTACTTGATTCTTTGGCCAAGATCTTTTTCTTTCAATCTCCTAACTAGCTAAATTTTTTACAAAGTTACACTGTCATGGAAAGTACTTGGAACTATACTTGAAGTTCGCAAATCTAAAAATGTCAGGACATGAAAATACACTGATCTATCAAAACATTTGGCAGAACAAGTTTATCTATAAGATCTATCAGGCAATTGTAAGAGGATGTTGTATGAGGACAGACTTCAAAAAGGGCAAGAAGGACCCTGGTAACTAAGTGCCAGTCAGCCTCATCTCTATCCACATGGATAAAGGAGGAGAACAGGAAGAGTCAGCATGCATTCACTACAGGTAAATCGTGCTTGACCAACTTTATTGTCTTCTATGACAATAAAACTACCTGGATGGATGCGGGAAGAACAGTGAGTATTGTGTGTCTTGACTTTAGCAAGGCTTTCAGCACTGTCTCTCACACTACCCTCACTGATGAACTAAGTGTGGACAGAATGGGCAGCAGACAATGAGGTGGAGTGAGGTGGACTGGCTGAATGGCAGATCCCAGACGGTCACAGTCAGTGGCACAGGATCTAACTGGAGGCCTGTGAAAAATGGTGTCCCTCAAGGTTCCATACTGGGTCCAGTATTGCTTAACTTATTGATCAATCACTTGGATGAAGGGACAGAGGCCTCTTCAGCAAGTCCACTGATGACACAAACCTGGGAGGAGTGGCCGACACCCCAGAGGGCTGTGCAGCCCTTCAGAAGGACCCAACAGTCAGCAGAGATGGGCAGAGGAGAGCCATCTGAAATTCAACACAGAAAATGCAGTCCTACACCTGGGGAAGAATAACCCCATGCAACAGCACAGGCTGGGCACTGACCTGCTGGACAGCAGCTCTGCAGCCAAGGACTTGTAGGTCCTGGTGTACAACAAGCTGTCCATGAGCCAGCAGTGTGTCCTTGTGGCCAAGAAGGACAATGGTGTCCTGGGGTGCATAAGGAAAAGCTTTGACAGTAGATCAAGGGACCACTCAGCCCTAGTGAGGCCACATATGAAGTACTGTGTCCAGTTCTGGGCTCCTCACTACAAAAGAAACATGGAGATCCTGGTCCAATGGATGGCAATGGAGATGGTTGCAATGGGCAATGGAAAGGCTGAGGGAGCTGGGCCTGGTTAGCCTTGAGAAGTCTGAGAGGGGACCTCATCAATATCTCTAAGTATCTGAAAGGAGGGCGTCAGGATGGGATTTCCAGGCTCTGCTTGGTAGTGCTGAGCAATACAACAAGAGGCAATGGGCAGAAACTGATGCACAGGAAGTTCCACCTGAATATGAGGAAAAACTTTTTTACTGTGTGGGTGACCACACATTGGAACAGATTGTCCAGAGAGATTGTGGAGTCTCCCCCACTGAAGACATTCAAGAACAGTCTGGACACAATTTTGTGACATATGCTCTAGGATGACCCTGCTTGAGCAGTGAGGTTGGACCAGATGACCCACTGTGGTGCCTTCCAACCCTACCCATTCTGTGATTCTGTGACCTTAAAACTTTAAATATATACAGTCATAGTTGATACCATGAATTATATATATATATATATATATATATATATATATATATATATATGCACAGTCTGCATGTAATTAGGAGATTTCTCCTCTCTAGATACATGCACACAGAGTAACATTATTCCTTTCTTGCTTTCCTTGCCTCTCCTTTCAGCTTAATTCCCTCCTTTGTTGGTTTCTTTTCTTGTCTTCCACTTTTCCAATGTTTTTTCTTCTTGCTTGTCTTTCTCCATTAAATATTTACTAGCACATATCTCATATTTCAGTTTTTTCTCTCTAGACCAATTTTTGCATTATTTTCTGCTTCTACTCATCTTTACTCTTTTCCAGTTCCTTTGCTTTTTTGTTTGTTTGTTTGTTTGTTTGTTTGCTTCTCATCCATTCAGCTATTTAGTTATTACTATTCAGCTTCCCATTTGTAATCTTTATCTTTAGGTCACACTCTACCTGTGTAGCTGTAAACTGCATGCAGCACACACACATAAGTATTGCATTGTAGTTTTAGGATGTGTCTATGCAAAGCTTAAGTTACATTTTAATTCATTAAAATAAGACAGCAATAGATGTGAGTAGGCAGAAAAAAAAATCTGCTTCAGCATATTTGGGAGATGTAGTGAGTGGGATCTATTACTTTAATAAATGATGTATTTCATTCAGTTTTAAGCTTGTTTTGAAAAAGGCTCCATTGTCATTCTGTTCGTACTCTGCCCAGTGTAGCACTTCTTGTTGATCTTAAAGACAGTCAATAAGAACTACTGCAGCATTACACAAACCTTCTCTGCCTTTTGTTTTCTGCATAGATATCAATTTGTTAAACAATCTGAATCTTTGATGACTTACAAAACAGTTCAGCTAATGGTCCATGCTTTAATGCATCTTATCAGCAGCAAACATCTGCCAAAAAATGGCTATGCTTTCATGACTGTCAGGCTCTAGGGGAAATGTGAAGATAGATGTCATTTTGCTGATCAGGTTTAAAACAGGGAGTGAAAGATAAAAGATTCCTAGTTCTAAGCAGTAACTCCATGTAAATAATTTATAGTCCAAAAATAATATGCTATTCAACACATAGAGAAAGGAATCTTCTTTCTATATCTCTGTTATAATAATTCCTTTAGAATTCTTCCAATTAATATTCAAAGATAACCATCTTCCTATCTATAAATTAGTTTCTTATTAATAATACATAAGCTGTTCTCCTTTCTTCTGATGAGGCAGAGCACAACATGCTGCAAAAGGTATTGACAGGAAAATACACGCTTTGTAACTGTTGTGAAGGCATTTGCCATTCATGAAGTAACTTACTAATAATAGTTGCCTGCTTATGAAAACTCAAATGTCAAGGTTTTAACAGGGCATTAAGATCAAAAAGGATTAGTAACAAATGACCTAGAACTGAATTCTTTCTTATACAGCTGCATAGAACAGTGTTCAATTTGATTTGCACATGCATGTCTTGCAACACATGCAAGACTTTTCATTTGCTGGAAAAATCAATAGAAAAATACGACAAGCAAAAAAATGTTTGTAAATACCTTATTTACTGGCCATAGATATCAATAAATAACAACATGAAAATAGGATCTTTACATCAGTGTGTCTTTGAGGAAACAGAGGAACTATTCATAAAATCAAAGAATCAAATATGCTGAGTTAGAAGGGACCCATCAGAATTGTTGAGTCCAACTCCTGGCCCTACACGGGACACCTTAACAGTCACACCATGTTCCTAAAAATGTTGTCCAAGCAAGGCCTTAACTCAGTGGACAAAAGCTAAGTAAAGGTTGCCTTCCACACCCAACATCAATTTATCTAAAGCATGTACAAATCAAACACAATAACTGTAGAGCAGTGATGTACTGAATGAAACTTCATAACTACATGCCGATGATTTTGACATGTTCAGCTGTTTAACATCATGCCTGACTGCTCCTTTATAGCTTATGATTTTCTTTTGTTAAATATGACAAGTCTAAATAAATTTGAACCCAAGTGAATTAAAACACTGATTTATTTACTTTGGCTGAAATCCCATATGTACAAACTGAATTCATGGTTTTGCTATTGCTAATTCAATGATAGAAATGCACAACTATCTAAGAATTCATCTAATTGCTGCATATTCCATAATTCTACTGCACAAGCAAGATCCTTCAAGATACAACGCAGTCAGAAACTATTCCTCACAGGAGGGACCAAAGCCATTATCCATGACAATTTTTTTTAATTTTTTTTAATAAATAGAAAAGCCAAGACTTTGGTTCTTAAAATAAATTTGAAACTGGTTTATATATAATAAATGTGGCATGTGGCATCATATTGATCAAAGAAACTAGTATAGTATTAGCATTAGAGTAATGTTTCCTAAAGGACAAAACAGGATTGCACACAAATGAGCAGTCTGCTCAGACAGCATCACTAAGCCATACCAAGATCTAGTTGGTGTTGTAAAGTTAATCAGCACAGCATTGGGATGGGAAGGAAAATATACATGACAGCATTTTGTCTACTTTATAAAATAAATCTCAGTAATTAGTTTATTTTTCTTAGGAGATAACTGCTTTATTTTTCTTAGGAGAATTATGGTCCTGCCTTTAAAAAGAACTAGAAGTGAAACAAATTTAATACAGTCCATCTCTATTTTTCCTTAGATTAAAAGTTTTCCAGAGCAATAGGCAGGCACACAAATAGGAAAAAACCATTCTTCTCAAACGCAGTCCTGATTTTGCACAGTTTCTTCTTACAGATGTGACACACATGCTTATCTCTTTATAATTTCATCATATCACTTTCTGTATTTCCTCTACATGTTGGAAAATGCTGACTGAAAAAAAAGGTAGCAGTCATAATAAACAAGCAGCTGTGAAAGACCAAAGAAGTAGAGGTACAAGAAATTTAGGAGGTAGAATTTATATGAAAAACACAAGAAAAAGCATTCTTTCTTGAGAGGCAATTATTACTAAGTTTTCAAAGCTACATCAATATTTGTGCTAAGACAGCACACTAAAAAAAAAAAACAAAAAAAACCCCCACCAAACCATTGCCCTACCCCAAAAAAAAGATGCAAAAAGGAAAATAAAAAGTAAAAATCATTCATGTTTCAATTTACCAAAAAAGAACTAAGTAATAATTTATATGGAAAATCAGCTTCTTGGTTTTTTTCTCAGAATTTGTCATGGGAAAGAAAAGGACAGCAATAATGTTTCCAAAATCTCTTATTCCGGTTAATTTTTGCCTCTTAGAAACCAAAAGGCCAATTGAAGTCTGATAAGAGTAAATTGCAAGGAAATTGAATATCTGATAGGAAGTCTTCTAGGAAGATCGGAAGGATCTTATTGTTTGAATTTGAAAGGCAGATTTTCAAAATAAGCATGACTAACTGCACTAAATTCTATGCTTTCTATTTAAAAACACAAATTAAAAGATCTTCAAAATGTGAGTCAAGTACTGCCTGAGTTTCTGCTGCCTTGAATGTGAATGTGAATGAGAACATAGGAACATACAGTTTCCTTTCAGTAGAATAAATTTCAATAAAATACCTTCTGGATAGGGAAGAAAAGCTGCCATCCTCACTGGAGTAGCACCAGTGAGGACATAAAGTTGCAAATCTAGAAGTTTAATTTCTGAACACCTGTAGCAGAAGCAGCAGCCATGACCAAGTTCTGTATAGCAGAAGGACCATGTTGATCGTGCTAAGGAAGGAGGAAGCAGAGGATGACAAGACTAATAAATCCATTCCTGAAGAGCTTAAATTCAGTTTCTGCAAGAGTTTGCTTCTTTGGTGACAAGAATTTACCTCTCTTGCCCTGCAAGAGATTCTATCAGAATAAGACTGCTTACTCATAGTTGCCTATCCCCCACCCTCTTGAAATAAAAGTAGATAGTACATTTTTTTAAATTCAGTATAATCCTATGATATTGATATTTCAATGATTGATATTTCATATGATATGATATGATAATACTGAATATAATATAGGCCAGGATGTTGGATGTGTTTATTTGGAAACAAAAACCTTGGGTTTAGCATGCTGGAAGGAAACTTCACTGTCAAAGATCTCAGCTTGTTAGCTAGTTGCAAGGTGTTATCAGATTCATAAGATGGTTCAGATACTCCTAAGACTCTGCATATAAAAATAAGAAGCCCCAAAGTCTTTACAACTGCACAAAGTGATTTCTGAAGTTTTGGTAAGGTCATTTTTATCACAGCAGGGTGGTCAGATATAATTTACTTCTGGTGAGAAGACTGCAAGATTTTCCCAGGGAATGAGGTAAAGATGAGCCTGTAGCTCCTTGGGCTGACCGTCAGGCTTTTATTTCTTCCCAGTGACCATGTACCTTCTCAGATCTCCATGACATTCCAAAGATGACAGAGAGCAACCTGGCAAAGACATCAGCCAACTTTCTTAATTTTTTTGGTTGCTGCCCCAAAGTCTGTATGCTGCTTCTGTTCTTCCTTACTTCATTCAGGATACTGAACTCCCTGATTTTCTGGTGATTGCAGCCAAAGCTACTGCCAACTGACATATCCCTAGGAAGTTCCTGTTCCTGAATATCTGTTCTGTCTGCGAGCCTTCATGTAAAGAAGCAATAAAACTACTTTCACAAAATTAAGAGCAATTCAGCTATTGAAGTAAATGAAACTGGAAAATACGGACAAAGTTGAAAATTAAAAAACAAATATACAAAATATAACAAATATACAGGGTCAAATCCTAAGATTTTACCAACTGTAACACTTTCTGAGAAATCTCTAGCTAAAGTAAATGGGAACTTTTATTTTGGTAATATATGGCATCTTAAAAATAAATTCAGTTTTCATTGATTTTGAAAGTAACACTTGCAAGTATGAAGGTAATAGCTTTTTGATTGATTCAGTCAGAATGATTTAGGCCTTGTGAATAAAGGGGAAATTAATCAGTAAGGGTTGATTTAAGGCCTCTTTCATAATATGGATTTCCATTTTTTGTGTGTCATTGTTCTGTTGTTAAAAACCTGATGGACTGTTTGCACTGAGGTGAATGATTAAATGTCTGTAACTAGGAGTGGCTGAGAAGTGAGGCCATCTTTAAAGAATTAAAGCCTTCCTGAAATTAAATGCAACAATCAAATCTAATGTAAGAAAGTCTGCAGAAAGCTATAAAACAAACAAGCAGAAATGAAAACATTTTCCAGTTCAGACAGAGCAGCTCAGAAAGGAGAACTATTGCAGAAATTAAATTTAAGCAAGTGAAAAAATTGGTTAGGAGGCAATAAAGAAATTATTTGAGGTATTTGTGACAGGCATTCAGCAAGTGAAACACTTCAACCCTACACAGGACTAGTTTGACAAGAATCACCACATAAAGTTGTTCCCTACTGGACTTTGAGTTTCTTTTTTTTTTTTTTCCTATGTAGATAAATGCTATCTCAGCAAGGGCCAAAACATTATTAGACTTGCTAAGGAAAGCTGTGATTGAAATGGAGGTTACTGGACAGTGAGCTAAACAAGCAGTTTTTTCGCTTTTTAGCTATTAAAAATAATTATTCAGGAAATGTTGGACTACAGGAGTAGATACCAATTTTGTGCCAAAATTTCTGTACTCTAATCTACTTTCATATCATTGGACTGGAACTATTACCAGGACAGAACCACAAATAAAATTCCAAAAAACGCTCATTTATTCTCCCTTACAGATGAGACAAAAGAGGTCCCTGTTATCTGCTACCTTCAAGCAGAGGACAATCTCCCATCACAGCTACTTTTCTCTGGTCACAAAACCAGACCAATGGTATGGGATATTTCAGTGATTATGCACAAAGATGCTTTCTGTGTATGCGTGTGTAAGTGTATACACTTATATAACTTGCTGAAAGGAAGAAAGAAATTGATAAGAAAACCTATACAGAAACAGGCATTTAGTAGAATTTTTTTATGCTTGTATATATTATCATGTATTTCTCCCCATAATTATCTATAAAATAACTAGTTTAAATGAAAAATAATGTAATGATCAGGTTTGCATCATAAGACCTTGTTAATAATAGCACATATTGTAATGATTCATCAACTTACAGCTTACAAATTCATATTTCATCTGTTTCCTGGAACTGACTTAACTGATTATGATCAGCTAGTCCCTTTTAGAAATTACTCTTTTTTAAAGACAACATAGTTTAAAAGAACCTAGTAAAATATTACTTCAAAATCTTGAGTAGTGATACTATGACATCAGAGCACTTGAACAGAAAATTGGTCTCGGCAAACAGCCTACATCACACTCAGAAAAAACCAAGTATATGCATGCTTTAATAAGTTCAGAAAGAGAGTAAAACAAGATGAATGAATATAATTATTCCGTTGTTTGTGAGGAGTGCAACATGTATGTTCTTTGCTTTTCCAGATTGCTTTATGGCTACAAGTTTTCTCTACTATATTCTGTTAATAGGGCCATGATTAGGCATGGGAGGAAGCCAGCTGTTTATGTTGATTGCTGTGTCCCGGGTAGATATAGAGATAATGGTACAGTCTAGTGAAACAAGATCAATATGCAGTCAGGTTCATAAGCAAGCACAAACAATGGCATGAGACTTTTCTAGACAACTCTTCGCTGCTTCCTGCTTTTCAAAGAGGAAAAAGTCATAAATACAAAGCACCTCGCTGTATTACCACAAGAAAACTACAGAAAAAGGTAAAGAGAACTCTGTGTAGCTCTTCACACCCTGGAAGTACACATTCCTGCAGGTAATCACACATGCAAAAATGAAAATGGTTCTGTTTTCCCTTGAATATGGCAGATAAATGCCAAATTTACCATCATTTCTATTTGGCACCATGGATGGGCTGTTTAGAGCAGTTTTGGGTTAAAACAAGAGAATAATTTCCTGATGCTTATAAAAGAAAAGGAAGAGATAAAAGAGTAAAGAGTTTACTTTTAAAAAGCTTCACTAAATTTGAGTTTTACAAGGTAGCACTAAAGACACTTCTCTTATAAAACACCATGACCCAAGGTAGAACATTCTTTTTTTCTAAATGCACTGGAATACAGAGGTATCACCAACAATAAAATTATTGCAACTTCTTTCCCAAAAAAACCCTGAGAACTGAAGATTATAGTCTGCTTTATTCTACACTGCCAGTGTATTTTTTACACTGACTTTTTCCAGTCAGCTAAACTGGCTGGAAAATCTACGTATAGGCTGTATTATGGATGGAAATACAAAAGTTATAGAGTGCAGGTGGGTAAGTCAGAAGAATCAGTTAAGGGTCTAACAAAGCTCTTGCAGAGAGCAGACCTCAACTATTTTGGCAAATATTAGGAAGTGACAGCTGAAGAAAAAGTCTTTCAAAGTCTAAGGGATCTTCCAAACTTTAAATTGAAGAGTATGGCTGGCAAGCTGGCAAATGCTGTTTGGACAGGCATTTTTTTTCCCACTTCTCAATGTTCTCTCACTTCTGTTTGCCATGACTTTATGCTGTGCAGTTCTCCATGGAGAATAGGCTTTATTGGGAACATCATGGCCTTACCCTTGCAGACTACTCTACAGGCTGCTACTGATGCTGACATCTTGGTTAGTTTGGAAAACTCCTCACTATTCACCACCACTTGGTTTTCCATTAAAAATTCATGTAAAATGAAACACACACTTGGAGTGCTTTCAGAAATATTATCAAAAACCCTTAAAAAACAGTGCTAAAAATAATAGAAAAATGGCACAACAGGAATAAAATTCTCTTCTTTTGCTGAAATAGATGTACATTTTATGAAAATGTGGGAGCATGAAGTACTGAATTAATGATTTTTCAGAATGAATAATTTCAAAGGTCTTTTGATAATAGCTGCACTTTCTTACTTATTTTCTGCTGTTCATTTTACTCTATTTTTTTCTTGCTAATACAGAAACAGATTGCTTGCTGCGGTCACTGTAATAAAGGATTTTTTAAGATAGCAATTTTATTTCATTTGGAGATTTCTAGGCAAGAACTGTGCTATAAACACTTACTAATGCATTTTTTTGCCACTTCATGTCAGATAGCATATTGCAGAGACAACTGTTATACTAAACACTTCTGGAGGACACTTCTCAGTATTTTCTTTTACTAGTGCACTGGAAATTGGATATTTTTGTTTTCTTCTGTTTGGGAGAGACAGCAGTGCGATGGACTGGAGAGCTGGAATTGCAATTTTTATGAACAGTTTCGGAGTTTAAAAATTGAAGATTGATCCAAATACCTTTCTCTTTGAAGGCACAGTATCTATATTCACTATTTCCCAAGTATTTTTATATACACTTTGAATGAGTTTCATTTTGTGTTCAAGTTCGTATTATTTATTGTTATTTATCTTTCCAAGCTCACAGATTCATGTCCAATAATACAGTGCAATTAAACATGTTGCCAAGACATGCTTGTATGAAACCCATGAATTCACAGCAATACACTGCTCCAAAGTATGCATCAAAGTTACAGTCATTAACAAAACCCCCAAAATAAAAACAAACAAAAACAAAAAAAGGGGGAAAAAAAAGAAAAAAAAAACCCAATGAAAACAGAAAAAAATCTGCACCTGGGGAGGAATAACTCCAGGAACAAGAAGCGCAGGCTGGGGACCACACAATTGGAAAGCTTGGCAGAAAAGGACCTGAGGGTACTGGTGAACACCAAGGCAGTGAGGAGCCAGTGATGTGCCTCTGTGGCAAAGACCACCAGTAGTCTTCTTCAGTTTACAACTGCTGCCAGCAGGTCAGGGCAGGTGATCCTGGAGAGAATCCAGGGAAGGGTCACTAAGGCAATTGACTGGACTATATTTTGTGTAAGAAGAGGCAATGAGAGCTGAGGCTGTTCAGCCTCAAGAAGGCTCAGGGGATCTCATAAATGTGCATGAAGACCTGAAGGGTATAAAGAACAGGGAACCAGGCTCTTTTGGATGGCCCCCAGTGGCAGCCCATGGACTCACCCTGAAACACATGAGGTTCCTTCTCAGCATCAGGAAGCACTTTGTTCCTGTAAGGGTTACCATACACTGGCATGGGTTGCCTGAAGTGGTTGTGAAGTCCCCACCTCGGAATGGTTCCAGAACTGTTTGGACATGGTCCTGGGCAGTTCACTCTGGGTGGCCCTGCTTGAGCAGAGGGGTTGGGCTGTATGATCGGCAGAGCTCCCGTCCACCCTCAGCCGGTCCGTGATTCTGTGATAATTTGTCCTCAGGTTCCAATGCTCTCAGCTGGAGCTGTTCTTGGATTGTGAGCACTGCTGTGCAGTTGTAACACTGCTTGCAGGATGGCTGAGGTTTGTGGGAGCCCATTGCTAGCTGTTGGTTTGTAGTTTTCATTTCTCATAGCTCTTCTTGAGTCTGATCTAATACTGTCTCACTAGCATCTAGTGAGACAGTATTAAATCACCTTAAGATCTAATACTGCCCACCTTAAATATATGATGGGGGAGAAAAATAAAGGCTTATATTTTTTCTAATCAACATTGCATCACTTCATTTACTTTATGTTAATGTTTACTTTATGTTATGTTAACTGTTTTCCAAGTTTTAATACCATCCATACCAAAATCCCCAACAGAAATTCTAATTGCAGAAAGACAGAATTCACAACACAAGGAGATTTAATATTCTAAAGAGCACCTCAGAATAGTAAACAAACCAAGGGAAGGAGAAAGATGTGTCAGTGTAAAGCATTTTGCAGTAAACACCATATACATTTAAGCTAATTTATGGCACATAAAGAACCAGGCTTAAATTAAAATTTATGGCACAAGAAAGCAAAATTTAACAGATAGACAATAAACACATTTCACAAACAATTAGGAACGCATCATTTCCCATCTTCCAGATCTTGTTAAGAAAACTGTCTTTTATTGTTTCTTCCTAACACGTACATTATGTTATCTCACTGAATATATTTTAAATCAAACTCTCATTAAAATCAGAAATGAAGGAGAAATGCTGAACTTTTTCTTATCAGTAGACAATTAATTGTGATAAACAGGAAATATTTTGCCTTTTCACAAATAATAAGTTCATAGTCAAAATTTTAAAAATAAACCCAACAATTATACTAATTTTATTATCTAATAATGACTAGTATTAAGGTGAAATAAAATATTATTTCTTAAGAAAAAATAGGATAAAGGAGGTGTGACTATACAGATTGATCTGAGTAATTCTTATTCCAACAGAGGCAACAATATGTGCAAGCTAATCAGCACTTAGAAAGTGAAAAAAATCAAGAAAAAGGTTTTATTTTCTCTTTTTCTTAATTTTAGATTCAGAGGTCTTCTTGAGGACAGTCTGCAAAACCAGTCATTTTATGATAATGCTATGTTAGTTTTCCAAGCCACTTTCTTGGCAATTGTCAGTAGAAAAGGGATTTCTGAATGAAGTTTCAGCCTTTTTTAAATAAAATTTCATCAGCAGTTTGGAAAAAACCCATAAAAATACAAACATTAAAAAATATTTTTGGAAAGAATAACTAACACTTATAAATGCAGATACTTGTGTAAATCTATGCATAAGGAAAAAGGACACTAAATCAAACCAAAGAATACTACTAATTGTTTTTTTTCATTATAGTATTCATAATAAAAATTGAATTATTTTCCAAAAGTGGAGTAACTCACAATTCAAAACTAATCTTTCAAATTGTCATTTAAATATTTTTCTGTAAAAGTAAATTAATTAGCAGGATTACACAAGCTTTAAAAAAAAATAAATCCAGATTTACATTTATTTATTTAAAGAAAAATAAAACAATATCTGAATGCCTTATGTCATATGCCAATAATCAATCTAGATACTGTGTTCAACCCTTCTCTTTATTACTAAACTTTCTAAAATAGGGGAAAGACCTTTGATCAAGTCTGATATGAATGAAAAAGACACAAGTAATAAGTATTTAAACATCTTTTTCAAAGTGTGTTTCTACTTTTTTTAACTCTCAAAACTGCTTAACCAAACAATTAAATGTTGGAAAGCATCTTAGGACATCAAGAGGTTTTTTTTTTTTCCGAAGAGAGTATTTCTACAACAACAAGAAAAAAAAAAAAAAAAAGGGGGGGGGGGATATTTTTAGAGGTCTTTTTTGCCAGCTAAGAAAAAAAAAAATTGGCTTACCAGAACATGGCATAAAAGCAAGATTAATTTTTTTCATTTTGTTTTCCAAAGAATCATGACTCTGAAAGAGTTTTACAAAAAACATGGCTCAGATTTCACCACTTCTACAGTCTAAAATGTTCCCAGCCATCAGGAACATTTAGCAAAAGCAAAGAAATGTTCTCAAAACACTTCCATGAAATATTTTTTCATTGCAATTATTTATAATGGAAAGTTCAACGTACAGGGAAGTTCCTTATGCTTCACTTCTACCTTTTGAAATTATGTAATTATGAAATTAGATGTAGAAATATCAATAGAAGATAAAATGGTTAAAATGAATCTTCAACTATTAAAGAGTCAGCAGAAATTCAATGTTAATAAAAATTTAATATATTTTAGTGAAGTACGTGGAGTTTGGGAATACTCTGAGCTATTTAGTTCTAGTGAATTTACTAATAGTAGGATTATTGATCTTGTCAAGGCAATAAACTCTGAAATAAAATCACTTCATCAACTGATGCACCGATGATCAGTGCATCTCAGAAGCATTCAATAGAAAGTAGGAGATACTACTACAATAATTTTTAAAGTAGTGTTGCTTTTTCTCTAAGTCTCAGCAATATCTACTTTTTTCATTAAAAGCTCATAAAAATGACACAATCTTCATTTTCTAAAAAATACCCAACATTTTTTTACATTGCTAGTACTGAAAAAGCAGGTAAGAGATTTTTAATCTCTTATTTTCAAGAATCAGACTATCATATCCAGCTTTAGAACAGAACAGTTTAATATTTATAGATGGTTTGGAAATATTTAGGTATTTAAGCGAAGCTGAAAGAACTGAAAATACAAATTCTGACTACCAAGTTTACTTGTGACAGCATGATATATTAAAATCAAATATAGAGTCTGAAACTCTATTATATAAGGAATTAGGAAATGTTGAATAAAATACCATAGGGAAACTGGATTCATGAAATAAGCAATTAATATACTTATCCTAAAGCTCATCAATCACACTGAAACATAACACTATATTAATACCATTATTCAAGCTTTTATAGAATAAGGCTTAAAAATAAAAAAATCTAAGAACTAGCTTATAGAATTTGTAGAAAAAAAAATGAAATTTCATTTTTATTTAGTTTTCTATTCAAGAAGAATATAGAAATTTGAAATAACTTTTTAAAAACCAAAGCAATAAAACCCAGGTATATTCCACCCTTCCCTGAGTGCATATGTCATATTTGAATACTGTATAGAAAATAATTGGGAAGATGAATGTCTGATTAGAATCTGTTTCTGGACCAGCAGCTGTGAAGAAAATAATAAGCCTTCTATGATTCCAAATTACTGGGAAATGGAGGTGGCTCAAATTCATCTTTTGATCAGTTGCCAGACTCAGGCGTCCTCATTTGCTTCCAGCTGATGTTTCAGCCCCCATACAATTTCTGGATTGTAATGGGAAGCCCGTACAGCAAAAGCTCTCATTTCACATTTTGGTATTTAATTCTATTTCTATTGTTGTGGCCCTCAATAATTTCTGAATCATCTGACTTTTCTTCAGATTGCCAAATCTTGTCATTTCCAGATTTGTAAAACACCACCTTATTAAGCCAAGGAATAGGAAACATAAGAAGGAATGAAAAGTATATGATGCTAAAACAATTTTTTTTTCAGTTAGAAGTTTCAAAACCAATACTTTTTCTCTTTTAGAACTTCCAAATATTTCAAAATTCCCCCAAAGTGTCTATTTTATTACTTGTTATGTTTTCATAAACTGTTGCTTCTTGATAAAAGTTCTAACTGAAGAGATTTCCTCCTAGACAGGAAGATACACATCTTTTTACTGATGTGCATGAAAAAAAATTTCTTAAAACTGATGTTTCATGAGGTGACCTCTTCACATATAAGCCCCCAAGATATACAAAGATGAATATTTTATGAGATTTAATTTTACTTTCACCAAAAATACAAGTGTCTTTTTGCAATACATGCAGAGTTTAACTATGGTTATCCAGAAGAAAAATCCGCTGAAATCTGACCAACCCAGCGGTCTGGGATTGCAAAAGGAGAAAAGTCTGTTCCTTGATTATTATGGTATGTTCTAAAAAGTATCTAAATGGATATGTCCACATTCCACCAGCTAAATCCTAACTTTACACTCTGCTTTTAGCACATTCCTGATACAAAACTTCCTTGAAAGTGCTGAAAGAAACTCAAAGAAGTGGTTTTTTGAAGGATCTGATCAGAACACCACTATAAGCAATAAAAGCAATAACAAATGCACTCTTATTACATGCAGTAATTAAAGAAGCCACAGTGCCTTACCTGGCTGTGGTGAATGAACCCTGTGAGTTGTGTAGATAAGGTATGAAACAACTTTTGGATATGAAAAAACATTAAGGCTACATGTAGATCTATACAAAACCAATCAAAAGAAGCTCTGGATACATGTAAGCTGCTGGGAAGAAAATTGAAGCCCAAGCCTTCCATAGTAGCATTTACTGACATACTTTTAGAATCCCACATGCCTACAAAAACAAAAGTAGAGGAATAATATTAATCTAAAATTGAAGAAAAAGTACAAGGAAAAAAATATCTGATTAATTAAGAACAGTAGACAGTAGAAATTAAGAGAGCTGTTACAGGAGGAACTAATTGCAGCTGAAGGAATCCAATGGCTGGCACTTCAAACAAGGCTTCAAATTGGTTGTAAAAGAATTCTTGGACAGAAGAATGGGGGAAAACTGACAGCTATGATAAAATATGTACTAGGTATGTAACACTGAACTGTGGCATGGAGGTACAGAGGTTTAGAGGAGGACTTCTAATGAATGAAATGATAGAGTAGATCAACAGACAAACAGAAGGTGGAAAAAGTCAGATTAAATGGATTAAATCATTGCAATAAATAAAAACACTTCCCAGAGTGCTTCCATGCAACCATTGAATACCATGATCCATGATTATGATACTACCTGATTCTTCAAAATCTGTATGAGATTTACTTGGAAAGCAGATTGTATGTATGTGACTGTATATGACAAGGTGTAAAATCAGGGGATGAAGAAATAAAGAAATTAATGACAGTTTTATGATCAACAGCCTTACTGTGATACAGGTCTGGTAGAGAAGTTTGCACACTTTTCTTGAAAAACTAATGTTGCTATATTTATTGACACATTATGCTGCAGGTTTTTGTCTGCCCAGATCTGTGTGCTTCGATAAATTGAGCATAGACTTGAGTAAATAGTTCTGTTGAAAGGCAGAGTTTGGGCAAGGCAGCTGCATTAAGAATAAAATTACAGTTCAAGGTAACAGAATTGGAATTTTGCAGCCTCTTTCAATCTTATCACTGTGTTTTTATCATAGTCATTCATTATTCGCACTTCGAAATGCCTCCCTACCTTTCATCACAATCAAGACAAAAATTTTCACAGAGGCTATAATACACTTCTCTATTCCTTTCCTGCATGAATAGTTAGTACCTAACAGTAAGACTTTAACTCAGATATTTAAACTAATTTTTTCAGTTATAGACTAATTTTTTCAGTTATAGTCCTGACTGAATGGGAAACAATTTTCTTGCTTTTGAGCTTTTTGTCCCAGACCTGCATACCAATGGAAACATAGAAGTTCAGATACCTGTTAAAAGAAAGGTTGAATATGGCAGGGAAGTATTTTGTGGAACAAGATGAAAACCATATGATTATTTGAAAGAAGAAAATGAACTGGAGATGGTCAGGAAGCAGAAATAAGAAGGGAAAACTGAATCTGGCAAAATAATACTTAAAGGATTATAGAAGAAGGACAGAAGAGTTCTGTATTCATTGCAAATATACATTCCATTAACGAGCAGAAAATTAAGGAAAGCACTTTTATCTAAAATTAGCTTACAGTACTTCTATCAGCAAGAGCCTTTAGTCCTCAAAAAATTTCTTTTTGTCATTTGCACAGCCTGTACTATGGGCCAGTGTTCCTATGAGGACATTTATACAGTAACCACATGTCAAGTAAACTAGATGAGGGTAGTGATTACTTTTAATGATTTTGCTTAACTGAAGTGACAGGCAAGTTACAAGAAAAGAAGTTTTTAATCAAAACATTATCATACATGAAAAACTGGGCTCTGTAGATTTTGTTTAGGAATTTAAAGATACAGGATTGGTTTTGGGTTCTCTTTAGAAATCAAATGAATTTTCATTGCTTGAGGGTTTTTTATCCTACAGTTGTTTATATCAGTGCAGTGAGGCAGGCCACAGGTCAAGCTGAATGACTGAGAGAAAAGATAAAAGTGCAGGAAAAAGAGGAAGCAGAGATGTTCCACCAATGTCCCACTGACAGAAGAGCACTTTGCTACAATTATCACTGGTTCCAGAGTAGGAATGAGAAAGAGGTGTCTCCCATTTTCTCTACAAAGTATGACCTACAAGGATGGAGCCTTGCAAACAAGTCAGGGTGGGCATTTGGCAGCAGAATGTTTAGATCTTCAAAGCTTTCCTCGGTCTGCTCTTAAGGATGAAGCTTTTCAGACACAGGCAAATATTGAAAAGGCTAAAACACAGCATTAAGGGACTGGTAAGTATGCTGGGTTTAAGCCAACAAATAAGATAATATTACTTTTAAGATGTAAGTTTTTGAAAAGTCATTTCAAGAACTGAACACACAAAAATTTAAATTAGACTGCACAATCTGTTTAATAAAGTATATTAGGATTGGTTTGTTTTTTTAAGGATTAAATTTGAAAAATATGTTTTCAAAGTAATAGCTAACCTGTCTTGTAAAGAAATATATAAATGTCTATTCAATCAGGCTACTATAAAAGTTACTATTTTTTCTATCCTGACGAGTTTTCTTCTTTGAATGTCTTTTTTATTATAAGCTTGTTTCAGAAGGAATTTAGAATCAGCATATATATATCAGGCTTCTTTTGGGTTTTGTTTTTTAAATGTATCAGTCAGTTAAATACAGAGAAGTGTAATATTTCTGTACTGGAGAGAAGCTAAGAAACCTACCCACAAACCTAGTACATATCCATAGTCTGCCAGGATATATTTGTATTTTTCTGTATTCTCTCCTAAAACAAAAACTGCTTTAAAAAATGCACAGCACAGCTTGCTTCTGACACTTCCTTTTACTCCACAGTCCTGAGCAGCTTTGCTGAGACTTCATGCAAATTAAATACTTCACCTTTGGTACTGATTCTTCAACTGCTTGCTGACTTAGTCTCTCAAGACAAAAACAGGGTTGTGCTGAGCAAAATTTATGACCTTAAGCTATATGGTACTGTTTCAAATACAGTTTGTGTTATCCACATGGATTTCAGACCCACAGTGTTCAAAAGCAGTTGAATGCTCCATACTGTGCTGCTGCTTTTCACAATTCCAAAACTTCCAAAGAGCTGATGAGTTCTTTAGGCAACACACAGCCCTCATAGATAACATGAGATTTCTGTTTATAAGATTTCAGAGCAACAGATTGCTTTCCAGACGGATTTTTCTTGTGCCTATAGAACACATTGCTTATTTTACAAACTGGCAAGGAGAACAAATTGCAATGATGCTTGCAGCAAATGACTTGCTCTGTATTGCTCTTCACAGGTCACTGCCTCTGAGGATTTCCCAGGACTGAGACCAAAAGGAAATAGCGTGTTTCAAATAGGAAACATTCAACATGCTCAAAAAGGATGCATTACTTTCCAGGCCAGAAAGTCTGTGCCCAGCAACATTTTCCCCTGAACAGTTAACCATTGAAATGCTTCTGAAATGCCTTTTTTTTTTTTTTTTTTAGGTATTTTGTGCTGTTGTGGTACCTGATTCGTTTTAGATATCACAATTATATATAATGACTGTTATATATATAATTATATATATAACAGTCATTATATATATAATTATATATAATGACTGTTGCACATATTCTAAGAAATGGTCTTAGGATCACTGATGATAGAGAATCCTGTTTCCTTTGTGCTGTTTTAGAATTGCTGACAACATCTTTTCATGCCCATAGGATTTATGACAGCTCTTCTCACGTGTATTACCTGGTGTTAATAGCACATGAGTTTACACAGTGTAGTCATGGAGTCAGTAGAACCATAGAACAGTTCAGCTTAGGAGGGACCTTTAAAGGCCTTCTAGCCCAACCCTCAAACCCCCAGAAGCACTCTCCTCAGCTGTGACACTTGGACTGACAAAAGACAATGCATTCCCATCAACATTTTTGGAACTGCTGCTGTATTTGAACACTCTCTGCTCCTGTAGACAATCCAGAGCCAGCAAACCAAGGTGGGACACCGTGCTGAGCCAGCACCAATGCACAAGTGGACACCCAGCACAGCCATCCTGCTCATTGCCTTGATAGGTCAGCCTAGAGGAACCCCTCACACGGGAATTTCCATGGCACTGAGGAGACCACTGCAAGAGCATGTAAATGCCACTTACACCTTAATGGGACCTACTGTCCCACTCTTCCTTTTCCTTTTTAATGTATTTGCTCAAATACAAAGTATCTTCTTAATGTTGCTGAGATGTTGACAGATTACATCTGTCATTAATTAGCATGAACAGGAACACTAAGTGGCTTCTCAAAGTTTTGTTGATACTTTCCATCCTGATGTGATATTATCCTATCTAGTTGCTAAGATTCTTTTCTTAAGAGGCTGTCAATTAAGGTAACTAGGGGAAGGCTTTGTGATGTGTGTCAGTTTTCACAAGTTAAAGCCCACTCCTTGATTTTCACTTCTGACTAGAGAGTTGATATCCTGTTTAACTTAAATCTTTTACAGCCCTATTTGATACCTCTCTACATTTTTCTCTTCCCTTTTACCAAATATGTTCTTCCAAGCATGTCAGTTTGAGAATATTCCTCTATCCATTATTATTGAAATAAGAATATTGATTTAAGAAGTATGTACTGTTACAGTGTACAGCGTGGTGGTCTCTATGAGGAGCAGGTGAAGCTACCCCAGGCTCTTCCAAAATCTCAAAACTCTCCTTCCCTTTATATTGTCCTTAAAAATGAGAAGGTAGAACAATGGTCCTGTTTTTGCTAAAAAACCTAACACAAGCAATTTTTACCAGCTATGACAGCAAACAATTTAGGTGCAAAATAGACTTTTGTAGATAGGATCTGCACCATAATGAGTACTTCAGTTAGTTTCAATATCCACCTAAGTAGCTAGAAAAGGCTGTTTTATTTTCTCTGCTACTGCTCTCTTCAAAAACTGGATAAGAATTGACAGTATCTCCCTGCTGTATCAACAAATATGTTTTCTCACTGTGCACTGTGCAAAGATTTATAAGAAATGCAAGAAAAAAAATAACATTGAATCAAAGGTTAAGGTTTTTTTTTTCTTTTTTAATTAGCCCATTATTAAGAGCTTTATACAAATTTGAACAACAAAAAATTTCAGAAAGCCCTGTGCAATGTATACTCTTTTCATTTCAGCATAAATCCTATTTAAAAAAGATACTTCACAAAAATAATCATTTGTTCTAAATAAACAGGACTTTGATTAGCCCTTAATAACTCTGGTAATCTAGTTAGTGAAAAACAGAGTAAGCTGGAGAAGCTATTAGTAGTATTTTAATTAAATTACTGATCAGAAGGACTATGTGGCTGGTGACTGTTTTTCTCAATTTACCTCCTAAGCATCCCAGCAGTGGGAGAAGCATCAGCTAAAATGCATACCCTCCCAACTACGTTTTTTTCCTGCCTTCTACCTGTAAACAATATGTACGTTTGAGTTTACACATAATTTTCCAAGAAATACAGTCATCTCAGAATGTTCATGTAACTTTTAGTGTTTGACTTACAAATACAGAAAGGCCACCTTTGTGAGCAACAAAAAGGGTTTATACCTTCACTATCATCACAAAACTGTGAAGAAAACCTTTTCACTCCCAAGAAATACAAAAGCAACAGCAATCCTGCACTCTTTTGTGTACTTTTGAGGCTGGAAGTTGAAGTACACTTTAAAGGGAGGAGTATGAATCTCAGAAAATAATTTCCCACCTAATCTCTAACTGCTTAATGTTTTTACAGGAATTCTGCCAATATTTTACATGCAGTGGTAATAGTCAAGCACTTAACATATTGTTGGCACCAGCCAGCAGTCAGAGGCAGCTCTCCACAGAGAGGATAAAAGACTGGAACAGCTCGCAAAACAAATATGAAATAGACTTCTCTGTCAATTAGGAATATCCTGATATCCCTAGATCACTAGTACTCTACTATCATGCCAAGCCAAAACAAGAATTTCTTCAGGAGTTTTCTTTCAAAAAGACAGTAGCATTGTATTCCTTCCAGAAAGAAATAATAATTTAAAAAAGAGGCAGTGACAACAAATCTCTGGGGAAAAAAATTAACCCAATCAACATACTGAGCTATTCTTTACCTGCAGATTTGTTCTAACTTTACATGAAACCAAAAAGTGTAAAAAAAACCCCAATAAAAACAAAATCTAAGGCAAAATTAACATTTAGATATGCATTTGTAATATGAAATACAAAACAAACTCATGAGGAAGTCTTTCCTACAGCAAAAAAAAAAAAATAGGCAGTTTAGGAGCAAACACAGCTGAAAGCAATTCTACTACCAGTGAATGTTGAATGGCTGCTGCATAAAGTGCACGGAAAGTTTGCTTCCCACTTACCCATTATTGAAAGGTACAAACTGCAGGTTACACTATACCAACAAAAAGCATTTAAGAGAAGAAAGGGAAAGAAAAGTTTAGAAAGTGAGTCTCCAATAACATGTTACTGAAGAGTGAGTCAAACTAGGTATCTTTCTAATGCTGTACTCTTGAGAAATCCTTCATTCCAAGAGAAAGAATTGTGTTTCAGCCATTAAAAAAGTAATCAAAATGTCTAATTTGTGACATATATACAGCTGTTGGCACTAGTTTAAGAGGAAAGGGGGTTTTAACAATCATAACAGGTGGTTATCATAACACTAGAGTAAGTAGGCACAATTGCAAGTGCCACACCTTGTGTATGAATAATTTCAAAACATGGTTTTGGATTGATGAGGATTCAAGTAACATATTCCACCCCAATTTCCAATTCATACTTGAACAGCTCTTACAAAAACACATATTAACTTGACTCTGCTTTAAAGAATGCAGATGGAAAATTTAGCTGTCACCATGCCAAATCAGTGTCAAAACAAAGTCTCATCTCACTATTTTTGCAGCCTTTTTGAGTCAGGTAAATGGGCAAATGGGAGCATGGTGAAACAGAGCATTCACCATGCAATAATAATGACAAGTAGTAAAGGAAAAATTAGACTGTCATCAGCATTTAATGTCATATGAAGTAATGGCATTTACTCAATTAAGGAATGTAAGTATCAATTCCATCAGGGACAGTTTGCAGCCCTTTCTGGAGAAGGTAAATATTATTTTATGCATATCAGCTAGCACTCTAGTGGTATAGCAGTGCAAGGTGGGATCTTCTCCAAATGCATTCAGACATGCCTTTTACTGCACTGAGAAACTGGAAATCATTTATCTTGAGAGAAGCATTTAAATTTCCAGTATAGTCACTAATGGTAGGTGCCTCTGGAGATCTCCAGAGAGAGATTTGGTCTGCCTAATTTAGACAGGCAGACATAGGAGTATCTTCTGCCATGGTAAGATTTCCTAACGTGAGGAAGACTTTATTTAACCTGTAAATACAAGCTACAAGTAGTGCCTATTACTTCCAAAGGCAGTATTTGTTTGAGATTCTTTTAGAAAAGAAGAAACACACTGGAAAGGCCAAGGTCCAATTGCCTGCAATCACAGCTCCAAAATATCATACTTACTTCATAACCTTAGTATTTGTACTTGCAGGAATGATGAATTAATTACAGTTTTAAATTATTGGGGAAGAAAGGAAAATAATTCCCATTACTATTTACACTGTATGAAATTGACTTTGCTTATCTTGATTACCTGTTAGAGAGATAGTTGCAGACTGCAGTACATAAAATGATATGCACTGAACCCATAATTTGCCTGCCATGAAGATAAATGAATGAGAAGGGTCCATCATTTAAAACTCTCAAAAGTACCAGTCTGTACCAGTAAAGAGTTCTACAGAAGAAGGTGACTTTTTCAAGCCATATTCAGCACTGACTGGTTCATATCAGTTCCTCTAATTTCACTTTGTTGTTGTGAATACAAACCTGCAGAGTCCAGGGCAGAGATTACAGGCATTGGAGTCCAACAGAATCAAAAACTTCTATTGATTTTTTGGTAAATCCACTATTTACAGAAAAAGAAGGATTACTGTGAGCCTCTCACAAAAGAGAACTGCCCAGAAACCACAGCCTGCTGAAAAGAGATATTGTCACTTATGCAGTCAGGGGTTGATTTCAGGGGTTTAGAGTTTTTAACAGGAAACAACCTGGAAAATACAGTTTAAACATTGGATATTTACGTATTTTAAAGCAAATTCTTTGCCTGAGATTTTTATGCCTTTGTATAACCAACAGGAAAAAATGGAGGAGATGCTAAGAAATCCATCTGTTTCTGTATGCAGGACAGAATGGTCTTGATTTGTTTTCCTAAGATAACATTAAATGTGATCAGAAAAGGATCTCAAAAATATCTGCCCTTTTGCTATTTTCAGCCTAAAGATGAATTAAAGTATATAGCCTGTAAATTTTAGAAATTACTGGTTTTGGAAAACTTCACCAATATGTTTTACTCCTACTAAATTAGCTATTTAAAATGTTGAAGTTCAGAAATACAGCTTGGATAGTTTGTTAGGTTTAAGTATAACTCTGTCTCTGAGGCATCACCACAATCCATTAAGCTCCCCTTATTTTCTGCCCCATTGTAAAGTTTAGTATGTGATTCATGTTTTTTCAAATCACACAGGACAAAAAAATGGTGATCTTTTGTATTTGAATCTCTAATTTACACTCCTCATCTTCTTTTCCCAAGCAGTAATGGTGAAGAAGAAAGCTTTTTTCAGCTTCTTCAGCTGGGGAAAAGCAGTTATATGTCAGGTCTCTAAGGATTTTGATGCTCTCTTTATCCCTTGACCCTATTTTCATACTCAGAGCTACAAGGAAAGAAACAATCCCACAGAAGGAAAATATACTTGGAGGCTGGTAAGCATTTCAGTATGTAAATTGTATGCCCTCTTCCCCAAGATCCACTCAAGTCTTTAGGGACAAGGGCAAGTAAGCTCTCAAAATGAAATACTTTATAATGGAAATATTCTATTCCAGTCTTTTAGGTACTCACTCAAGGAGAAAACAGCACAACTTCAAGTCTCTAGAGGAAACCAACACAATAAACTATATGGAGCAGTTTTAATATAAAAGGAGGAAAGCACTTCTTATAGATGGAACTTACCAAGTAATATTTAGAAAGTTTATCTTTGTATAGTATTTTGTAGTTATTAATTAAACCACAGCATCTCTTGTAGTGAAAATTGCATTGATTTTTCCCACCACTGTAGATGGCATTTTAATAAAGAAGAGAGACAAAAGCATGATGCTGAAGCTGGAGGGATAAAAAAGATATTTCTTTTAAGAAGGAAAGAATAATGATTTTCTTTGAACTTCAAATCTAATGCCACTTCTCCCTGAAAACAACACTACTGATGGAAAAGAAATTTTTTTCTGTTTTTTCACTTTTTTCTATTTCAGCATTCTTTGTTTTGTTGTCAGAGGAGAGTTATTGCTCACAATTAGAGATGTAAGAACCAAGAGGCTTTACCGTGAAACTATCAGTAATATTTCAACTCCAGAAACCATGTGGAAAGCTGTACTTAAATGCTGTCAAGAAGATGTAAAAACAGAATGAAAGTAAGTCCTCAGATGGATATAAATGCACTAGGCAAGGAGAAGACATTTAATATCTTTAATTCTCTTGTTTGGGAAATGGGGTAGAGAAGGGAAGTTGAGACAATAACAGTGAGAAGCTTCATGGCTTCCCTAAGTCGCCTCTCCTTTTACCAGTGCAGAGAAAAGGACACTGGGTTAAATGGGCCACTGACAAAAAATGCCTGTAGAACTTTTCTGGTCACTAAGCCTTCAGATCAGAGTGAAAACTTGTGTTTTTAAACTGAAATACAGAGCTTTTTTTTTTTTTTTTTGTCTTTTTGTCGGAAAAATAACTGTTGTCTTGGACAGAATTACGTTTCTGTCCTCTAGTTCTGGCTATCTGTGCATATAAATGTGGCATGTGACCAGAGATACCTGTTATCCTGTAAACCTACTGCAATAATATAACTGTACAGAACCACATTGGAATTGACTTCCTTGTAAGCCTTCAGTTTAGCAATTCACAGATATGCACAGCAGGTGACTAACACCAACTCATTTAGCAGGCATGTGAGTTTCATTCAAACTTCCTAGGTTTTCTATCTGCCATCTAAACAAATACAAGTTAAGAAAGAACTCTCTGTTAAGATTTAACAGAGAGGGAAGAAGGAAATTAGGTCTTATTGTTATGTAAACATATGCATCCACTTAATATCCCTAAATCACCCTGTTGGTGCTTCTGTATGCTCACTGCAATGCCCAGTTGTGGTACTTGCAGGTACAGATGGCCCAGCTATCAGAGCCTCACTTCCCACACTTATCTACCATATGCAAGCCTTTTAACTAAATAATTTTTAATAACTGAAGTGAGGCACTGAGCAACTCGTGTTTTGCTGTGGATGTGCACTCAGCAGAAACTTGAATTAACCTTTATGGTGCAGTAAATGAATACTTTCATTACTAGAGTGGTAGTTAGAACTATACTGTATCCATAGGAAAAAGCTCCTTACCTGAATAACATGTTTCAGCTTGTCAATAATTTGACTTATTACAGGATCTGTTCCTTTCACTTTTACTTCTGGATTTGCAGACTGAGCTTTGATTCCACTGCCAACCACTCGGTGCGTATAGCTAGTTTAATACAGAAACACACATAAAAATGGTTTAGTAACTTACTCTACTCTCAGACAGTCATCTTCTGGTTTGTATTATCTCTCATGGCACCAGCATACCTCTTTAAGGAGATGCATTAGTTTTGTGCATGTTTTTCACAAAAAGGAAATACAACAAAATATAATTACTACATTCCACAGAGTTCTGTTATTTATTAGCATTTTAAGTTTAATGCAAACTTTAACAAGGAAAGTTATCTACATTTTGTAGCATGAAACATTCAGCCCTGTGCATGTCTCTTTGTGTGTGTGTAAAAAGACTGTAGTCCATTTTGGCTTTGCTGAATACAATGACATGATGATTGCCTTAATGTGTGACATTTAAAGGTCTTAAAACAAACTCTAGATTCCATACACGCTGTATGCTCAGAAATAAACCTGAAGATTTTTAGTGTTTTTGTGAGTGCATGCACAGAGAGAATATTTATTGAAAGATAACAGCCACATTGTGCATTAATTATTTAGCAATACATAAATTATATAAGTAAGAGTTGGCCAAAATGAACTTGATACGTAGATATATAAAAAGAAGTAAAAAACCAGATATAAGCTGATTCAAAAAAGAACTGCTTGAGTAAGTAGAACATTGTTTATAATATATCAAAATTCAAAATACAGTAAATAAACTAACCACCGAGCAGGATTCTGTAGCTTATTAAGAAGCAATTCTTCATTCAACTTACTACATTATATGTAATACTCAAGTTATGCAAGAAAAAATGAATATCTACCTTCTCATCACAGATACTGTACATTATGCAAATACTCTCCATATGCTATATTTTTTGAGTGTACTCTATAAGAGGATAGCTCTGTAGCTCTCTGTCTCAAAAGTATTTTGCCAGCTGTTATGCTGTAAGGAAAATAAAGGAAATAACCTTATCAGAGTAAAGAAATATCTAATTCCTGCCAGTTAGATCCACATATAAGCACAGACAACACTGCATATTCATATTTTGCAGAATTTGTTTTATGGAAAACATTATAGGTCCTCTTAGCTCTGCAGAAAAGCTTGCATATATGCTAAACAATGAATGCAGTTCAGTAAAACAAGGTTGCCACATAACAACAATATTTTGTCCTTGATCTTTACTTCAATTTCACCCTAAATGAGATTTAGTATATTCCTGAATAAATGAATGGCTCATATTCTTGAAAAGGTGTTACTTTGATTTACAGCAGACAGCTTTTTGTGCTGCCTTGTAGCAATGGAGCCATTTGCCAGCTTGAAGTGATGGGGAAAAGCTTTGTGTGGACAAAATCCACAGTCTGCCTGCTAGTCTTGGGCTATTGTGTAATGCAGTAATTTGGGCTGGGTCAACAAACCTTCTGGTAATTCTAAATGTGAAAAAACTAAACACAAAAACCTTCCAAAAATTTCTTTGGCAGTCGTTTGTATGAAACAAAATATATAAATAAAGAAAGAATTAATTGCAGCTGAACAATGCTGCAGTGAGCAGAAAAAACAACTGGTTTAACTCAACCTACTAGTTTAATGCAACACCAAAATTTCTCTTCACACTATAACACTATAAAAAAATCTTGAAGGTTATGTCTATTCTTTTAATCCAGTGGTCTTGTTCTGTTTCACAGCATGCAAAATCTGTGTTCTCACTTTCTGTCACTCAGAATTTTTCAATTAACACCTTTTTTTCAAATGCTGCAAACCCAACTATTGCACATTTTCCTGTGAACTGCATAACTGTGAAAAAGAATACCCTTTCTCTTTTTTTAATTCAATGATACTCATTTCTCTAACCATGCAAGAAAAATATATCATGCAGAAGCTGAAAGTTCCCTAGACTACAATTTTATTAGTTTTACTCATTTGAGAATTATTTGGCAATGACTTATTCAAGACTGACTATCATTTCTTTTTCAGCTATTTCTACAATGAAATCAGAGGTCTTGCACAGCTGGTATTTGCTGTAGGACTGACTCCCTTCTTCCACATGAGAGAAAGCAGCTGGGAAAGTAATGCTGTCTTGAGAGTGGACCTGATATTAGGAGTTTCAATCATGTTCTCCAGCTTCTTCAGAGTCAACATTCCCTAAATTCCTCTTCACCTTTCATCAGTTGAGAGTGGGGAAGGGTGAGAAGCTGAAGCAGAGGTAACATGCATTGAAACAGTGACAACCAGCACACTAGTGCTTGATAACACCACATCTTTAAGTCTATTTGCTTTAAACAAATATTTGGATCAATAGGTACTGGTAGTAACAACCTTGGTATTACTTTTTCTTATTTTCCTGAGCTGTTTAGCATATTTCTGCCTTCCTTTCCCACTACTAATTCTTCTCTCACCAACAGCTGGCATGATCCTTTCTGGAGCTTACAGAATTAATTTGTTATTTTCCCTGCTTTCTGCTGCCTGCAGGCTCCTTATCCTTCATTTTCTAACAGAACACTACACCTTTCCCCCTAAAGCCTTGCCAAATATACTGCCTACCCCCAAATTCTTCAAACCTTGCTCTGTGAAAACTGACACATTTCATCCCATTCTCCTGATATTTTTTTCTGTTACAGGCTCCAGAAGATCCCAGTTAACATACAAGTTTATGTCAATAGAGAAAATACCAATCCTTATATACCAACACTTTGGAACCAGTAATGGTGTAATCATTACATGTTCCAAAGTTTTATGGTTCATCAAATTTACTAGATATTTACCACATTCCCACCTTAACTCTTAAAGGAGTTGATATTTCTCTCCTTTAAAAAATCCTTATACTTTTGAAGTGATGCATTTTAATTCAAGCTTTGAGAAGATTTTACTCCCTTTAGAGTTTTTAATTTTGTATTCCAAGACTTTAGTCTTGAAATTGATCCTCCAGGTTCTGGATGTGATTTCTCCCACAGGAACATACCAGAAGTAACCATCACGTATGGAAAATGAAGAGCTGGATTTCAAAAACTAAGAGCCATTTAAATGGAATTCGATTTGGGAGAATATTTTGTCCAAAATATATTTGGTTTGCTTGGCAAAAGCAAAGCCCAGGGGTGGCTGCAGGAGTGGCTGCTGGGACAGACACCAGAAGCTTTCCCCAGAGCAGAGCCAATGCCAGCCAGCTCCAAGACAGACCTACTGCTGACCAAGCCCAAGCATGTCAGTGACGGTGGTAGAACTCCTGTGACAAAAGATTTAAAATGGAGAAAAAACTGCTGAGCAAGAGGAGGTGGATGAGACAAACTGAGACCATGAGAGAAACAGCCCTGTAGACCCACATGGAGAGAAGTCTGTGCTGGAGCAGGTTTGCTGGGAGGTGACCCTTGGAAGAACCCACACTGGGAGGAGCCTGTTCCTGATGTACTCCACCCTGTGGAAAAACCCACACTGGAGCAGCTGGTGAAGAACTGCAGGCTGTAAAAAAGATGCAAGTTAGAGAAGTTCATGGACAACTGACTCCCACGGGATGGACTCCGTGCTGGAGCAGGGAAAGAGTGTGAGGAGGAAGAAGTGGTAGAGACAGTGTGTAATGAATGTTCAAATGTAAGCACACTCAATGTATTGAAGTAAATGAATGTATAAGTTTGCATTTTTCTTGTTATTGGAAATCCTAACCCGTATTAAATTTGCTTTCATTTTAAGGTGATCCAGCTTTGACCAATTGACACCAAAAGCTCTCAATTAACTTTGAGTTTGTTGTAATTATATGCTCTGACAAATCGTAAGGCAGACTGAAAACCTTTTTTCTTTCTTTGGATATAATAAGGCATTGACAAAACCTTATGAAATATTGCTTTATTGATTCTTATCATAAAAGTAAGATTATGAAAGTCAACATACTTTTGTTTAATCCACTCTTTGTCTGCTTGAAATGGTATCTTTTGCCTACAAAAATTATAAATTACTCATAAGTTGTTTCATACTCCACGTAATTGTGTTTAATTAACAAATGTCTAAAAATCTAACATCTTCAAGTATTCTAATGTAAATTAAATGATCTGTCGAAGCTAAACAGGCTATTGGGAATCTGAGCATGGTACACAAAACTTCATCCCTGTAGGCTCACATTTACATGCAAAATTTGTTTCCCTTTATTTGGGTAGGGGATAAAAATCTCAGACTCTTGGTTTGAGACTCCATTCATTTTGAAGTTTTAATATGGCATTAATCACTTTCTGTTTCTCTAACTCCTAATGCACAAGTAATGGGAAAAATATTTTAAGAATCCCCACAGAGGTAGTCTGACTTAAGCAAGTCTTGCTCAGATTTGAATCCTGGGGAAAAAAAGATGACAAATTTCTTGCTAGAGAAATAATAGACCCGCCATCTGTGCTCATTTCTGTACAAGCATGGTAATGTATCACATCACTTTAATAGACAGACTTGGTCCCCAAGTACTATTCATTTTCATCAGCATTAGGGAAAAAACCCAAGAACTAATATATTTGTATTCTATAAACATGTTTTAAAGTGATTAATTACAAGGTGCCCATTTTCTGAGCTCAATATATGAATATTCATATAAGTTACCTATTACTCTCTGTTGTACTTATGAATACAATTGGTTGGGTTTACTTTTGATTCTCTCAAGATCTCTGATAAAAGAGAAAATCATGCTTTATTTGCTATCACAAATTTCTTGGTACATGTAGTTGGAAAACCTATAGAAGCAATAAATACATCAATTCTTGTATGATTCAGCCATTTTGGATGTGGTGCTTCAGGAAGATCTGAAGCACCACATCCAATATCTGGATATTCCTCCAGCACAAAATAATCTGTATTATCTTGTGATGACAACTAATACATCACGTTTATGGTCAACTGTTGCAGTGTGTTTTCCTTGTTTGACAGGTTGCTGCTTAATTTGTGTTTTTTGTTCACTGTTTGATCTGTTGGTTCTGTAATTCCCCTGTATTGTTCTCCCCCTGCCTTTGGAGAGGCACAGGCGCCTCATTTTGTATCTTGTCTTTCTAAACTTAGACCTGCTCCCTTACTGTTATTCAGTTCAGTTAAGTGTCAATCTCTTTGTTTGCCACCCAGCCACTCCCTACCTAGGTTGATCCCCAGTCTTCCCAGTTGTCAATCCCTCTTGTCCCTTCCTCCCCCAGAGTGTCAATCCTCCTTTGAACCTGCCCTCTCTTCTGGAAAACTCCCTGTCTATCCTGTGTCTTTTAGCACCCTATTGGTTTACCCAAGTTAGGTTCCTCCCTATTGCTCCTTTATTGGTTTAAGTGTAAAATGTCCTGCCTTCAACCCCTCCCCAACCATACCCCTATTGGCTCGTTACCCTAAGACCCCTCCTTCTGAGTGAAGTTATAAAAGCTCTTGTTTGCCTCAAGTCTTTGTTTTGGGGTCTTGGTGTCTTGAGATCTTGGGTCCTCACCATGGGTAAATAAAGCCATCCCTGCTTTACCCCCAAGACCCGTGCTGCTGCCTTTTGTTCCTGCGCCGAACCACTGCTGGGAGCTGGGATTTGCAGAGGAGCTTGCGAGGGGGATCTGTCGCGCCCCCGTTGTTGTCGTCGCCTGGCGACTAATTATCGCCCCAGCAGTCAACAACTGATTATGATTTCCTTTTCAAACTACTTTTAGGCACTATGACCATGTTTCAAGTGGGAGATTAAAGTACGGAAAGGTGTACTATGACAGAAAAGTTATTGTCCAGAACATCCCTAAGTGCACTGGCAGTCAAGCCTCTCCCTGAGAGACCTGGTGATATTCTACACTTTAGCAAGTTTAGCTGGTCACTCCATCCTGATGTATCTCTTTCAACTACCACCACCACCACTTGTCACAGCTTTCTTCTGGTCACCAGTGGTGTTCCTCAGGAATCAGTGCTGGGGTCCATCCTGTTGAACACCATTATCAATGGCTTGGAGAAGCAGCTCAAATACAGCCTCAGTCAGTTCACAGATGGCACCAAATTAGGTGGGAGTGTTGATCTGCTGGAAGGTAGGAAGGCTCCACAGAGAGATCTGGAAAGATTCAAACAATGGGCTGAGGACAATGGCATGAGGTTCAGCCAGGCCAAGAACTGAGTCCTGCACCTGGTTCACAGCAACCTCATGCAGCACCACAGGCTCAAGGAAGCGTGGCTTGAGAGCTGATCAGCAGAAAGGAACTTGGGGGTGCTGGCTGATGCACAGCTGAGCATGAGCCAGCATGTGCACAGGTGGCCAAGCACTGTCTGTCCTCTGCGTTGGTGAGGCCTCACCTCAAATCCTGTGTTCAGTTTTGGGTGGTCATGTCAAAAAGGACATTGAGGCAGTGGAACAGGTCCCAAAAAGGGCAACAAAGCTTATGAAGGGTCTGGAAAACTGTCCTATAAGGAGCTGCTGGGGAAACTGTGCTTGTTTAGTCTGGAGGAGACTTGGAGGGAACCTCATTGCTCTCTACAACTACCTGAAAGGACGCTGCAGTGAGAGTTTCTTCTGCCATGTCTCAAGTGAAAGAGCAAATGGCCTTAAGATGGAACAAGAGAAGTTGAGATTAGATATAAAAAAAGTCCAAATCACTGAAAGAGTGGTTGGCATTGGAATAAGTTGCCCAGGGGGTTGGTAGAGTCATCACCTTTGGAAGTGTTTGAGAGGAGTCTGGCGGATATGGTTTATGGTGATAATGCTGCTAGTTTGATGGTGGGACTAGATGATCTTAAAAGTCTCTTCCAACCTTGATTATGATTCTGTGTGATTCTTGTGCTTTTCAGTGCTTGGGACAATTGCCACTATCAAGAGCTACTCAGGAAGCTCTGCATTAAGTTGTCAAGTTACAGGGTCATGAAATTGAGACGACTGTTCTGGTTGTGAAAGGCTTCCAGTGGGCTACACTGCCTTACCCCTGAAATGCTGGTGGGTGTCAGGTCGTCACACAGCTGTGGGGCATTCAGTGGGGCCAGAGCTGATGCAGCTGTACAAAGACACTGCCTGACAAAGCTTGTTTTGTTAATCACTTTGTGGCAATAGAATTCTCATCTTCATTTGTGATATTTCATCTCTAATGAGATCTTACTGCAGCAGAGTAATCTTCATGACAGTAAAGAGAAAACAACCACCAACTCCTCATCTGCTAACAATGGAAAAGTCTCTCTCCATCCACCTAATTTTCTGCGTCTGAAACCCAATTTGGTGTAAATGATGCAATGCTGGCTTTCATCTGCTTGAAGTAAGCAGTGAAATGCTAGAGAACTCTTTTTAAAGTGTTTGCTTCTACTGGGTTCTTTGGGAAGATCCAGATGATGAGAATATATGCTCAGGAGACCAAACAACCTTTAAAATAGTACACTTATTTACCTTTCCTGTTTTCACATCCTTTAACTGCCATTAATACAGTAACCAAGCTGCAACTTCTGCAGAATGTTCTCTCCTTTGTGAAATGGATTTTCTTATTTGTACCCTCTAGTTTTTAAAAGCAAGCCTTCATGTACTGGCCTTGTTAAGGGATTTGTTTTGTTCAGCTTCTCACATTAATTGAATTCTAAATTACTTCAGAACTTAGCTTGTTGGCACTTACAAGTTTTGAGCAAGCACCTGTATTTATATAGTCTCACTGTGCTTAAGAATGGTAAAATACCACAGCGTTCCCACTACATTTTATTTCAGACATGGGGTGTGATTTTTAATAACTCAGCTTGCTCACTTTATGATTGCTGATAATTACTGGTTTACACCTGCTATTGTTAGCATCTTCATCATGGCTGGGCATTTCAAAATTCTGGGTATTTGAGAAATTATTAAGTACCTGAATACAAGTAAAAAATAAACATATGCAGCAACAAATGAGTAAGAGTGCTCAGTGGTGTAAATTTTAATTAGCAAAGATGAACAAATCAAAGAATCACTGCAATAATAAAAACTACTTGGAACTTAGACATATGGTGTCTATTTTTAGTCTTACATACTTTTTAAGAGTAGATTTGTAAAAATTAATTTCAGAAAGTTTGTAAAAAGTCTCTTACACCTAGGTATCAGAGACAGTATTTGTAGTAATCCTAGAAGAGATCCCATTTCCCCTGGACATTTTCAATATATTTTAATTGATAAAAATTTCAGTAAAATAAAATATAAAATAAAATGTATTTGAATTTTTAATGAGGTTTTTTTTTCAGACCTGCAATTTAGTATACGTTAAAAAAACCCAGAATGTATATACACTTGTTAAACATGAAGAGTGGAAAAAAATGGAGTAAAGTTGTACCACTGTTTGTGCTTCAGAAAAAAACGTGTTCCTGCATTATTTATGCTAAAACATGTATTTAAAAAGATAGGTATATAATTTTTATCATTGACCAGACCTGCCTTGTTAAAGGAAAACAAAAAATAGCAGATCAGCCTTAAGACTTTTCTACATTTGAAGACTAAGTGACATGTTTTTGAAATAATGTTTTTAAAACAGATATTCCATTTAAACAGAGCTATTTGAAACTGGGTTCACATGAATAAAACAAATAACACTGAAGTATGTAATAAAGCATTATAGAGTTTTTCAGAGTATTTATTTCAATTAATCTCCAAGTGTGGCCCAGTCCTGTTTTTTATTTTGTACAGTACAAAATCTTTTATCATCAATAATTTCCATTATGTTCTAATCCTACAAAACATTTTTGCCAACATTCCATCACAGCCTTTGTTTGAGTCCTAAAATTTTTGAGAGGATTCTGTGTGTGGTTGTAAGCCAGTTAGTCAAAGTTTTAATTTTGGCTGTGGCTTCTAAAAATTAGTTCTTAATAGGCCTTAAGAAGTACTAATGATGTCCCAAAGGCCTCCTTAGGCAGACAGGTCTCCCTCTAGACTCCCAAAAGCATCAACTGGTCTCCAGCTGCTATGCATGGAACATGTATTTAGAAGGATTGTTTAACTATGCATCTGAAAACCTCTGCAGGATGTGTGTCTGTTAAGTCAGACTATCCTTTTATGCAAATAATGTAACTTCTATTAAAAGCTAAATTTTCCTCAGAAGAAAAAATGCTGTAACCTACAAATTGAAAATTCATTTTTTTAAAGCTTTCTTCTACCACAGCAAATTTTATGCTGTTTCAAAAATTCCAGAACTTTTGAAGAATTCTCACTGGAAAGATGCCATTGAAATTTGTCTCCTTGTCAATTAATGATAATCATAGTAATAGTTATCTATCTGTACCTATCCCTGCAGTATGTTGCTATTTTCTGGACAGAGACACTATTCTTATATGTGATGCAAAATGAATGCCCCAAAAACCATGGGAAAACATGTCTGCAGTGCACCTAAAAAAATAAATGTGTTCTAGTAATTGCAAGGTCTGTCAAAGAGAAAAGAAGAGCTTTGAGACAGATATTTCATATAAACTAGGTGCCTTTGGGTAAGTCACATGTTTAAATTGAGAAAATAAATTCTTATTACATTAGAAAATAACTAAACAGCAGACATATGCAAGTGCACTAAATCTATATAAATGAGGACAACAGGATCTCCTTCTTCTTGTAGCTTTCTGGAAATCCTCTAACAACAGTAATAATTCTACTGTACCTTCATTTAATGAAGCAAGGAAATGAGAGATATTAATTACCATAAACAAGCACATAAATGTTTACAGCAAATAGCTGGCAAAACAAAAGGAATTACCTTGGAAAAACAATTCAAGCAACTTGGAAATACAAACCTGTCAAGCCTAATTAGTGTAAAATTGAGAAGCCTGCTTCCCCTGTAGGATACGGAAACATTTCTGCTTGGAAATTACAAAAGGGTCATGCAACTATGGCATTATGTAGAACATCAAACCCTGAAGACAGAAGTATGACATGCCATATTTTGTCCAACATAATGCTTCAGTGCAGAGACCAAAGGGTCCTCCAGGGACCTGGAATGCACCTGATAATTTTGGGACTGATACTTGACATAGCCAATACTTATCTCTCAGCCTCATAAGAAGTACACCGCTGAAAATGATATCAAAAGTGCACTTTTACAATCTGTTCTTTGTTATTGAATGGTTTGGGGTCTTTTCTGAGGTAATTTCTGGAAAATTAGCCCAAAATGAGAGTAAAGTTCTGGTGAAGGACTATTAGATAATTAACTTGAATATGATTATTGAAAAAAGAAAAAAGGTCATTCAGCAAATAAAGGTCATATGAAGGAATCAACCTAAGTCACTGTGCAATGCTAAGAGTGAAGTGCTATTTCAGCAAAATCACTGACATGAGCCACTCAATAGATTTTCTTGTTTATTCTAAAGAATTAAATCCAATCTGAAAAAGCTGATACTGTCCTTCTCCGTTGTCCAAGTACACCCAGAGTAAGAAAAATATTGGTGAATTATTAATAAATCAGTGTAAGTGGCCAATCCATCTCTGTGGCTTTAGACTCCTTCTGTCTTCCTAATTTATCTAAATGTGTATGAATGAAGATGATGCACACTAGGACTCATGACTCGTACACAACAGATGACACTTTTTATCTTGAATGTTTTTGAAACCTATGTGCCTCATAGTAACTGGGAGGGGAACGGTGTACGGGAGAGGGTAGGTTGTTTGTTGTTTTGATTTTGTTGGTTTGGGGGCTTTTTTCCCCCAGATAAAACACTTCAGTCTAATCTGTTCCCATTTTCAATACTACCAAGTTTTGGAGAATATAGCATTTTCCTCAGGAGATTCCCGAGGATGTAATTGCCTCTTCATTCAAACAGTTTTACACTTACTCAAGTGCACTGACATCATACACATCTGTGTGGAAGGAAAATCTGGATGACTCCACAGTCTGGATTTGAGAAAATTTTTCTCAGCAGCTAGAAGTTTGTTCAGGAGTAAACCTGTAAATTTTTTTCATTTCACAGCTTTATTATTCACAGCACCTTTGCTGGAAGCATTTGCATTCCCTGATTTGCAAGCTACCTGCATTGCCTGTTCTCAGAGCACCGTGAATAGCTCCTATTTGAAGAACAAATACAGAGTTATGTATCAGAAGTTCTACAGCTTGCTGCATTTTATTAAATAATAGAAACAAGCATTACACTATAATGCCAGATATGTGATAGTGTTACTTAATCTTCATGGGAAATTAAGCATTTTGCACAATGCCATATTTTAGCAATTACAGTAAAGTAACTTTTCATTTCATACTAATGCTTAACTAACCTTATAGTAAAGACAAGTACATTTGCCTTAACCTTTGATGCTTTTTACCCTCCATGAGAGCCATGATGGATATTTTTTAAAGTATTTCAGGACAGGTCACGAAGAATATGGACTTTAAATAAAGTTTTACTCAAATATAGTGGCACATGCATGAAGAACGTCAGTTTCAGAAGCCATTAGTAACAGAGTAATGAGCTGAACTTCTGTTCCCAGTAACAAACTTCTGGAGAAGGCTGAAGGATATTCTGGAAAGTCACTATGCAGTTATATGGACTGGCCTATTAAGACTTGTGTCCTTCATTTCCAATTCTGTTGGACAAAATTATATCAGTAGCACAAAAGCATGTTTTAGATGCTTTACATTTTTAGTATCTAACAGAATAGGAATAATGTAAACACTATACACAAAGCATATAATGGCACAGGGGACATGAGCAGGGATAAAAACACGTTCAAGGATCTTTCAGGGTTTGCCACAACATTTCAGCCCAACAGTTCTTGCATTCATGTGTCATATGGAGCCTTCTTTTAATGCTTCTTTAAAAAGATGAACTCGCTCTTTATCTTTTGTGAGCACAATCAACAAACAGATGAGCTAAGAAAGCTGACATAGATAATGTTAAAGTGTTTAAAGACAGGCATTGTATTGGAGGTTTAAGAGCTTTAATAAACTTTTGGGTTTCCCTTTCTTCCCAACCACCCCTTCGTGTGTCTTTTTACAAATTATACTTATCACATTCAGTTATTGCTTTCTTTTAGATAGAAATGAGTGGATGTAAATACATTTTTTTTCTCTTCAGTGGGAAAAGGTTCATAGGACCCTAGTGGTAAAAATATTTTAACTAAATTTTACGAAGATCATATTTCCAGGTCCTTGGTTAAGTTTTGTTGTCATATGAATCACAGTAATTGTTCTTAGTTTGGCTCCATTGTGACTCCTATTCAATCAAATCTTAACAAAATACAGCCTTTAGACAAATGCCACAAATTTTTACCCTGAGAATGCTCCCCATAAGAACAAGAAATATTACAAAATAATTAGCAACTGTACTCCACCTACTTATTTTAGCTATTGAAAAATTAGGCCTCTACTGCCTAAGCATCTACTTCCCACAGAGTATGGAAAAAGAAAGAAAAAAGAAGGCCCTCCTTCTTTTGGGAAATAAAGCAATAGTGTAGGATGAAATGATTAGTTGTCCTCTCCATTGGATATGCCTCCTAGACAACCAGTCTAGACACAATACTGAACTTTTAAATAACTAAACTCAAATTAGATTGCCTTACCCTTGGGGTACTGCTTTCTGAAGTGGTAAGCTTCCTAAAGCAAGCTTATTATTCTCTCTGTTTTTCAGTTTTCCATTCTAAAGTCATTAGAATTCTTACCAACTTGCACCATGGAAAGCTCTATGAGAAGGCAAGAGCTAAACATGATATGTCCAGCTATTTCATTAATGGGAACTGTATACCTAAGCATCAATAAAATGTCAAAGAACTTGACATTTTTTCCAGGAACACACAGTTCAGTGCATTCTAGAAAACAGGACGGATAATGACAAGATTTTTCTTCCCTTTTGTTTCTAAAGAAGCTGAAAGTATTTAATTTACTGAAATATTCAGCAGTACCAGAAAAATTGAAAGACAAAACTTATAAAAAACTAATATAGATTGTAATGAAATGCTGGAAGCAAGGAAAAGAAGGGTTCCACTTTCTTCCTTTGGGATCAAAAGGAGAAGAATTTTATCATCTATTATAAGTTTGAAAGCTCTGTGTGACTGCTTAGTATGCAGTCTGAAGAGGGAATCAATCTAGATAAGGCTATTCTCAGAGATTTGATTTTTAACTTCACTTGTGATATTGCCTTGGTTACAGAAATTAATGTCAAGTAGGCAACAAGGGGTTCAAGGATAATGTAAGTCAAGCAGGCTCTCTTCTGTATGGGAAACGCTGTCAAAGGAAGACAAGAAAGGGCAGTCAAAGTGTTGCCAAGAAACATTCTTCAGGACAACAGTACCCTACAGCAAATATTTCATGTCTGAAAATACTAAATGGACCTTGTGTTGCAAAAATATATTCAGTTTCTCTGTATAGTTATGTATTTGTAGGCATGCATACGTACAGCCATCTCATTTCTGCTATGATCTACATGCTAAGCCAAACTCAAGTATCCCTATTCTGCATCATGAAATGGTCAGAAAGTTTATGAAAAAATGGCTGGATTTTAAAAGCATTGTAACAGTGAGGAATTTCACTGAGAGATAAAAACATACTTCCGTATCATGGGACTTGAGAAAGTTGGGTTTCACTTGTGTCTCCACATATTCCTGATTTAACAGTGAACAGGCAACTGGAAACTAGGTCTTCCACACTACTAGAGTGTTACAGTGACATTTCAGTCATAAGTTTTAAGTCGTTGGCTGATGTCAGGAAAACCACAGACTAAATTCTTATGCAAAATCTCTAAACGGAGAGAAAACAGCTTTTAAAAAGGATTCACAATAACTAGCACAGTAACAGAAATTAACATGTTTCTGAGCTAAACATTATTTCATGTTTACCAATACACACAAATTTCAAGTCACCTTAAAATATTTCTCTTCAGTGGGTTGCTTCTTATTAATTCTATCAATTCCATGGAGTTTACTTCATTGTCAACTGATAGGATTAAACATAATGACTCAAATGATTGATGTGCCTCAGATTTACTTCATGCTGTAACACAAGAAAGAGCTGGTAACAGGAAATTCTCCTCTCTGTTGACAGAGTGTCAGTCACATCAGTAGGCCATTCACCTATAGACTAATTATATCAGAGACAATAAGGACTGTGGCTTGTTTTAAATAGTTGGGGAGGAAATGAAGGGAGATAAAAGTTCCCATATCTTTACATAAAAGTACACAGCCTTTCTTTTACAGTTCCTGGACAAAATGATGAAATGTGCATGACACCATGAACTAAGAAATCTATCTAATTCCTAGCAAGCCATCCTGATCATTAGACTAGAGGCCTGGTCATTACTGAAATTTTTTTTTCAACTCGTGAATCTCAAATTTATTCCATATAACCTAAAGAAATATAAGTGGTACAGACTAAGAACTGTGTTTTTGATGTCTGCAATGGCCTGTACCCCAATGGATTTTGAGATGAGCAGCAGCCCTGAACCCTCAGTCATACCCTGGCAGTATGTTTCTAACTGCTGATTTAAAGGAAGCAGGAAACTGCCAAGTTTTTTTTTGTTTTGTTTTGGTGTTTTGTTTTGATTTGGGGCTTGGTATTTTCTAATGCATCCTAATCCATTACACATGCTCTGATAACACTTAACAGATTGATTATTGCATATAAACCAGCCAAATCCTTTGAAATGTGAAGCCCAAAGAGGTTGGTGCTTGAGCTGGAATTCAGCTGTTCCACACCCTTATTCCTGGAACAGGCATTTAATAGCCAGGGATTAAACAAAACTTGGCAAGCAGTTTAAAGAGGAAGTGCCATATAAAGGCAAGCAATAAATATATGGAGCAACATGAATAGCCATGCAAACTTCTGATGTGAAGGGGGCTGTGCTTTTTTTTAGTATAATTCAGTGCCACTGATAATTATCTCCCCTCTCTGGGAGCTAAAAATATTGTGTAAGTAGCCCTTAGTATCAACATCTGAAGTCCATTCTTCAGACTGCAGGGTTTCCTCCCCAGATTTTATACTTTCCTCAGGAGACTGTAGTCTGTCAGTAAAAACCTGTTGGAAAAAAAGTACTTTGACCATTAAAAAATATTCATTTACAAATGATTTTTTTTTTCCTTTCTCCTTAAGCACCCTCCCTATTGGACAAATCAGGCCTCCCTAAGGTCTGGAATAGGTTTGGGAAAAGTTGTGGACTTGCCATTTGGGATTCAATGCTGGCAGTCTCATACTGTTGTATTGTTGTGTTGCTGTAAACACTCTAACACAGCTTGGAAACAGCAATTTCACTTGAACTGCTGAGCTCAAAACACAATCACACAAAATTCTAATATGCCCAATATTATGAAAAATATAGTAATATAGTCTATTACTTCAACTTTTTTGGCCTCTTCCTACTAATTTTGAGTAAGCATTAGGATGTACTTTTCATTAGAATACATCTTTTCCACCAATATAGATGGAACAAAGTGGAAGTCAAGTCAAGAAAAAAAACTTGGGTCAAAGTATTCAGAACACATCCCAGAAATACTCATTATTCAGGTCATTGATCTTACTATTGTGTTTTCAGATTAGGACTGAGTCACCAAATAACACTGAATATTCTTTTTTTTCAACTGGCAGCATTCACAGAAAGCAGTAATAATGCAAACTATATTCTCTGACTTAATCAAGGCACAATGTTATGCTCTTCATTCAAAGGAATTTTCAGTTTAAGGTCCTGAACTTTTAATGAGTCAATTCAAAGAGGTCTCTGTCCAGGCAGATAGTGAAAATGCAGACCTCAACTGCAAACTGGATTATTTTTTGTAATATCACTGTTTTGTACACCTTAGAAAAATACTGAAATAGAAAGGTGCCATGTTTTTTGCTGGTTTTTGCTTGTTTGTTTAGTTTTGGTTTTTTATTTACTGGAGTGCTTTTAAAACATGGCAGCAATATTATAAGCCAGAAGACATTACAAGAACTTCCTAAACAGCCTCCAATATTATCAAATGAGTGTGTTGCTCACCACAACAGGCAAGTGCATATCTTGCCCTGGGACCCCCCAATTTTCTTTTGTCTTACATGAATTTTGGCAAGTGTCATCCAAGTGTGTGAATTCAGAACCCTTGCTCAGAGTAAGAAACAGAGTCCTTTAGACATTCTGCTATAGATCTACCAGCTCAACTGTTTCTAAAAGTTTTATCAACACTGGAGGCAAGTAGGGTGGTTGTTATCAGTGACTTTGAACACTCTAATTCCCTTTGACAAAGTCTGAAAACTAAACATACCATTAAAAGATTATTTTGAAGAAAGAGATTGAAAAGAAGTCAGATTAAAGCACAAAAATTAGTTTACATTTTTCAGTTCTCAAGATGCGACAAGTATTCCACTACTTCTCTGGAATTTCATTAGTTTCTTTAAAATAAATAAATAAATAAATAAAACTACTGGTTAGTGCACCATGGGAATGAAGTTTGATTTTTTTCCTCTGAAGGAACTTACTTGTATAATTTTAAAACTCATATGAGTTGACAGAAATCTGGATATCAACAGAAGCTTATTTGTTCCTAGAGAAAAAGGGATATTAATTGCATCAATTCTTCACCAAATATTCAGGTAAAAATTAGCTGTTCAATATAATTTAGATTTATGGCCAATTCTCAGGAATGGTTAAATTAATTTTTTTTAATTGATATAATATACTCAAACCCTGGGAAAATAATTTTTTTTAAATATCAATATTTTTAAATGTTTCTCATCTGTAATATTAATATAACTATTTTTAAATAATTTCTAAATATATTTGAACTAAATTCTATACTGAATTTCAGGAACAGACAATATATTTATATGATATTATGTGATATAATACAATAAATATAATATAATATAATAAAACATAATATAACATAACGTAACATAACATAACATAACATAACATAACATAACATAATACAATATATAATTAACTGTAGATTAGGAGGGGGTTGCCAGTTTGCTCCTAAGGATAATATCAGCTTAATGAATTAAACCTTTTTTTTTTTTTATTTTTGCCTCATTCTGATTAACTATTAATCACAGACAGTGATCAATAAATAGCACCAGGAGACATATTTCACTAAATCATCAAAATCACTTAACTCAGGAGCCTTTCATTATATTTTCTCTCTCCTGTCCAGCTGAGGAGGGGAGTGATAGAGAAATTTTAGTGGGCATCTGAAGTACAGCCAGGAACAGCCCAACACAGATCTATGCAAAATAAAATCAAGAAGACGTAGAAGAGTTTTGAGATATTCTGAGTTTTTAAAGTTTCACTTTCAGATTTATCTTGCAAACAGCATGGACCGTAAACTTGGCAGCACACTGGGCAAGGGGTTGATTTTCTAAACAGCTGAACTCTTTCTGAAAAGCTTTGAGTTCATTTCACTTAAGTATTTCCTTCTTCTTTCATTAGACTAGATTTTCATGGACATTGACTACATTCACAAGGACTCTTTCTCTCCCTCAGCTATGTATGTGCTGTTTGAGGTGCTGTCAGCTACCACAGCTGGCCAACAGCTGCTGCTTCAGACCTGTGCAAATCCCCAACAGTGTGTCTACCTGCTCCAACCAGGTCATTCTAGTTACTCTGGGTATTGCAAAAGAGCACATTACAAGCATTGTATGTTATTAAACAAAATTCAGTACTGTAAATCCCTGGACTGCATTGGGAAAACCTAACATGCTTAGCCACAGTAGTAAACTGACACTAATATTAATATATGCAGTGGTTTCTAACATTGATATTAAATTAGACAGTTTTTTTTTTACTTATTCTTTAAATCATGACTGCATTGAAATAACAATTGGACATAAATATAGATATTCAGATATAATTTAGCCCTTGAATTTCTTGATTTGATTTTGTTGGGGTTTGAGTTTTAATGGATTTTTTAAATGTATTTGTTTCATATGAAAACTCCAATTTTCAGAAATTTTCTAAAAACTCTGGGTTTTGAGGCATTCTTTTACCCAAGCTCCAAGCTGGATAGATGCCAACCAATCCTGACCTGAGGGATGTGAGTTCCAGCTACTTTAGTAACCCTAATGAGAGTACAGCAGGGTGCTAACAAAGATGCAGAGCTTTCAGACTGGAGCAGGCTGGCCTTCAGCCAGCTCCCAGCACATGGACAGCAAGATTTGCTGTCACTTGCAGCACTCCAGATCCCAGGACCTCATGGAATGAGCACACTTTGAACAGCCAGGTGCAGAATGGCAAAATCTCTGAAAACATCTGTGGCTAATGTTTGAATAAATATGTCATATATCAAGAGACCTTTGTTGGCATGATAAGACGGCCAACTACACAGAAATGCAAGAAGGAAAAAATAAGTCCCAGTGAGATCTAGGAAACTAGAAAGGTCTACTTGATGCAGGGGTTTTTGTACCCAGAGAGACAATGTTAACTGGGGATGAGGTACAAAGATAAAAATAGTTATTCATTAGAAGTCTGGACCTAATATCTGGACTAGTTTACACATGGGCCCTTTGGAAGCCATTAATGTTAAAATAATGTACTTATACCAGAAAATACCTTCAAATAAATTTGAAAAGACACTTGTGTAACTAATATGAATGCGATTCCATAATTTCACACTTACACTACTTAAAAATGTTCGGGAAATGAGAAGTTTTCAGGACATAAAATACGATACAGGTGGTTGTGAGAAGTTATATTTATACCATCATGGTAACTCATTTTGTCAAGCCACATCACTTAAGAAAACAAGATTTTATATATAAACATAAATGACAGAATTTGAGAAGATTTTGTCTATTGTTGTTTTGTCTGTTTTACTGTTTTTTATGAAAGATAATAACTTCAAACAAAATAATGTTTACTCATGACTTCTTCTACAATGTGAAATGTGCGATATTTTACAATAATTTTAGTGACTGATAAAAAAAATGTATGCAGAAAAAGTTTATAGTTCTATTTAACCTAATCAGAATCAGATAAGGACTTCATCAAAATTAATTTTATTGATGCTGCCATTTCCAATACATACAAAGAGGTTGTTTTCCTGTTGTTAAGCTGTTATTTACATTTGGATGGAGGGAATGAACAGAACAAGAATTTTTGTTCTTACATAGGCAAGTAGTGAAAATTTTGAAATGCACATTTTGCATGTACCACACTTTGAAATGTGGTATGAAAGAACAGAATAAAAAATCAAAAATCTTTTTCTGCTTGTTATAATACTTGTGGATTTTATATTAACAACATCCAGTTGACTAGAGCTCCTTATGTTTGGAGCAAAGCTGAGCTCACACCAATCAGCTTCTTCATACAAAGTAGGCCACCAAAAAGTGCCTGCAGATTTTGACTATAGTTTAAGTGAATAGTCCAGGAAAAGTACCAAATAAAACATGCATCTATTTCAATGCAGAGAGAGATGAAAATTCCCTGTGCTGCTCACACACTTCTTACAGTGTAGCAGAATGTGCAATGAATCTTGTGATGTAATTCTGTGATATTTTCATCGTCTACCACCCATACAAATTGTTCAGCACCCACACACAGAGTGAATATTTCCATACCTGGAGAATGCATATGTATATACTCATGAAAAGACATATATGTCTAACAAACTAAAAATACAGCAATCAATCAAATCCCCAAAGTGGGATTTTACACACCATTTCTTGGGATAGCTTGCTATAATCCACTGTTGGCAGAACAATGTATGTAATAAAGTGGTCAGAGTGATTGTAATGTAGAGGAAAAAGGACTTTTGATCCGCCCGTAAAAAATGGTTTTAGCAGCTATCAGACAGCTCTCCAGTGGCAGGATATTATCTGGGGGTACACAGATTGGCCTGGGTTAATTCTGCCTAAGTGATTGTTTAAAAGTGCCAAGACTGTTTGCTCAGTTGCTGAGCCCCTCTGTAGTCAGAGGAAAGACAGGGGCAACTTGAAAGGGAGAATTATCCCTCTAAGTCTGATTCAGCTTTTGAAGGGCCTGGGTCTCTCCACTGGTGACAACCAACGCACCACCACAACAGAAGACTGAGAGGAGGAGGGCAAGGAAGATGAGCTCAGGGAAGGAGGTGAGGAGTCACCGTAGAGAAAACTGAACTCATCTCAACATGGCAGGGACAGGAGGGTGCCTTTCTGGCAGATATCTATTGTACCAGTGTGTCTGCAGCCTGTAAACAGTGCTCCCCACAATAATTAGGAGACAGCAATGCTTTCTGAGCTAGCCAGACCACCATACAATGGATGGATCCACCCAGCAAAAATTATAAAAGCTGCACAGCTAATGAAAGGAACTTAAAACAGAGAAATGGGCTTGAGATGGCTTTTACCCATGTTCTCCTTCACAGCAAATGGGGACACCTGGTGTCGTGACATGTTGGTGAGGATACAGGGATCAGTAATGGGAATCATGTTTGTTTTGTGGTTCACCTGTATATTTCAATCCCTCTGTTATGTTTTTTTGTGAGTTCTTTTTAATGTCAAAATCACTTAATGCCAGCTATCTTCACACAAGTAAATTTGATGTTAAACATTAAGATCTCCTTGTGTGAAATACTTAAAGTCCAGTCAAACAGTGCTGGACTCTGACACCACTGAACATAGGAGGCCATAGGACACAGATTCCTTGTTTAGCAGACAGGCTAGTCTTAATTGTGATGTGATGAATAAGGGACAAATGAGATGTTCAGGATTCAGGTCACTGGATTTCAAGAAGCATGGTGCCTAATAGGGTTTCAAGGACTACACTTAGCTAACTTTAATCAATACAGGACAGTCATTTAGGAAAGAATACAACATAATTCCATTTTGAGCAGCATTTTTCCAAATGGGTGTTTCCCTATATACTGGGTACACTGGCATGGGTGGGGAGCTTTGGATGTTCTGTGGGTGATTATCTGTCAGTAAGAAGAAAAAGAATAAAATTAAGTAAGGAAAAAAGTCTATTTCACATCTGGGCCTTATGCTTTACCCAGTAAGAGACATTTTCCAGGTAGTTCTGTGAGCAAATGCTGGCCAATGTATATCCTCCTGAATATGTGACTCTATTAATCACTTTAAAGAAAATGCAAGTGTCCTGTATATTATGATAAAAAAGGGAGACAGTACTATCAGTACAGGAGTTGCACTTCAGCAATCGCTTCTGGCTGTCAAAATAACTGATTCTAATAGGAAGATTCAACAGAGAAGAGAAAGTGCAACCATATATTATGCAAGGAAAAAATTAATCACAGTATCATGTAATTTACAGACCAGTGAATTGATTGGCCCAGGTTCCTGAATTTTTAATTTTGTCTGCTCTCAGTACAATCACTGTAGCTCATGCCAACACCATATGTTACCTCACATAAATGCCACTCCACTTCTGTGCACGTTCAGATAATGAAGATCTAGGAGAACTCTACTCGCTTGGCTGAGTCACTCGTGAGGTTTCAAGAAACTTGGCTCTGTGTATTCCTGTTTCTAAAGTATGCACTTGGTCCATGAACAGGTGTGGGTATTAGGTAGAGATATATAAACAATATATATAAAAACCATATATATAAACAAAATATTCTTGCTGAAATAAACATTTGGGGAAAAAATGTTCAAGGACAGAGAAGTACATGTAAAAACTTTTCTAGGTAGATTTCTTGTTTCCAAATTAAAATATTCGAGAAAGTCATTTGAAATGAGAATCATGTAAGTAAAATCTTAATGAGAGTATAAAATATAATTTTCTATTTTTATTTAAGAATGTAATCTAACTTTTAAACTTTAAGAGCAATGGAAGCAAAGCTAATATGTATAAGAGCTCAAAAGCCAAAGACAGAGATGAAAATGAGAACAGCTATCATTTGAACTGGAACATGGTATTAAAGGAATTGAAAAAAACATGTCATAATTAAGGGAAATTTTAAATATCTCTTATCCAAAGTCTTTAGAAAACCACCTATATATGTGGCATTACTTCAAGTCTAAAGTTATAGACAATTTAAAAACCAATGTATATATGCTGCCTTACACATCTTGTAGCAAGCAATTTTCAGACTTAAAATCACTGTCACAATTTGTTTCAGCCCATCATGTAAGGCACCTTAAATAATTCAATGCAAACTGAGTCTTTGTTCTCCTATTACAGCATAAAGCAAAAATATAGCAAGACTGAACATTGCTCAAAGAATTTACACTGAACTGTTTTATAGCATTTCATAGCACTGTTTTATTCCCAAACTAGAAACAGGAGATTTTTGCAATGCTGAGCAATGGAACAATTACTTAAGAGAATTAATTAACAGAGCAAGTGGCAGTTACCATCTTTCTTAAAAATAAAACTGGCTATCATTAGAATGTTAAGTGCGGATCTCATCCAGAAAGTGTTTGATAGGTGTGTTGAGAACATGCCTTCAGATGGAGCCTGTAGGGGATTTAGTGAGAAGAAAACCTAATTTAATGATCAGTGTTTGGATTTGACATGAGATAATCATGTAGCTGCTCCACTTGAAATTGCCTAAGATAATTCTGCCTACACAGAAGCAGAATTTTTGGTTCCCTGTTAAATGTTTTGATGCCTGTTGGTGTTGAGGAAGGCATTTTGATGATCACAGCTCCACATGTGCACATAAATTCTGTGGACCAGGGCCAGATTTATTAACCAACTTGTGATGCAGAAAATCTCTGGCAGAGGCAGGCAATGACTTGATTCCTGGAAGCAAAGGCAGTTCATGATTACAGACCTGATCTGGAATTAAAGGAAATGGCTAGTTTAATTCCCTGCTCTGTCACAAACTTTCCGTGACCTTCACCAAGTCCTTCTGGATACATCTATTTATATGTGTATCTATCTCCAGATTTTTGCTAAATGAATCAATGCGACCCTCTGAAGCAGCACAGTTGCATACACTCAGATCTGTGAAGCATGGCACTCTGGAATCTAATTCACTCTATTTCTTTTCCAGTAATTCCTTATCAGACAGATTTCAGGACTGAAAATATCTTAAATAATTAGGTTTTAGCAGCTATGAGATTTTTCAAAACCAAAACAAAAAAAAAAAAAATCACAAAAAAACCCCCAAAAAACCCAAAAAAGGTAAGCCATTCCATTCATTCCATTGCCTTCTTTTCTACGTCTTTCCTGCTCAGCATGAACCAAATATTTATTTAAAGACACTTCCATCACTCTGATACAGACAAAATCCAGATGGTATTTCTGGTTATATTTTACTCCTTACAGAGCTGTTACTTCAATATTGTATGTTTAGCAAATGGAGAAGGAAACTTCACTGAATCATGTGTACAGAACACTAAGTTGCTAATTTCACAGACAGCCATGATTCCCCTGTCTTTGGCATTACTGATGAGACTTGAGCCATGAAGTTGAAATTTGCTATTCAAACACCTTTAATAAAGAAACAAAATAGGATGACCAGAATTTTGTTTTTATCACTTCTTTGGTTCAAAGAAATGAAAACATTATATTAAATTCCAAAGAATTTAACCCAGAAAGGGTTGAAGAGGTTGAATATGATGTCACATATTTACAGAGGTCAGAAACTATAGAAAAAGTGTCCTTACCAAAGGTTTCAAAATCAAAAGTGTGGTTACTGTTTGATTTCTATTCCTATTGCAGCACTTGCTTTTGTTTCAGGCTCTGCAAGAGTTGGGTGACAAAGAAACTGCATGAAAAAACCCATCATTCTTTTAAGCTGTGTTTTCAAAAATAAAAAAAATCTTGATAGCAAAATTGGAAGACTTAAAGAAGGCCATTCATGTTACCCAGGAGAATACAAATCAATAAAGTTCATGGCTCAGAGGTTCTCATTGATTGGAACATACTGGTAGCACAGTAATTTCAAAAACCAGAACAGGGTTTGCCAACCACACCACATTTTGTGATTGTAGACAATAAAACTCCATGACCTAGAAACAGCTCTCTATGGTACAGGCCTCTGAATGACTTAATGTGCTTGATTCCAACATGGATCAGCTAAATACTGACCCCTTGAAATTTATTTCAGAAAATTATAATACTCATACAACATAAAATGTTTAATATAAGGAAATCCATAAAGTACTGCCAGCTGAAGAGCACAGACATTTTAAAGCATAAAAGCAAACTAATAATTCAAGGAAAGTTCTGCCTTATGAAAGCATGCTTAAATGCCATGTAATGCCCTTTAAAAATGTACCAAAGTAAACTCTTCTATTCATTCATTAGATGCTGTAGGTATTATTGCTGTCACAGTCAATTCATGCATGCTGCTATGCCAGTAATTAACTTCAAGTGAGCAAGGAAAAAAAAAATCCACTCCTCTTGCTCAGAGACATATCTCAGTTAAATTCTCAAGCAAAAATAGCCTTCTCTATCAGTCGTTGCTGTGAAAAAATGCAGATTATGTCTGAGATGTAAAGTAGACTATTCTGACTCATGGGACACACTGTAAATGCTATATTCACAGTTCCAAACCATGGAACCAAACATGAAACAAATTTCTACACAGTGCATTAACTCCTGCAGAGCCAAGCAGCTAGACTTGAATATTTAATTGAGGTATAAACACATAATATAGATATATATATATAATTATAATAATATAACATTCTCCAGTTAGGGTTGCTTTGTAAAGAAGCAACCCTAGATCTGAGGCAGGTTATGTATTTCATAAAGTCTGTATGGTGATCAGGCACTCATGCCTGAGTCAGAAAAAGCTGACCTAGAAGAGCAGCAACACCATGATTTTTATTTTTTTTCCCTTTATATGTGTTTTAGTTTCAAATAAAGAAACAGGTTTGGAATGGATGGAATGTTTCCCTGAACAGTTTGTCCTTAATAATTTCTGATTTTCACAGTAAAATCAGCATATTCCTTCCTGTTCCTCCATGACTTGCCCATATCCACAGGAGCTGCTCTTATGAAGTTCCTTGCTTACCTGAGTCTAGAGAGAAGACTTTGTAAGAACCTTCAGTGTCTGGGAACAGATTTTACAGGACTGCTTCTTCTTTCTTCTTTGTTTTTTTTTTTAAGTCTATCTTTCAGACTGCTCCAGATAGTTCATGCTCCACCTCTGTCTCTAAAGTCATATATCAGGTGACAGAAATTGCCAGTGTCCAAGTATGGATCTACTGCTGAGTGAATCTGATTCATTTCTCACCTGCTGCCTCCACATTCCGTGTTAGAAGCATTCGCTGCCAAGAAAGGCAGATACTCCCATGCATTTCCATCTTACCTTGATTATTTTTTCCTTTATCACTTTCAGGTAAATACTTTGGGATAGAAAAAACTCACATTTTATGTGTTTGTGTATTTCTGCTTTCTAGTCTCTTTTTAAAAAATGTATTATGTTTGTAATAAATAAATTACATTTACATGTTATCTAAAGGACCATTAAATCCTATCTTCAGTGGTGTGCCAGAAAATCATTTGGCTTCAGGCCATGTGAGCAAATATTCTGCCAGCCTTTTCCAGTTAGCTAAGCTGACTGCTTGCTATAGAATTTTTCTTTCAAACACCTGATATGCTTTCTCCAACATATGTGGGCTCCTGTCCTTTTTCCTAACAGAATTCAAACAGTCTTCCCACCTATCCTCTTTACATCTTTTTTCTCCTCCTCCTCCTAGCAGTCTCCCCCTCAGCACCTTACACACTTCAGAAGTGGAAGGCTGTGTGGCACAACCAAATCTGTAAGCATAGCTGAATTTTTCTTAGGAGCACTCAAGGACCAGCAGAGTTTGAGAAGCTATTACATCTTCATTCTTCTGGAGTGCCCCTGAGGCTGTTCTGAGTGGTGTGGTTTTGGGTAGACATCTGGGTGAAATTTAAATTGGGTAAGAATTAGTACAGAATGTGCACTGTCTTTCATAAAGAAATAAAGGCAAAAGCAAGAGGAGAGATAGCCTATATAATATCAATTACCTATTATCTATGACTATCATCATAAGAATTGTTAAAATCCCCAAGTAGGAACAGACTTTTGGCACTACAGATTTTTGCAGTATCCTGGACACTGCAGATAAGCTGAGTGCATGGTCTGAGCAGTAAAATTCTGACATCAACTTCAGATACAAAATCCTTAGAGATTATACCAATGCTGAGACTAAGCTCACGTAAGCCTGGATGACCTTGATGCTAAGCCAGTTCTTTTTAAAGCAGGTTCTTCTGTGAGGATGACAAACCCAAGCAGAAGTGAACATCACTACAGACACTTGGACACATCTTCACAGCTCTCCCACGTAGCAGTGTCCCCAAAAGCAAATGCTGAGAACACCTGTCTTCATTATATTTCTGTATACTCCATCAAGGTAGAAAGATCTTACTACAATCTCCACTTTCTACTGCATTATAGGCTTAGTACTACAGAGGTTAGGTTAGAAAAATATCTTCATATGCAAAATCAATTTTTCTACTCTGCAAATCACTTATTTTTGCTATTAAGTCAAAAGAATAGTATATCCTACAAGCAATGAAAACTCATTTTCCAAACCTAATATGCAAAAAAAGTAAATAGAGATTCCTCATGTCGCAAAATTAATCATGAATTGTTGAGGTTTCTTTGCCCCAGATAATTATGACTTCTAATTACAGTAAGGTTTCTTTTCATATATCCCAATCTTACCAAGCTAAGAACAGCTCAGATACATTGCAAAGAGACATGGCTAAGAACAGGCACCCAAGAGGATCGTTATAAAAATATGGTTTTGGATCACCTGTCAATTCAAAACATTTCTACATATGGTCGTGGCTTAATGCTTCCCAATGCTCTTCTCATGCTCATGTTCTCCTTTCAAGTCCCCCCTGCAATTAGTAGTATGTTGGAGCCAGCGAGCAGGGTGTAAATCACCCCCAAACTGGTGTTTTTATGATCCCTCCTGCTGTTGTTCGTCCTCTTCCAGCTGCTTCTCCTTCTGTTATTTTGCAACTTTACAGAATAAGGGCAACAATTTGAATTTTGCAGACTCATCAGTTGATGAACATTTTTGAAAAAGAGTTCCAGCCTTTAAGAAGTCTAGTTTCCATATTGCTTGTTTGGTAATTTCCATAATAATTTCCAATCTGATAGCCAGTTTAGTACTGAACACTGTATGGAGGCCAATTTGGCATTGGTTTTTGCCACTCTTAAGTCATACAAGTTGCCAATGAGAGTGTGGCAACATTATCTGTAGTTAAACTTCAAACAGGAAACATGGCAGAAAGAACTTTTAGGAATGGTACAGAAATTCAAAAGACTTTATTTTAAAATCTTGACCTTTTTTTGTCCAATTACTATAGTTCCATCCAGTAGAATTCAAAAAGCCTGTGTTATCCTCTTCACTATGCAAAAGCCACAGCTACTGAACAATCCTCTAGACCCACATTCAAGTCTGGAAGTCTCATTTGGGGAAGAAAAGTTGTCCCAGTGTGTCATCTTTTCCTCATAAAGAAACAGCTTCAGCAGAACAGTCATCAAGTATTCCTGGCTATTATTTCAACTAACAGAGCTATTTAAGGAGTAGATAATTGGGCACATCATGGATTCATCTGCTTTTCATTTCCCATGCTTGGAAGATTAACAAAATTAATCCAAATGGCAATAAAATTTTTAAGAACTGAAAAAATTATTTGGGATATTGCCAAAACTAAAGGCAGTATCTATATCTAAAAAGGCCTTATTTGCAAATCAACTCTAGAGCATTTCTTTACCCTCATGACACTTAGTACATGCTTTCCCTTTAGATACTCAAAAGAAATCATGTGTGCTCTGTTGGTTATGCAGGTATTTGACTTTTGTCTCATCTTTTATTCTGTATTTAGTGATGCAGTAGAAATCTGAAAGGCCATCTCTTTTACAGGCAAGACCACCATGAATTGTACTAGGTCAATAATGCAATTTGAAATAATTTTTCTGGATTAACCTACATTGAAATTATCTTGAAATAAATTATTTTAAATGACAAAACACAAAATTTTGTTTAAAAGGAAAAACAATGACAGAAAAAGGAACAGGTTGGGACTGTTATAAAATTTAGTGTACTTTCCATTAAGATAAGAGAACTTAAGAACACTATTTAAAATACTTTGTTTGTACTATTTTGACCCTAGTTAACAGTATTTTACTTAATGAAATTCCTAATTTTTAAATAAAGTAAACCAGGATACCTCTCTTAGTGAGAATGTATTTCGTTTTTTACTTTCATTGCCTTTACATTGCTTTCAATACACTGAAGAGAATCTTTTTTATCTTTCAACACAAAAGTTTGTTATCACATCCAATTAGTCAAAGCTAAATTGAATTCTCTGTACACTGGTCATATCTTTTTGATGTCTGGGTATTGAAAAAAATGAACACAATATAATTACATTATATAAAGAAGGACACAGACTCCTAGCTTCACATTCATATTCTCTTCCCATGCATTTTAGAAAATCACAGTAGATTTTTGCTTCTACCATGTCAAATTGCAGGGTGATACATAATTAGCCAGGTAGGAAAAGAAACAGAAAAGGGAATATTTATATCGTGCAGGGTCAGATTGTATTTTGAATTGTTCCTTAGCAAGGATTTGGAGTTTGCAATCTTCTTTTTAGCAGACTTATGATTTCCCTCAGTTCTATTCATTTGAAATGCCTGCTGAGACCTTTTTCAGTCTTTACAGAACAATTGAAACTTTCCATCTTTCATCAGAAGTCTTTCATGGTGCAATGACTACAATGAGGTGCAGAATTGAAAAGGCTTCTTCTGTCCTTTGACCTATTCATTACATGAGATATCATGAGCAGCCTTTGGAACTCCTTCTGAATTTCTGACCACATGGGAAAGAAATATGGTCATAGAGCACAAGAGTTGCTTCCTGCCTAGATGATCCATTTTCAACCTACTCCCTCAGGCTTTCTTTACATTCCTATTGTTGTTGCATGATCTCCTGAACTTGTTTTTTTCTTCATTATATTCTTAAGTCCACATTTTGCTACTGACCTTTGCTTTCCAACTCTTGCATTTTTCTGTTGATATAAAAAATACACATTTTTTTTCAAAAACTTTTAGGCATAGTTGTATCATCATAATTTTTATATGGATGAAAATACCTTCTGTCTAAAATACAGCCCTTGCAAAGAACAGTCAAAAGTGAAGAATCACGTGTATATAGGTATCTGAATTAAATGCTATATTAAACAGAATCCCACTCACAGGCTTCCTTATTTAGGGCCGTCTGGAAGATGCCCTAATACTGTGTACTAAAAAAAAAATGAAAAACAGATGACAGGAAATCTCAAATCAAGTAATCTAATACATAACAATTTTTTTAATCAGTTCAACAAAGGATTCTATATTATGCTCATATGTAAATCTCTCATTTTCCAACTGATTAATAAATTGTCCATAAGTATAAATATTTCACAGCCTTGAGTAATAACACCTTGTGCACAGCTCATGCTGTTTACTTTGACATGCCAGTTTAATATCTCCCACTTGTACATCCTGTTCCATAAAGTACCATAGGTATCTGGTGGCTACTCTGTTAAGTTTTTTGATGAAATATAAATATGATATTCATTAGCTCAGGGTCAAATGCTAAAGCTCTCTTAAGCTCATCATTAGTAACATTCTGCAAGTCTAGTGCTGCTTGGCTCCCCACTGAGAGAAAGAAACCTGGCACTGTCCTGCAGGTTCCAGCAGGCTCTGTTGCACACAATCAGGAGAAGAAATCTCCCAAGCCCTCTGGATTACTTTTTGAAGGCCGTCAGAGGCACTTCACTTTCTAGGAAAATAAACAAGGTGAGCACAGGCTTCTAATTCAGGCAGCATGAAATACACTGCTTAAGCATCACATCTGTGTTTCAGATGCAGACTCCAAAAGCACTTGGGCAACATTAATAAATTGAATTCCATGACATGTAAAGTAAACTATAATGTATACATTGAATTTTCCACTTTAATTCCAAAGTCCACTCTGCTAAGTAGAACACATTTCTCTTTGCTTACTATATTTACTGTAGCAGAGCCCCATCTTCACTTCTCTAATTGCACAGCATGGTTATGTGTGGTTTGCCTTCAATTTATGACAAGATTCATTGAATTCTACACCGAATCTGTGATTTAAAAAAACCCCAAACCATATATTTCGCAACCCTGCACTAAGAATCCATTTTTATTATCAAAAGTGTAGAAACAATCCTGTCAGAGAATATCTTAATTCACCTGTTTTTTTGAGAAGTTTCACCCATATTTTGTTTCAGACTACCTTAATGGATAATTCTATATTCATAAATGCATTCCACAAGCATAGCATTCCTCCAACATTGAAAAAGTGAAATATTTTTCAGTTCTCCTGCCAGCAGATGAGTTACTTGTTGCTCATTCTTTTTCTTTGTAAAGTAGCCAGGGTACAAATAAAGTGTGTGCATTCTACTTAAAAGAAGCTTAATGTCTCCACCTACTTTAAATACCTGCAGTTATTGAACTCACAGTTGCTGTTGCCTTTGTCTTCAAATGTTTGAAAATATTCCCACAACACCAAAAAGTGAAATAAAAAGTGCTCATCAAAATTGACAGAAGGCTTTATTCTGAGAACCAGAAAGAAGACAAAATATGGAATGAACTTTAAATCAAAAGAATAAAATAATCTTATTTGGAATCTGAAAAAAAATATTTGCTGAATAAATTTTCGGCTTTTATTTTAGATGCATAGATTGATAAATAGATAGACAATTATCTAGGAAATACTCAAAATATCATTAATTTTATTGGCACTTTGGATAAAAATATTGGTATTCCTGAGTATTTCTAACTACTTAACAAGACAGGCAATTCTGAAAAACAACAGCCTATTAAAATATATGTTTTAAATAATGGGAGATCACTACTAAGGACTTTATTTTCTCTCTGTAATAATTATCAGTTGGTAAGTGAACATTCTCTAAATTATAATAGTATTTCCCATAATATGGTGATAGTGTGGTGAAGACCAAGACAATCAAATGGGTATCAGTCATGGTTTTTCTCCTTCAGAGAATAACTTCTACTTGATCAACTCTTTCAGATCTATATCCTCAAAAAAAAGTCAATTTTTTCAGGTGTGTAATTTGGTTTAGCAAAATACATAATTTTTGTCCACAAACACAGATTTTGAATGATGTTTTTTACTTGTTCATCTGAGAAACTAATGATTTGTAAAGTGTGGTACAGAGCACTGTGAATATCCAATATTAAATCTTCTGAGTCACATAAAATGGAAGAGTTGACAAAACTATAGTCTCCTAGGAAAGCCATTTGAAATTCTTGCCAGTACAGCATATTCTCAGTTATTTAAAACTCACATAAGAATTTTATGGAACATTTCAGTCTGTTCTAAATTAACATATTTACTCCATTATGATATGTGGACTGCAATTATTAACATGAATTCTGTGACTCAAGAGACACACTTCTTCTCTTCAACTGGTGTAACAAATAAATTCACTTTTTAGAAAATTTTGTCCTACACTGAAAGGCCCTCACAATGTAGTCCTTCTTTTAATGATCTAAAAATTCTATCATTGAAAAAAGAAACAAAACTTTGTGATCCCTAGGACACAACATTGGGAAAAGCCATGCTTCAAGTTACTCAAATCTTCAGGAGAACAAAAAGATGTCTTCTCTCACATAAAAAAAAAAAAAAAACCAAAAAAACAACCAAACAAATAAAAAATAAAAATAACTCCTGACAGATTTGTATAACCCCTTGACAGGCTACAAATGAAGTTCCAATGCCATCATTACATACTAAAATGCAGCACTGTATTACTCAGTTTGGCCTTCTTGGTTCCTAAATAATGCTTTCAGCATGCTGTATAGTATATAGGTAGGTTCCTAAAAGAGAAAGGACTCCTTCTGTAACAATATTGAAAATACTCCTTCTGTAATAATATTAAAATTCATAAATTAGGAGGGAAAAGGAAAGTGAAAAGACTCAGATATCAGTGCAAGACAGTATTTAAAGGTTATATTTTAAATATCTTAAGTATGTGAATATAAAACAGCCACTGAACAATTACGGGTTTTGTACTTTTAGTTTCTCATGTAAAAATTAAACAAAAAAAAAAATAATAAAAGCTTTCCCTTCCTTATGACAAGATCCCATAGTGAGCCTGTATCTCATTTATACTGAATACATCTACATGTAACTGGCAGGGTTAAGGGGAGTTTCAATGAGTATAAATATAATTTATGTTCAACCAACAACGAAGAGTTGATCTCTCCCTGTTCTGCAGTTCCATTCTAATGCATAATTTACATATAACTGAATCATTAATGTCAGCTAAAATAATTAATTTTTGAAATCCTACATAAACTTAGTACCAAGCTTCATTTTTAAAGATGTTGCTAGGTGGCCTTTAATTTATATGATGTACAGTAACCTTTTCCACTGGTAAATGTGCAGTTTGATCTGCCAATTAAATTAAAAAGCTGTTCATGCCAGGGAAGATGTTCAAAGGATGAGCATAATTCTGGTAGGAATACTGCAAAGCTTCTTTTCTGTTCAAAATATAACAAGATAACTTTTCCTCAGTCAGTACCTAGCATTAACACAGATTTTACTACACTTGATGCTGTCCTTCAGCAAATATCATACAAGAAAAAAAGCCAACAGCTTGGTAATAGATCATACTAACCACATCTAATCCTCTACACTGCACCTGAGAAACTCTTTTTGGAGTCTTGCTACTTCATTCTGCTTTATTAAATCAGTTCAGCTCTACATCTGAAGACTGAGAGAAAAAATTAATTTATGTTTGGGAGATGATGCTGAATGTTAGGGATAATCACATGAACTACAGAAGTTATATGACAAACTAGAAACATAAATAAATAAACAAATGCAAATTGTGAAGTCAGTTTTGGTTGCTGATAGGCCTGAAGTTTGGTCTCCTTTCTAATCACAGAACCCATCCATGGATTCGTGGATATTCCTCATTCCCTAGAGACCTGATCATTGAACAAGGAAAGCAAAAGACAGAACATAAAGTTTTGTGAAAACAAAGTTAGAAGACACACAAAACCAGGAGTGGCACACAACCCTAACTTTTAGCTTGGAAAGTGAACAGGGGTGCATGAAAGAAGCTGCTTGAAGACCTTTGAAAATTTATACAGTAGTAGACTCAGTAGAAAATTTGCTATTTAATCCACTTAGATACTTTTATATTTTGCTGCAGCTTTCCATTGGCTCTTTTTTCAAAACTGAGGAAAAGCATGAAAGAGCTGAAACATGTGCCATGAGATTGATCCAGATCTTTTTTGTCACTTCTGTCCCAAGTGTTTTTTCTAATGGCAACTTGAAGCAGAGGGAAAATCCATTATATAGTAAAGAGATTGCTGTGCAAACATGAACATGTGAGATTTTTCTTTTTTACTAAATCATTGTGACACCATCTGCTCAGCATTATTTCCATACTGCTTGACCTATTTCCATATATCAAAGCAGAACCAGTCAGAAAACAGAAAAAAAATGTCACTTGATAGTAAGAGATGAAAAAATAGGATTTGTCCTGCAGTTGCTATGACAAAACTTTAACCCATCCCAAAGCTTTATTGAGACAACTGCTTAAACAAAAAATCTATTTTCTGTGTTCCAAGACAGTCTATTCACTGCTAATGACAAAGACTCAAATAGTCACACTACTCACTTTTCAGATCCACTCATAGTTTTTGTGAGCCATACATACTCACCAATACAGCAAAATGCTGGAGACAGAGCTAAAGAAAACAGCCAAAAGACATTGAAGTCAACATGAATATAGATTTTGAAGCATGAGCAATGAAGACACCAACAATATTTAGTGTCATTTTCCCTAGACACCCTCTCAACCAGGATGAGAGTGGACAGCAGCTGAACCACTGCAATTCTAAGCAGTGAATGAGAAGCATGTACCCTAAATCCTAATTCAAATTCTCCCTGTTTTCACTATGAGACTCATCTCAATCTCACAGTCAAGCTTTCTTAGAGCCCCATAGGTATTACAGGAGGATGTGCCCACACTACAGTGTATTCAGGGCCCTGGGTACTCAGATCACTCAAGCAATTGACTGCAGCGTTGTGCTTACCTGGGTAACATCCCCAGGTTTCCTTTTTGATGGAGTTGGTGCACTGGTTTCTCTCACAGGATTTAATTTGTATATCTGGATGCAGCACAGATACTGCCATCAGTAAGGTATTGGTTTGGTCACAGAAAAAGACCAACCACAGACATATTTACAGACCTTGTATTTTATTTTTTTTCAAGCAACTTGCCAATTATGCTTTATTGAAATATTTTGATATTCTGCTGTTATCAGCATATTCAGTTTTCCAATAAAATTGAACATCAGCACTAATGAATACAAGCATCATTTGAGATGTGATGGACTAAGTGGAACTGACATAAAGGTGGAAGACTGATTAAGAGTGACCAAGCCAAAGGATGGTCTAAGAAAATTATCTATGCAGGATGAGTGACTGAAGTAAAATTAGACAAGCCAGTTCAGTGAGCCCAGTTAGAGCAGCTATGTTCATAATCTTACTGGGTCACTAGCAATCTGGAAAAACATTTGAGAGAATTTGGCAGTACTTGGGGCATTTTCTGTGATGCCAAAAACCCACACTGCCAGTTTACACCAAATGGGAACCAAGTCCAGTTACAGCAATTTCTCTTCACTTGGCTGAGCAAATTCTTTCTACTTGGCTATGCTGGTTTGGGCTGAAGCAGTTTTCTTCACCATGGCTGTGTTTTGTGCAGGGCTGTGTTTTGGATTTGTGCTGAACACAGGGTTGTAGAGATTTTTTATTATTGCTGAGCAGTGCTTCCAGAGAGACATCTCTTTGTACTGCCATGCTGGCAAGGAGGTTGGGGGTGCATGAGATGCTGGGAGAAGACACAGCCAGGACAGGTGACACAAACTGACCAGAGGAACATTCCAGACCATGTGACATCACACTGAGTATATAAAGCAGGGGGAAGGAGAAGGAAGCAGGGGACATTTGAGGTGATGATGCTTGTTTTCCTAAGTCACTGCTGAGTAGGGCCCTGCTCTCCTGGAATGGCTGAACAGCCCCTCTGCCCATGGGAAGCAGTGAATTGATCCCTTGTGTGAGTGGCTTTTGCTTTCCCCATGAAATTCTTTACATCAACTCATGAGTTCTCCAGCTTTTACTCTTCCTATCCTCTCCTTGATCCTGCTGGTAAGGGAGCAAGTGTCTGCATGGGGCAAGGATGGTGGCTGGGGTTAAACCAAGGTATTAACTCACCCAGCTTGTTGTGTTGAGTGTATTCCATACTCTTTATTAGCAAGGAAAATAAAATCTATGACCTTGGCTACATTCCTGTGAAAACAGAAACAGCCCCCTATCTGAGGATACAGAGATGAAGTATGTGATTTAAATAAAGCAGTTAAAGAGAAAGCTGAGAAAGTGCTCCATGGAAAATGTGGATGTATTGATAAATCCCCTCTGAGCTTTGCAGGATGGCAGGTGTGACTGAAGGCCTTCTTTCTCTGGAACAGTGACATTCTTAAAATCCTGAGTGTATTGAAAACATCAAGCTCTTGGACAACAGTATTTTGTAGTGCAAGCAGGTTAAGACTGCAACAAAATATAAAAGCAGAATGGAAAATAAATAGACCCATATTTTGTGATTTTTTTTCTTCTAATATTCTGAAACTTGTGACTGGAATACTCTGATGGTTTCCATTATGCTACAGTGTACACAGACATCATATGGGGATTTTTTTCTTTATGATCACAGCAATCTCTGTCCCAAGATTGCTTATTACAAATTTATATGAAATAGCTGGTGTTCTCTATAAGCCACTGGGTGTTTGTTGATACTACACCCAGCATGTGTATTTACAGTACTCAAGAGAAAGCGGGGTAGTATTTGTTTTTGAAAATTCTAAAGCATCTTCAAGGTACAATGGAAAAAACCCACAAAAATAAAGTCTGCACTGCCTCAACTCACTGAGCAAATGCTGACTACTTAGAATTAATTTATCTTCTACTGGAAAATAATAGTAATTTATATTATCTGCCAGGTGAGGGAAAAGGAAGAGCAGAATAAAGTTGCCCTGGCTATTCAGACACTTCAGATTGGTAAAAACTATATGAAAATATAAACAGGAAAATCTGGCACTAAACAGTGTTGTTCCTGCATAGAAACAGGAATGGAAACAACCTAGGTCACTTAGAATAGGCAAACCTAGGAAAGGTTATGGCTTTACTACTTGAGGGAAGTATTTTAAAAATCACACCTGAAACAGCAAAAAATGTCACCCTAACCTACTAAGAATGACTGAAGCCACATCAACAAAGTTCATGTTTAGAACAAAGTGATGTTACAACACTGAGTATTTATTATTGAAAAGTGATAATGAAGTCCATGTCTGCAAAGGAAATTAATTTAAAATTAAAAAAAGCTGAGGAAATAAAAGCTGAAGGCACAGGAGACAGCAAAACCCGAAACAATCAGCTCACTGAAATGTGCATCAGTAATACTGCATTTTTGCATAATTTGATATGCCAAGACATATTCCTGGAAATAACTTGAATGAGGAAATGAAAAAAAAATAGCTTTTCAAGAGAGTGAAGAGATTACACAGCCTAGCTACTTGCAGCACAAAGCTTGCTAAACATGCAGGAGTGATTGTGTGATTTTCTTTTGATAGCAGAGCACAGCTGAGGTTCAGCAGACCTCTTCTAGGTCTTTTTAATTGTATCTGGCTAGTTGGGGTTTGTTTAAGTTGCCTAAACATAAGAGTTCAGCACAATTACAGATATCTACTCTTAGAATTCATCCTAAATAGGGCAATGGATTTACTGAATGTCTTTAAAAGATTTTGTAAAATACATCCTCTTCATGCAGCTGAGAGCACACAGGGATCCCAGTCATCTTGGCTATCACAGAATCATAAAAAAATTTGGGTTGGAAAGGACTTTAAGATCCCCTAGTTCCAACACCCCTGCCATGGGCAGAGTCACCTTCCGCTACACCAGGCTGCTCAAAGCCCCATCCAATCTGGCCTTGAACACTTCCATGACAATACTGTGGACCCTGCTCTGAAAGTATTACAGGATTGCTTAAGACTTTCTAAATAATCTAATTAATATAAAAAAAAACCTGGTTGTTTATTCCAGCATTTTGCAGTTTCTGGTCTCTGCTTAAGAAAAACTAGTCTGTCCATCACATAGTTTCCATGCTGTGAGGTTTCTTTAAGATAAGCTGCACATTTGTGTGTACTTTTTAAGTCACAATTTTATAGGTCCTGTGTTCAATGCCCTTAAGAGGTTAAGTGTCATGTTTCAGCCTAGTATAAAGCTTGGAAATCTTTTTTTTGTTGCACTGCAGGTCAAAAGTGCAGATCCTGACAGGTCACTAGTTCCCACTTGATGGTAAAATATACTCTGTGCTGCTGAGGAGATTTCTCAGCTGCTGATGAAAAAGATTGATGCCTGGAACCTGCTCAGGGGCAGACAATACAGGCTCTACCTCAGCATAATCTCTACTGTTTAAAGCTTCATTTAAAATATTATTCTCTAATATTTTACCTATTGTAAAAAATATTTACATTTGGGAGGGTAGAAAGAGCACAAACAGCTTTTCTTCCCTCCTTAGACTCTATGAACATGCTTATGTTATATCCTAGTTTATTTAGAACATCAAGTCCACCTTCTGCTTTTGTAAATCAGAGCCCAGGAAGAATTTTCTATTATAACCCAACAGGAGAAAAATCAATAAATGTTGAACTTGAATGTCTCTCTGAGAGCCTGCTAGACAATGGTTATGAAAAATGCTGACTCCAAAAACATGGAGGGAGTCCATGCTTATCTGTAACAAAAGAAAGAATGCACTGTTTTTCCTGTTACCTTGTATTCTATTTCAGAAGATGGCTATCCTAGATGGTAAAGCCCTTGCTCAACTGTCCAGGTTGATTACTTGGTAACAGAAGACAGGAAAGATTTATTGTTGTAATTAATTATTTTTGCCTTGCATATAGTACACTGATGCCATCTACAGACATGTGTAAAAGCATTCCTAAATGCATTCAATTCAATCTATGAAGCTTATCTCCTGGATATTAATTAATATGTTTATTTCACTATGACTGGAATGCTAATAGTTTAACCACTGGAGATGAGTTCCTCTGTGATTGAGATCAAATAAAAGGCTCTCACTAGTTTGTCAGAAACTGAATTAGGCCCTGAAACAGTTTTTCTTTTTCTTTTGACACCACTGTTCCACCACACACGTACACACATACACACCCCCTCCACACACACCACTCCTTCCTCTGCAAACCAAATTATTTCCTCAAATTTTGCTGCACAAGACAAACTGCTCCTTTGTGCCCAGTTGATATATTTTGTTTGATTTGGACAGACTCACCAAAGTCTTATAAGAGGTAAACTGTTCTGCTACAGTTTTTCCTGAGAAATTCCAGGAAAATACTAGAGGTGTAATTCCTACAGTCAGGTACAGCCCTGCATTGCTTTTACATTCACAAATCATCCAAACCTTTGGGAGGTTTGTCTTCTATTCATTTTTCTTGATTTGGGATTAAACAAGTGCAGTGCAATCTGATTTGGATTTTGGTTTGTGGCCTTTTTTTTCCCCTTGTCTTTGCTTTCATTACATCCCCTAGGGAATTCCACTATCTCACCTGTCACTGAAATTTTGTTCAAGATACACTTTGTAGTCCAAAACCTGCAGCTCTCTATTTCTGCAAATATCATCCTGAATCCAGACATAGTCACTAGTTCATTTCCTACAGCTGTGCTTTATTTGCATTTCTAGTGGACTGGGCATTAAAAATGTACTGCCTCCTGTACGAGGTCTGATGAGAGAAGGAGGTTCTAACTGAAATTATCAGAAACCTGAAAGGATGAATGTAACTGCAGTGTTCTCCCTGCTCTAAGATTGAACATTCTTAAATAAATTCATGTAAATAAACTTCACAGTCTTTAGCATGCATCATGATATGCTTTCAAAGATTTTGAAGCTCATTATACTCACAGCTTTTTTTTTTTTCCTGAATGGTAGAAAGAGGAGAAAGGAAAGCAGCCCTGAGAACAGGCAGCATGGGTACAGGAAAGGCAAAGGGCCTGACCCTGCTGGGGTCATCACCTGGCATGGTGGCTCTGTGGGTGAGGGGAGAACAAAGTGTCCAACCTACTTCAGCAAAGACTCTGAAATGGCCTGGCATAATATTCTTATAGCCAAGCTGCCGAGATATATTTTGGGTAAATGGTCTGTAAAGTAGTTGTAAAATTGGCTGGATCACTAATTTTAGTGAGTTGGGATCAGTAGAACAATGTTTAATTGAAAACCACTTCAATGGAGTCAGAGCTGGGGCTGGTACTGTTTAATGGCTTTATTAATGGCCTTTACAAGAAGGAAACACACTTTCATCAGGTTGGTGGGTGATGACAAACTGTGGAAGAGCAATCAACAGGCTGGAATTGGGCTACAATTCAGAGGCATCCCTGACTTGGAGAAATAAGACAGAAGGAATCTCCTGAAGTTCAAGGAAGGGAAAGGCAAAGTCCTACTCCTACACTTCTAGCTGGGCAACTCTATGGGACATCTGGGTTCTTGGTACCCACTGAGCAGACAGGCATTACTGTGAGAACCTGTACTAGGAAAACACACGTTAGGCAGGACTCCAGATTTCTACATCAAATGCTAATACCAGGAGGTTAAAAACTAGAAGAATAAAAAATTTAAAACCCTAATCACTTGGACTACCCTGATTTCATGAAATACTTTGTCTTGTTCTGGGTTGGATACAGCTAGCTCCTTCTCAAAGCAGAAATCCACATATAAATACTTTCATGTCAGCTTTGTAGCTTACAAAGAAAGGAAAATTCTAGAAAAAGACCTAATTTTTGACATTTTGCGTTGCAGACGTGAAAATATACATAAAAAAATCTGTTAACCTAAATTTTTCTTTTAAATGGAGAGAATAGTGAGAACAACCAAGAACTAATCCAGCACTTTGACTAGAAGATTTCTATTGAAATTTTAGGAACATCTAAAGCCAGGGTGAACTTTCCATGATGCCAGATACCTCCAACAGGTAAGAGTTAGATCCTGTGTTTGACATCACTACTTGGTACAACCCTGGAAAGTATAAAAGCTCAGTAATTGTTTGCCTAGATGCAGAAATTAGGTATCTAAATACATGTATGTGCGCTGTTAGGGAGAATGGTATTACCCAAAATGGAGTTAACATGAAACACAAGAGAAGCAAACCATCAACTGTGAAGCAGGTAATAAAATAAAATGAAATAA